>NC_082385.1:27427065-27499565 GCF_031168955.1 Gadus macrocephalus
GGCTCTGCTCCGAGTGCAGGGCCGCTCTCGGCCTGTTGATACATGACGCACCGAGGGACACCGGCGGCGAGGTGTGTGTGGATGTATGGAGCTCTGTGTGGGCAGCTGTGCAGATCTCCACAGGCTTTGTCGCATTTCACCTGCAACGTCAAACGCTATAACGCTCACAGACGACCAGGGCCATGGAAGCGCATCGCCTGCCGCGGGTCGCAGCGAGGCCCTCTCCCCCCAAGAACTCTCCGCCCAAAGCACTTTAAAAAAGAAACCTGAGGGGGTATGAATCCTAGCTGAGACAGCGGACTGCTCGTTAATGAACCGCTGTGTCCTTGTGTACTTTTGTGTTGGAGTCATCGATCAATGGTACACATTGAGGGAAGTCACGTGTATTCGTCTTCTTCACTGGGGTGAGGGTGTGTGTGTTCATCTCCGACACATCATCGACACACAATGAAAAGTAAAAAGACATTCATCCATCTTTGGCAGCGGCTTCGTCGCCATGCAGGAAACAGACCTGACCCCCGGTTAGAAGCACCGGGTTCTGCTCTCGTTGAGGTGCTGCTTCATCAGAGAAAACCAATTCTACTGAAGAGCTTCAACCAGAATCCCTGTTCAAACAGACCCTGGACCAGTGGCCCTGTGTTGCTCCTCTTGTCCACCTCTTTACCATGACTTGGACGAGAACCTGCCACTGCTCACCCCTCTGCTGAAGTGGTGGATGATTTGATGAGCCACGGTGTGGACGACAAACCTTGAGCCAGGCGTTGACGCCGTTCAGACATCATGGTAGATATCTATTGCTGATCATGTGCAAGACTTTCTTCACCGAGGTAAGTTCAGCAGGAACGTCTCCCTGACCGCCACAGAGCACGACCTGAGAAGTGACGCAGGCTGAAACCTCAGCGCATCCAATGTTCCCCACGCAGAAGAACTCTTCTCTTCATCCAATGTTCCCCACGCAGAAGAACTCTTCTCTTGATCCAATGTCGTCGTCCCCCCCCCCCCCCCCCCCCCCCCCCCCGCGAGAAAGGTCCCGTCTCCTAACAGCCCTCTTAACAGAACCAAGGACCCTGAAGCTGCAGGCCCAAACAACAGAGAAAACAGACAGACCAACCGAGGCTGTCCCCACAGAAAGGACTCGCACAGACCAGGTTGGTCCCAGCGTACCACGGAGAACACGCTGAACATAGACACACACACACACACCCTTCCCTCCCTCTCTCTAGTTCTCTCTCGAACTGCCTCCCTCCCTCTCTTTTCCTCTCTCTCCCTCCCTCTCTGTCTCTCACTCCCAACCACTCTCTCTCCCCCTCCCTCCCTCCCTCCCTCTCTCTCCCCCCTCCCTCTCTATAGTTCTCTCTCTCCCTCCCTCCCTCCACCTCTTTTTAGTTATCTCTCCCCCTCACTCCCTCTCTCCCCCCTTCCTCCCTCTCTAGTTTCTCTCTCCCTCCCTCTCTCCCTCTCACTCCCAACCACTCTCTCTTCACCCCTCTCTCCCCCACCCTTCCTCTCTCTCTCCCTCTCTCCCTCCCTTTCTGTCTCTCTTCAGCGAGCTTCAATGATGGTTTCAATAACAATTAAATAGCTGTTCACCCGTTCCCCCCATTCTCCGTTCCATTTCGAAACGTGTTTGGACAGCATGTTTTATTTCGCTTGTTTGATTAAAATTCCTTTATTAATTAATTAAAGCCGCCACCAGGGGACGCCCCCAACTCATTTTCCGCCCTAGGCACAGTGCCTAGCGCCGGTCCCTGCTCACTCCCAACCACTCTCTCTCCCGCCTTCCTCCCTCTCTCCCCCTCCCTTGTTCTCTCTCTCTCCCCTCTACTAGTTCTCTCTCTCTCTCTCTCCCTCCCCCTCCCTTTCTCTAATTCTCTCCCTCCCTCCCTTCCTCTCTCTAGTTCTCTCTCTCTCTCTCTCTCCCTCCCTCACTCTCAACCATTTTCTCTCCCCCTCCCTACCTCTCTAGTTCTCTCTCCCCCCTCCCTCCCTCTGTCTCTCATTCCCAACCACTCTCTCCCCCCTCCCCCCTCCCTCCGTCCCCTCTCTCCCCTCCCTCCCTCTCACCCCTGTCCATATCTGACACGTTGCATATCACAGCCTCGCTGGTTAAGCAACGTTGGAAACGTTTTGAAAGAGATTATTATGCATTGTCTCCACTTCTCGAACGATAAGGAGGGATTGTCTTGATGTTATGTAACGTCTCTCTCTCACTCTCACTCTCACTCTCACTCTCTCTCTCTCTCTCTCTCTCTCTCTCTCTCTCTCTCTCTCTCTCTCTCTCTCTCTCTCTCTCTCTCTCTCTCTCTCTCTCTCTCTCTCTCTCTCTCAGCAACAATGAAAAACGAACTAACGTTGTATTTCTCTGAAGTAAACTGTATCATTAATTAAGCGTTACACAGACATATTTCATGACATCATTATAACAAACCAATAAACTAAAGACAACATAAACTGTGGTCAACTGTAGACCTACCTTATCGATTCCGTGATTAAAACGAGTTCTGCTCAATACAGTATGTAGTTATAAAAGTATAAATGAAAGAGAAGAAAATGAGGATAAAGTGTTCCAACAAGTATATCAAGGAAAAGGGATCAGAGTGCATGTAGAGAAAGATTAAGTTCACGGCTGCTCACTGAGAGAGACTGCGATAAAATGAGGAGGAACCGTTAACATGAGCAAGATTAAAGCAATATGACGGGCAGGCAAGCAGCCACCCTCTCTCAGCCGATGGGCGTCACGTGTTTTCAGGGAAAATTAGGTTTTCTAGCCACAACACGTTTTGGGAAACACACAGTCTGAGGCCCCGTCCCCACGGAGCCGAAACGGGGGAAAACGATCCGGTTTCGTTTTATGCGATTCAGGAATATCTCCATAAAGATGGAGTCATTGCGAAACCGCATCGAGCTATCAACAACAACATTTATTGCAGCAATTTTAAATTCCAAAAATACATGCGCAGCCAAAATGTACCGATCAAACGCCACGTCACAAGGCATATCCAAATGATTCCATTGCTCTTGTTAGGGAGGTCGCTTTCGAGCTGCACTTGCTGTCTCCCTCTGATTTTAATTCAACCATCGTGTTTAAAATGTCCTCATATCAATGACTGAAGACATAGGCTACTAGACATGCATCATGCTGAGACCAGCATGATGTTTTTGTTGCGATTGTTTGCATTAAGCACTCTAGGCACTTCGGTGAGGAGATGAAAGGTCACTATTTATTGGACCCTGTCTAGACAGTAATGAACATCCCTGACCATATTAATCGCGTTTGTAGTCACTCAGACGTGAACTCATTGTTGCATGCGGTGTCTTCATTCATAAAAAAAATAAAACATTCGGGAGTATGCAATAGCCTAATACTAATTATTCTAAAAACGGGTAAAAGTCAGCCGCAGGTTCGATATTCGCTGGATATTCGGTTTTCATTTACCCCGCAATCAGCTTAATCAACCCAATTGCATTTCATTACGGCTGTAGTTTGTTGAGGACAGCATAGGACACCGTATCAACAAAAATCACAGTGACATGTTGCTCCTATCGATATCTGTGCGAGAAAAGCTCTTAAATCAACGTCCTGGCTGCTGTCTGTTTTAGGGACCGTCTACAAATTACACCCCACAGACTGGTGGCATAAACGTTTCCATGGAATTGTTTCAGGAAAGAAATCACCACAAATCACTTGAAACATATTTTCTCATTCTGATTGCTGTAGTACTTGCCAATGGTGGGCTTTTACTTACTACGGGTCATTATTTGTTGATATTTTGCATAATGGTGGAACAGGATGAAATTAATAGCTAAAATATTCACCAAAAATCAATGGAAATACATTTTCGCATTCTGATTGCTGTAGTACTTGCCAATGGTGGACTTTTACTTACTACGGGTCATTATTTGTTGAAATTCTGCATTATAGCGAATGAGGATGCAATTAATAGTTTCAAATATTCACCAAAAATCAATGGAAATACATTTTCGCATTCTGATTGCTATAGTACTTGCCAATGGTGGACTTTTACTTACTACGGGTCATTATTTGTAGAAATTTTGCATTATAGCGAATGAGGATGTAATTAATAGTTTCAAATAATCACCAAAAATCAATAAAACTACATTTTTTCAATCTGATTACTGTAGTACTTGCCAATGGTTGGCTTTTACTTACTACGGGTCATTATTTGTTGAAATTCTGCATTATAGCGAATGAGGATGTAATTAATAGTTTCAAATATTCACCAAAAATCAATAAAACTACATTTTTTCATTATGATCGCTGTAGTACTTGCCAATGGCGGGCTTTTACCTACTACAGGTCATTATTTGTTGACATTTTGCATTATAGCAAATGAGGATGAAATTAATAGTTTTGAATATTCACCAAATTTAATGATTCTAAACAATTAGTCAAGGGAATTTCAATAGAAAGATTAAAATACATCTGTCTTTGGAACGCATCATGATAGAGACATGCCGTTTTTTTGCGTTTCAAACCTCTAAAGAAAACTAGGGATAGGTTCAATCATAACCTTTGAAACCTACACCACATACCTGCATTTTGGACCCCTATCAAGACTTCACCTTGAACAGCAACTCCAATTTGAGGGGAAAGAAGGTCATAGCTAAGGTAAGAACTTATATTGGATACTGTCATATCAGTGCCTTTGTTAATCTTTCAATGTGACTATTGTGTCTGTGTTTTTGAATTTTTTAACTCACTTGAGTCCAAGCTTGGTCAGGGATAACACAGATATTCATAAGTTGAATTTAATACCTTTTTAGGGAAGCTTATTGCATTCACTTGAGTGAAAGAAATATTAATTTTATCTCATAATTATGCGATACTTATCTTGTAATTACGAGAAAAGTATTGCATAATTACGTGATAGTATGTCATTATCATGAGATAGTACCTCATAATTACGAGAAAGTCACTCATAAATATCACTGCAAGATAATTACGAGATAATAGAAATGACAAAATAGTATCTCGTTATTGTGAAATAATTACAAGATAATATTAATTATGACATGTTACCTCATTAGTATTTACGAGATAATAGTAATTATGAGATATTGTCTCATACTTATGAGATTATTATTAAATATTTGTTATACTCATGTGAATGCAATGAGCTTCCGTACCTTTTATTACCTTCACACCCCCCTCACCGCCCATCAGGACCACTTGTTTAGAGGGCCCAGAATTTGGTGTTACGGCCCTGCCCACGCATTGGTTAATTGACGACGGTTTTGGCGCGCCAACCCCAGGGCACATCGTTGGTTGTTGGTCTTCTTGTGGTTCTAGTCGTCGCTATGATTCATTACTCTAGCAAAATTCCGAGCAAAGAACATTACCTCCTCACTGCTAATCAATCAACCCAATCATAGCAAGTAAGTTTTCAACCAAGTTTGTTGTAGGGTGATTTTCAAACAGTGACGGACTGGGATTAAAAACGGCCCTGGCATTTTCACCCACCAGCGTGTGCCGTGTGGGCCCACACGACATGCACGAAAATAACACGCACTCTTGTAGCCCCATTGGTGATGAACCCTCTAACTTTAATATGCATGAAGACTGACTGTCCTCACTGTTTCTCACTGTCCTCCTGTCTTACTCCCTGCACTTGGCAGCTTAAAAAACAAATCGGTCAGTTTCGCGCATTTTTCACAGTCAGCAAATAGTAATTTCCTGGATTTCGCTCTCTTTTATCCGATCCTCCCTTCTGTCGCTTAATTCCTCGATTCATAGTTCATACTCATAGTAACCTCAGCAGACTGGTGGTAGGCCTATCTTCCAACTTTCAACAACCCCCTATACGCAGACGCGGTCTGATTCGGTTTTGAAATTCCTAGAAGTCATTGCTTCATATAACTTTTGTAAACCAATAATACCGTATTTTCCGGACTATACGTCGCTCCCGAGTATAAATCGCATCAGTCAAAAAATGCTCCATGACGAGGAAAAAAACATATATACGTCGCATCGGTGTATAAGTCGCATTTATTTTTAAACATTTAAACAAGAACGTTTAGTCTGGAGAGACTGAATGAAATTGCAATAGCAATATAGGTGTGTCGGTCCCTCGTAGTTCTGAGAGTATACCGAATTCAGTGACACCGGGATTCCACCGTACGCGTATGCGCCGCGGTCAGATGCCTTCACAAGTCCAGCGGAGGGCTCAAGTTTTCGCCGGCCAAGTCATGCGCTGTGATATGTGTGACAGCTATGTTGCACAAAATTGCAGCTAAGGCTGGGGTAGCTTTGGTTGAACCGGAGGACATTGAGGACGAGAATATAATTTATTCGGTGGTGCAGTAGGCTTGCAGCGTTCAGTTGTAGGCCTAATGAATGACGGTGCCCTCTTGCGGCCGAGGATTATGTACGCACAATTTTGGCATGTAAGTCGCTTCAAAATATAAGTCGCAGGGCAAGCCAAACTACAAAAAAACCGCGACTTATAGTCCGGAAAATACGGTACATTTAAAAATACAGGCAGATTTGTTGTATTTCAATTTCAAACCATGCACTTTTTAAACATCTGATTGAATAAGGCTACAAAATAATGTAGACCGATGTAAATATTAAGGGCAACCATGACTCTAGTATATAGACACTCATATCTGGTATAAATACTGATTTGTTTCCTATTATATAGCATGGATAGGGATTTAGTGACAAAGGGCTAATTTGAAGCTTTGATAGTGGGCCAAGATAATGTGGGGCCGTGTTGCGACGAAGCGGACGCGCGAACACGACAAGCATGCCGCCCCGTGATTGGCCGGCCCGGCCCAAACGGCCAACGAGAGGCCGCGGCCCCTCTGGCATCTGCCCGAATGCCAGACCGTCCAGTCCGTCACTGGTGTCAAATGAGTGTTCTTAGGAAATTTGAAATAATTGATCATTGATTTGCTTTAGGTAAAGGCGTCATGCAAATGAATAATCTTTAATAATGCAGTATTCTTTGAATTTAGAAAATGACGAAACAAAAAAAGAGAAAGATAGCATCCCAAAGAGACTTATGGGAGGTAGCAGGCGGCTTGGAGGCCGTGGTGAGTGAATTTTCCCTGCACGGGGCCACCTACAGTTCAGATGTTTGGTCAGAGTTATGCCTAACACTCTTTGGAAATGAAGATAAATCCCCAAAACACTGGTTGTGGGTGATATGGAACAACAATAGAAGGGGACTCAGAGATAGAGTCCGTGATCATACCAATATGAAAGGCCTAGATTCAACTGCCAAAGATCCAAAGACGGAAAACAAAGAGGTAGCATCACATGGGTCGCATGGGTTTGAGGCAGTGATTCAAACATCCAGGGCAATATCGGAAATGGACAATCTGGATGAGGCAATAGATCTGCCTGAGCCCAACCACAATATTTCCTCTCCGTCTGCCTCCCCATCCTCCAATCCAACGTCCCGATTTGACCATCCTGGGAGAGATACAGATACAGAAATGCACGGACACCTAGAAGACAGGATTGAAGGCAGTAATCATAGTTCAGAAGATTCTTCTGAGTCTGTGGTTAAAACATCAAAGGCAATGACTGACTTCAGCAATCTGGAAGAGGAGCCCAAATGCAATGCTGCCTCTCCATCGTCTTCTGAAAGACAGAGGAAAATCCGAAGGGTCGGCACTGTCCCGAGAAGATTTCGAATCTGTTTGGATAACAAATCCTGGAAAAAAATTAGACCACAGAAAGGGTATCACAGATTGAAACAGTCTTGGACACATGTCTTGTATGATAAATTCCACAAACAAAATCATTGCTGTGTACCTGCTTTCAAATACCAACACATTAGACCGGCAAATAGCAGAAAAAGAAATTGTCCATACTTTCATGCAAAAGCGGTGTGCACATTTCCTTCCTGCAAAGCAGTTTATACTTTCACAATGGCTAAAAAACCCTCAATAAAAGAAAATAAAGTGTTTTTGACAGTGTGCCGCCATGGAAATGTGTGTCACCTGAAACAACACACCAGGAAAAGACAGGCGTCAAACGTTGACGGGACAAAGGAGAAGGAGACGAGGGACACAAATTGCCACGTGGAGGCATGGTTCGGGATTGTGAAGAACCACATCCTCTTAAAAAAGAAACGAATGCGTCCTGGAGCGTTCCTTAGAAAAATGCACACATCCCTTCATGGCAGGTATGTGGAGCACAGGCAAGGAAATGAACTGCCAGATCAGCTGATTTCCATGAAGGGCAAAATAAACGACATCAGCCTTTCAGAAGAGGCATGGGCCAAAAAAAATCACATGGAAGCAAGTACCAGCTCTAAATCCAGGTCAAAATATTATGCTGCCCCTACCTCAATGCCTACACCAAGAAAAACAAAAAAAAGAGGTTGCAGAATAGGTCCAGTTCCAGGAGGTCCAGTTCCAGGACCTGGTGAAAACTCGGACAAGGAACTCTCTGGCAATGCTGAGGAGCCATCAGAAGAGGCCAGTGAAGATGGTGATGGCAGTCATGAAGCCACATCAAGCACAAAAGCACAAGAGTCAGGGGTATGTTTTTAAAATATATGTATCTTTTTAAATCATCTTAATTTATATTTATTTTGATGTATTTCTCCACACTGTGTGTGTAATTTCCACTCATGAAGTAATTTGCTTCGTTGATTTTATGGGAGTAATTTGTGATTAGTGCTTGCAAAATAGTTTGATTGTATTTAATGAATAAGTGGTTTGTTGACATTGTCCTATTACCTGACCTAGACACAGACTCTTTGGAAAAGGAAGGGGACTGAGGTTGTCATTGCAACTGTTAGGACAAACAATGGTAACTCAATAATTTGCCTGAGGCATAATGACCTCATCTCACTAAGGCCACACAATCTGCTTAATGGTGAGGTAGGTGAACATGCTTTTTTCACACACATTAATATGCAAAAAAAATATTCCTACTGTCCATAAAAGGGAATTTATTTCTCAAATGCATTTCTAGGCAATGGAGTTTTTCATTCAAGCCACTCTTTCAAGGATGGGGGGTGTGCGCCGACTGTATGTGTTACATCACTTCGTCATTGGTGTAATTTTGTTCGGAGAAACCTCACAAATCTCAAGGCAAAGTTTAAAGACCGTAAGTACAGAATGACTATGAATATGTGAACTCAGAACAATGATAACATTGTTCTGAAGAATTTTAAAATTTGAAACTAATTTGTTATCAAATAATGTCATAGGTGGACTTTGATCAGTACGATGGTGTGATTGGATTTGTTAATGTAAACAACAACCACTGGAAGTTTGTGGTGAGTAAAATAAGTTGACAAACCAAAGTTAAATGTAATAGGCGGGTCTTTCTTTCATCATGTATGTATTGTGAATGATTTTTTATGTGTATCCCTTGGCAGTACCTTCATGCTCCAACAAGCCAAATATTCATCATTGATCCTGCTGACCCTGGGATTGATCTGGAAGAGACCAGGAAAGCAGCAAAACGCTTCCGGTAAAATATTAGTATTTGCATCTTCCTCTCTCCGTTGACAGTACCCATAGTATTATTTTCAGATAACTACGGCACCCATTTTATCAGTCACTATGGCCCACACAATGGTCACACTTCTGTTTTTTAACAGCAAATACTTTAGGACAAGGTTTAATCTAAACGGACAAAAGGATTGGTTGACCTTGGCATGGAAACCTGCCACCATTTCCCACACAACACAGAGAGATGGAACTAGCTGTGGAGTCTTTGTCATGGAGGTGAAGTAAACCATCTCAAACCACCACCTTTTGTTTTATCCCCATGAACCTTCATGTGTCAGATTCTTCCATTTCAATAATCATGGACTGTCTTTAAAGGCTGTTAATATATTCACAAATATTGTTATTTTCTGTTAAGATGGCAAGACAAACAATCCATAGCTTTCCAGCAATTCCAGAGGAACTCAACATTGATTCTCAATGCAAAAACATTGCACGTTTAAGAGAAGATATGGCAGAGGAGATGCTTCTTGCCGCAGGTAATGTAAAGAAGTTGTTACTATACAATGTCTAATTGATGATACATTTAAAATGTATCAATGTGTAAATTACACACGCTATCTGTTCACATAGGTTAGTTTCTGCTCTTTTATAATGTGAAAAAAATGTCAGAGTCCAAAATGGATTTCTGCTGTCAATGCGGAATGAAAGTTCCTTCGGCCTTCGAAATCCAAACAAAAGACATTCTTTGGGTAAGTATCACAAGTTCAGTGATAAAATATCAATTGCATGAAAAAACCGTGGAGTTAATGTGACTGGGTTTGTGGTTTCTACAGATCGAATGCGGAAAATGCAACAGATGGTTCCATGCATCTTGCCTTGGAATGACAGCTGCCAGTGTTCCAGAGAAAGACACTGCATGGTATTGTGAAATTTGCCTCTAAGATAATAGGGGTATACATATTGGAATAGTCATGAATGTTTGAAGATTCAATCAAAAAATGTCTAAGTCTATTGGTCATATGCTATTCATGACAGTTCTTGTTCTATATTGTTCATGTTTATCCTACAAAGTTGGATCATTTTGGGGCCATACTACCCTCTATGGTTTGAAAAAACGAAAGAAAGCGAATAAGAAAATTAAGCTCAACAAAATTAAAGGGGAAAAAATACAAAGTAAGGGGACATTATTTAACCACGGACATGGGGTTACCAAAACAGGGGAATGTCTATTTTGACAACGAATTTTTGAGAAATTATACCATAATGTTATAAGAAATACGGTCACTGGCAGCTACATCAAAGCATAAGAAAATGTATTTTTATTCATCACTGGGCTTTGTTTTTGTTTAAGAGATAGCCTACAGCCATATTTACTAATCTGTTATTAAAAAATGTCTTGTTAACAATGCCTTTTGTGTGTTATTATTAATAGACTTTTAATTGTATCCTGTTTCACTATTATGTAAAATATGAACAAATACTGACCCGTAGTAAGTAAAAGCCCACCATTGGCAAGTACTACAGCAATCAGAATGCGAAAATGTATTTCCATTGATTTTTGGTGAATATTTGAAACTATTAATTGCATCCTCATTCGCTATAATGCAAAATGTCAACAAATAATGACCCGTAGTAAGTAAAAGCCAACCATTGGCAAGTAGTACTGCAATCAGAATGAAAAAATTTAGTTTTATTGATTTTTGGTGAATATTTAAATCTATTAATTGCATCGTGTTTCACTATTATGTAAAATATGAACAAATACTGACCCGTAGTAAGTAAAAGCCCACCATTGGCAAGTACTACAGCAATCAGAATGCGAAAACGTATTTCCATTGATTTTTGGTGATTATTTGAAACTTTTAATTGCATCCTGTTTCACTATTATGTAAAATATGAACAAATACTGACCCGTAGTAAGTAAAAGCCCACAATTGGCAAGTACTACAGCAATCAGAATGCGAAAATGTATTTCCATTGATTTTTGGTGAATATTTGAAACTATTAACTGCATCCTCATTCGCTATAATGCAAAATTTCAAAAAATAATGACCCGTAGTAAGTAAAAGCCCACCATTGGCAAGTACTACAGCAATCAGAATGCGAAAACGTATTTCCATTGATTTTTGGTGAAGATTTGAAACTATTAATTGCATCCTCATTCGCTATAATGCAAAATTTCAACAAATAATGACCCGTAGTAAGTAAAAGCCCACCATTGGCAAGTACTACAGCAATCAGAATGCGAAAATGTATTTCCATTGATTTTTGGTGAATATTTGAAACTATTAATTGCATCCTCATTCGCTATAATGCAAAATTTCAACAAATAATGACCCGTAGTAAGTAAAAGCTAACCATCGGCAAGTACTACAGCAATCAGAATGCGAAAACGTATTTCCATTGAATTTTGGTGAATATTTGAAACTTTTAATTGCATCCTGTTTCACTATTATGTAAAATATGAACAAATACTGACCCGTAGTAAGTAAAAGCCCACCATTGGCAAGTACTACAGCAATCAGAATGCGAAAATGTATTTCCATTGATTTTTGGTGAATATTTGAAACTATTAATTGCATCCTGTTTCACTATTATGTAAAATATGAACAAATACTGACCCGTAGTAAGTAAAAGCCCACCATTGGCAAGTACTACAGCAATCAGAATGCGAAAATGTATTTCCATTGATTTTTGGTGAATATTTGAAACTATTAATTGCATCCTCATTCGCTATAATGCAAAATGTCAACAAATAATGACCCGTAGTAAGTAAAAGCCAACCATTGGCAAGTACTACTGCAATCAGAATGAAAAAATTTAGTTTTATTGATTTTTGGTGAATATTTAAAACTATTAATTGCATCCTGTTTCACTATTATGTAAAATATGAACAAATAATAATAATAATAATAATACATTTAATTTAGAGGCGCCTTTCAAGACACCCAAGGTCACCTTACAGAGCATATAGTTATCATTCAAAACTATGTAAAACAGACTAGGAATAAAAGGAAAACAGAGGTTAAACATGAAGAAGAATAATAATTAATAACACTCAAAGACGCCTAAAGTGAAGGGGGGACCTCACTAACCACCACCAATATGTAGCACCCACTTGGGTGATGCACGGCAGCCAATCGGTGCCAGAACGCTCACTACACACCAGCTTGAGGTGGAGAGTTAGGGATGAGGTGGAGAGTGAGGGAAAAGAACATTTAAACACTATCGACCATATTTAAACACTATCGATCACATTTAAACAATATCAACCACATGTAAACACTATCGACCATATTTAAACACTATGGACCACATGTAAACCCTATCGACCACATGTAAACACTATCGCCCACATTTAAACACTATCACCCACATTTAAACACTATGGACCACACGTAAACCCTATCGACCACATTTAAACACTATCGCCCACATTTAAACACTATCGCCCACATTTAAACACTATCGCCCACATTTAAACACTATGGACCACATTTAAACACTATGGACCACATGTAAACCCTATCGACCACATGTAAACCCTATCGACCATAACACTATCGACCACATTTAAACATGTAAACCCTATCGACCACATTTAAACCCTATCGACCACATTTAAAAAACTATATAAGTTCAGGCACTGACTGATATGACCATACTAACTGTTGTACTGACTTCTTGTACAGAAGGGACCATTTGATTTTACTTATGGGCCTGGAATGTTTACTACAGCGTTTTCTACAGATCTATCCGGTTTCGCTTGGCTTCGTCTTTACGGAGATACTTCGAAACCGGATAGATCGAAACCGGTTTCGCCCGTTTCGGCTTCGTGTGGACGGGGCCTAAGGCAGGCCTGGGGCCTGGGCACACCACATTCCAGCCCGACCCATATGTCCCTGTACCATATTTCAAGCCAAACCTACACCATTTTGAACACCGTTTGTTTAAATTATCTATTAATTGCAGTAATAGGCCTACTTAGTTGGATTCCTTGACATGAGAGTATCCACAAATGACCTGATTGGAAAATATTTCCTTCCTTGAAAAAAACTTTATGTGGTTCTATCGCAGTGTGTAATCTCTAGTTTGTTTCAGATTAAATGTATGGATTTTAGTTAATATAATGGTAGCTATATCTACATCGAAACAATTATTTTCATTTATTTATTTTTAATTGATGGATCCGTAGTCAGCTTTTGAAAGGTTCTCTACAAGTAGTTATTATAATAATTATTGTTGTTATAATGTAAGTAGGCTACCGGTAATCAGTTTGCTCATCTGTACAACTTGGTGAGTCGAACTAAATACCTCTGTGTGGCGGTGTATCATTCAGCCACAAACAATGTAATGGAAATAAGGGCGGGGATTCACAGTACTGTCAGTTGTAACTCCTCCTTGGCCCTTACAAAAAATTCTAAACGACCAATTCATATACTAACTTAAGGAACGCACTAGTTGTATTGGAGTCGGACAGTGTCGTAGTCAGACAGTGTCGTACCCGCACTTTACTGACATGCGAGTTGTATGTTATTCAACTGTTGTCTTCTCTACTTTGCTTTCACTCTGCGTTGATGGACGAGGAAACCCAAGGGTCGTATGAAGAAAAAGAAGAAGAGAAAGAAGATGTACAGGAAGGAGTACCGACCCGCACGGCTGCAGAAGCAGCAGCGGCATCAGACAGCGGGGGCGTGAACGCACGAACCGTGCCCGGGGTCCCGGAGCTCTGCGCCGCATCCCCTCCGTCTGGTTGTTGTCATGGAGGAGAAAAGATGGCGGTTCTGGCCTATAGCCTGCAAGGAAATACTGACCCGTAGTAAGCAAAAGCCCACCATTGGCAAGTACTACAGCAATCAGAATGAGAAAATGTATTTCTATTGATTTTTGGTGAATATTGGAAACTATTAATTGCATCCTCATTCGCTATAATGCAAAATGTCAACAAATAATGACCTGTAGTAAATAAAAGCCTCCCACTGGCAAGTACTACAGCAATCAGAATCAGAATATGTGTTTTTATTGATTATTGGTGATTTCTTTCCTGAAACAATTCCATGGTAACGTCTGTGTCACCAGTCCTTGGGGTGTAATTTGTGGACGGTCCCTAAAACAGATTGCAGCCGGACCGTAGATTACAGCGCTGTTCTTGCACAGATATCGATAGCAACAACTAATTTCGGTGTGATTTTTTGTCAATACGCTGTCCTATACTGTCCTCAACATACTACACCCGTAATATAGTGCAATTGTGTTGATTAAGCCGATTGCTGGATTAATCCGATTGCAAAACTGAATATCCGGCGAATATCCAACCTGCTGCTAACTTTTACCCGCTTATTCTAAAGAGGTCAGAGATTCCGTGCGCAGCCCCGCCTTCCCCAGTGAACCAAGAACGCCTGCGCCGTGACGAACCGGGGATTTGACACCCTTGGTTTTACACAGGAAACTTGGATAAGAACGTGAAATCGCCGGATAAGAACGTGAAATCCCACCCGTGCATCTATGTATGTCTATGCAAATCTTCTTGCCTTTTTTTTAATCTTGTTTATTTGCACAAATAAAAACTAAACTAAACTATCACAGAAAGCGATGGCATATTTTAGGTTGCAAGTTTTAAGACGAACACATCGCAATGGAACCTCCAACGACCCATGTACGCTGCAACATTCACGACAATGAACTACGAGAGCACTTAAATGCGTAATAGTTAAAAGTAATACACTTATGCATTATGTTATTTACTCAACCTCTTGGTAGCCTCCGATAGAAAGCACTTTTCACTGTGACTGATTCAAAACGAAGGAAATCCTTTACTATGTAGGCTACAGACTCAGTGAGCACAGCCTCGCCTTCGAGAGAGTGAAGGATATTGGATATATTCGATATATATTCAATATATCCAATATATATTTTCGACATAATGAACAGTAGGCTACATATTATGAATAGGTGTATGGATGTACATATGTATATAATAATAATAATAATAATAATACATTTAATTTAGAGGCGCCTTTCAAGACACCCAAGGTCACCTTACAGAGCATATAGTCATCATAAATCGTTAAAAAAAAAAACAAGACAACAAGAATATGTATGCATGAAGTAGGCCTAGGCCTAATTGCAATTAACAACTTCCGACCTTGAGGAATATTCTAGAATAGACTTCCTTTCAGAAATCCTATATAATATCAACAGATATCAACGTTGAACACACATTACATTTACACTTTTACACTATCGCAGTGTATAAAGACCTATAGCCAGGGTTCGAGTTAGGTGGGAGCCAGTGGGAGCTGAGCTCCCATAGCGAGAGGTCTGGCTCCCATGAAAGCAGCAAACTCAAATATCTGTGGGGGTCTCTGAAAATACAGCAGCATGATATTGTGATTACAATAAAGCTATTTTCCCTTCCAAATGCAGAGTAATATTGACATTAAGTAAGGGATAGTAGAACGCCGGTCATTATCCGGCAAATAAGCCCAGACAGGGCGAACCGGACACCGACGCGAAACGGAGGTGTCTTTTTAGAATTTATTTGTTACCATTCGTAGTGATTATTCCTTACTTATTCTACTTCTCGCAGGCCAACAAAATGAAACAATTCCAATACTTTAAGAATTAGCCTTTTTCTTATTGGTATTGCATGCTTATTAAATGTATTCTCTGTTTAAGTTCATCTCCCTCGAAAAGTAGTTCCCTTTAGAACTACGGTGAATAACGTTAGCTCAGCAGTAGGTAACTCGTTTCTATAGCAACCACACAAGGCTGCATCTGATCACTATTTTAATAATGTAGTTGCTACATTCGTATCAAGTCAGGGTTAGATCGATCAAACTTTAAACACTTTCTCACACTTTTTTAAACAAGGATTATATTTACAATGGACCTCGTGTTTGAAATGTATGTGATACAAGGGGCATATTGATCTACTGTGCTCTGTCAGCAGCAAGTAGAACCGACAAGTCAGCGGGAAATATGCCGGATTAATGCACCCCTCCCAGCCAATCAGAATCGAGCATTCTTAAATGAAGTAGAATAATAGCCATTATTACAAGGGTCCTTTCAACGTTCCGTTCACTTGCATGGGCACTTCACAACTTCCGGCGGTCAATTATTTTTGGATAATTCATTGGCAACGGATGAATAATGACCGCTGTCAAGGTAAACAAAAGGATTTTTTGCCAATGGTAACACTCTGCACGTAGTCCGGTAACTTGTCAATGTAATAAGCGGGATATGTATCAACCCAAGCGCTGTCGGTTGCTAAGCGACGACGTCAACGTCTTGGGCGAACTATTTCTCTGCTGATCGACACTATGAATGCTGGTAACAAATACATTGTAAATAAATTGTTTCGTTTTGGCAAGTAGCCGTGTAATGAGCGGGATAATGTATAGAATTTTGCCGGTCATTATCGTAAAATAAGCCCCTTCATGGCGAAGCAAGACACCTCCGCTGCGCGTCGGTGTCTTGGTCGCCCTGTCTGGGCTTATTTTCTCGATAATGACCGGCGTTATATACATTATCCCTTACTTATTACACAGGTCTTTTCAACGTTCCGTTCACTTGCATGGGCACTTCACTACTTCCGGCGGTCAATTAATTTTGGTTATTCTACTTCATTTAAGAATGCTCGATTCTGATTGGCTGGGAGGGGTGCATTGATCCGGCATATTGCCCGCTGACTTGTCGGTTCTACTTGCTGCTGACTGAGCACAGTAGATCAATATGCCGCTTGTATCGTTTTCTATCACATACATTTCAAACATGAGGTCCGTTGTAAAAATAAACCAAGGAGTGCATGTTTGATCGATCGTCATTAAAGCTGACTTGATACGAATGCAACAACTACGTTGTTAAACTAGTGATCAGATCAGTTGCAACCTTGTGTGGTTGCTATAGAAACGCGTTACCTACAGTTGAGCTAACGTTATTCACCGTAGTTCTAAAGGGAACTACTTTTCGAGGGAGATGAACTTAAACAGAGCATACATTTAATAAGCATGCAATACGAATAAGAAAAAGGCTAATTATTAAAGTATTTGAATTGTTTTATTATGTTGGCCGGCGCGAAGTAGAATAAACAGAATAATCACCTCAAGGCAGGGCAATAAACAGTTTGATATGCCCGGCTCGCGGAAGGTAAGCCGTCCACTAGCCGGGCATATCAAACATACATTACATAATTCATTGGCAACGGATGAATAATGACCGCTGTCAAGGTAAACAAAATGACTTTTTGCCTTTGGTATCACTCCGCACGTAGTCCGGTAACTTATCAATGTAATAAGCGGGATATGTATCAACCCAAGCGCTGTCGGTTGCTAAGCGACAACGTCAACGTCTTGGGCGGACTATTTTTCTACTGACCAACACTATGAATGCTGGTAACAAATACATTGTAAATAAATTGTTTAGTTTTGGGAAGTAGCCGTGTAATAAGCGGGATAATGTATAGAACTTCGCCGGTCATTATCGAAAAATAAGCCCCTTCATGGCGAAGCCCTGTCGGGGCTTATTTTCTCGATAATGACCGGAGTTCTATACATTATCCCTTACATATTTACGTCCTCTATTCCCCCCACCCCCCCGTCAACAACTCGGCGCAAGGCCGGTACGGTCTCCCCCCCCCCCCCCCCCCCCCGTCAACAACTATAAGAGGCCCCCGCAGAGATGGAATCATAATTCAAACCCTGCCTATATAGGCTACTTCATGCAGGATCGAGATTCTAGACCAAGCTCTCCTAATCGGGTCAGCAATTGTGTCGATGCCAAGCCTCTGCATTTGAATGATAATGAATGAATGGAACGTTGCATTTTAATTTCTAGAAATATTCTAGACTATAGAGCCAATCAATGAACCCTTATGCGGAATCAGATAAAGTCGGTCCTCCAAAGAAATTCATGATGGTTCGCAAGATCCATCGTGAGAATGATCGTATGAGCGAAGATCCATCGTTATCGGGAAACGAGGCCCTGTAAAGGATGTAACAAGATGAACCCAACCCAATCCAGCCCATCAATAGTCCAGCCAAAGAAAAGCTGACGACATTTTCACCTGGCTATACCAAATGTTTGGATCTGTTGTGGTATTTATGCAAATTAGCACATACGTAATTAGATTATGCACCATTTGCCCATGTTAACAATCTATTTAAAAAAACTTGTAACACACTTTTTGTTCGTCTGGATGTAAGTAATCAACTTTTTGTGGGGATATCTAAAGGTTAAACAACTTACCATAATCACATTAGAAAATAAAAAAATAGTTGCATGGATAGAATATGGGAGGGAGGAGGAGGGGGGAAGGAAGAGAGAGAGAAAGAGAGAGAGAGGGAGGGAGGGTGAGAGAGAGAGGGAGGTCGGGTGGGAGAGGGAGGCAGAGAGGGAGGGAGAGAGGGGGAGAAGGTGGGAGTGATGTCTCCGGTCATAAGTGGGAGCGGTACTGTCTGTGGTGTCGGCAGCCTCACCCGTCATTCAGTCGTCCTTCGATTGAGTCTCATGAGAAATCTCTCCCTTCATCTCTCCCTCCCTCCCTCCCTCCCTCCCTCCCTCCCTCCCTCACTCCCTCCCTCACTCCCTCACTCCCTCACTCCCTCACTCCCTCACTCACTCACTCACTCACCCCCCCCCCTCCAGCTGGTAATGTGTTGTTCCTGGTCAGAGGTGGTGCTGGTTCTCTACGACCAGAGGGGCACCCTGCCCAGCCCCCCCTCTTAGCCCAGCTACAGAGGGCCCTGGCTGGGCGCGCCGCCCGCCTCTCTAAGGCAGAGGAGAGTTATAATAAATTGTAAAAAGACACACCATGTGAAGTTATTTTTTCGTTTTGACAAGTAGCCGTGTAATAAGCGGGATAATGTATAGAACGTCGCCGGTCAGCAAGCCCCTTCAGGGCGAAGCAAGACACCTTGTGGCAGTTCCATTCGGAACGGAGATTGCGCATGGCTAAAGGTTACAGTGGCGGCGACTAGCGTCAGAAGCAGAACCATCAGCTAAGAAGGTTCTATGAGCGCTTCAGACTAATCTTACCAACGAACAATGTATGTAAGAGATCGTAGCAATGAACGTTTCGGGAAACACGCTAGAAGTTAAGGTATAACTTAAAGAAGAGGATACGAATAAAGTAGCGCAATGAAGGCTCTAAGAAGGTTTCGGGAAACCGGGTTTGACTCAGAGAGAGACGGTGGAAAGCCCCAGAGCCGTCTCTCATTGCGTGTCACGTGTTTTCTGCTAAAACGAAGGTTTCCATTCGCAGCGCAACACACACACACACACACACACACACACACCATTGTGTATTATCGATCATAAAAATATAGCCCCCCTTGAACCTTCCCTAATATGAGTCAAACCACAATTTGGCAACACTATGACCATCATCTTTATCCAAATACATGAAGACATTCGTTGTGACACGCATTCACTCAACATTCATTGTTTCATGTTTTTGTCTCAACTTTTTTATTCAACTTAATCAAATAGGTTAAGTCAGGAGAATGCCTAACAGAAAGATCCAGGATAATATAATCACTGTACACAGAGGAACGAGGACCACCGTTCAGCGCCTTGTTCCCCGTGATAGATACAAAACGGATAGAAACAAAACTAAAACATGAACTTAATAAACTGTTCAGTTACACATTCAGGGAGCTAGCTTTGGTTAAACACAAGTAATCCTTTCTCCCCCTTAGAGCTCTGTTACAAACACATACACGCAAACACAGATGTACGCGGGCACACACACACACACAAACTGTCACACAGTGCATAGGCAAAACATAGAAAAAAACATATTTTTCCATTAAGCATGTACAGATTCAATTTTCTTTGATTTTATTGCTTTCAGAAAAGTGTACATGATTGCGAAATATTAACCGATAGTAATGTAAAGATTAGTATGATAAACCGTATCCTCGAAACATGCTATAAATGTGCAATTGTATAGCAGTAAACCAAAAAGAAACACAGAAATCACACTTTGAAGAATGTAGTGGAATCTAATTATGTATAATGGCCAACATTTTTTAAATTAAGGGTTATTTTCCTAATGATTTCTTGTTAACTCTTTGCTAAATGACAGCAGTACAACATTAAACTATCACAGATCTCACATAGTTGAGATTCTAATTCAGGAAGCATTAGTCGTTTGGGTTGCTTGATTATTATATTATTAAACTAAAGTCCTTGTCTGTTTAATTTACAGGTGATATTATCTAGGGGGCAGAGTTTACACCTCCCTCATGTAAACATGGTGTTACGACCATGTTTACGGCTCGGAAACCACAACAAAGCACGGCGACAGACCAGAGTTTAATTCCCGAAATAAAGTGTTTTACTTTCATAAATAATTGTTGAAAGTCTGGACAGTAGCACATGTTGTCACGGGAAGCAATCCCCTTCTGAGGCTGAAGGCATGGATTTAAAGCACACCTTCGCAGGTGTGCACAATTAACTTGATTGTGTATGTGCACCACCAAAAGACCATTGCACTCTAAGGCCAGTGGGGGTGTAACAAGTTCAGTGTAGCACACACCTGTGACCACTCAAAATGGAAAGCCACACCCACAACACTGATCACTAGTGTGGCTCACACCCACAACACTGATCACTAGTGTGGCTCACTACCACACAAATAAAAGTTACTGCCTTCACCTGGCTAGCAACCTACACAGGTGATCTACAAAAGTGGGCGGACCACCATCTCACTAAAGGTCATTTCCACGTACAACTCACTCATTTAATAAGCATCAAAAATGCTGATCGTCACACAAAGTGGGCATGTCCACACAGATATAACACCACTAACACCACATGCTTTCTGTTAATGAACCTACACTGACCAGTCAATCAGCAGCAATTAACTCACCAAAGGCTTCACGTACAAAAGCTACAGATTTTTAATGAACAGGTTAAATACATGGCTCAAAATTGCTCCAGACAAAAGAGTGGTGAGTATGGCTGTTTGTCAAAAATCGGTAGACATGTTGACGAGGAAAGCAATCCACAGACCTATTCAAGTTAGCTAGAATAACCTTACCATCTTCTGAGGCATACCGGGCTCGAGGCTAGCATGCCTTCTCCACGGGGTAGCCTCTCCACACACTAATCTTTCCAGGGAGTGCAAAAGCCAGTTCTAAAAACAGGTCAAAAACCCTACTCACATAAACAACAAAGATAATCGAACAAAAAAACTCTGGACCCATCTCCCTAAAAGGTTCAAGAAGTCTCGGACGAGCCCCCATGTTACGACTGGCGCGGAAGCTGCAATAAAATATGGCTACAGACCACAGAGTTTAAATCCAACAGTAAAGTGTTTTACTTTCATAAATAATTGTACGTTAAAAGTCTTGACAGTAGCACATGTTGTCACGAGAAAGCAAGCCCCCTTCTGAGGCTGAAGGCATGGCTTTTAAGCACACCTTTGCAGGTGTGCACAATTAACTTGATTGTGCCCGTGCACCACCCGAAGACCATTGCACTGCCACTGCAAGGCCAGTGGGGGTGTAGAGGCGTGTAAGACATAATCATAATCTGCAAACACCCCCACCTTCTGGAGCTCAGCTCTCGGAGGGATACGGAAACAGGGTTATCATTAAATACCAACCCATTCATGTAATAGTAAAAAAGTGAGTGAGTTATGAGTGTGAGAGAGTTATGAGTGTGTGTGAGTTATGAGTGTATAAGTTATGGGAGGGATATTTTTTTTAATGACAATGTATTTACAAGAAAAACAGCATGCATACTCCATGAAATTCGCTTTCAAGTCAACATGCTGCAGTTATTGCTACACACATAGAAATATAGAGCTACTGTATGTCAATGGATTTTTGTGGATAGCTTCTTATTTTGTTATTTACGTTCATAAATATTCTCTACAATGCTGATTATCTTTTCACCTTCATCATCATTCAGTTCTCTGATATTCTTCAACCTGTTGATGTCTTGGTCAGAGAAGACCCCTTTTCTTTAACCTGTATTAGGCTTTTTACTGACTTGACAAACAATTGTTTGTGTTAAAAAATAGTCTTGGATTTTCACTTCTTCCATGTTTTTGACAGACTGTCAAAAACAACTGACATTCTGTCAGTCGCCATATACCATGGCCCTGTCGCCATATACCATGGCCCACGACTTCTGAGTTTGGTCATCTCTGTCATTGTGTCCAAACAGAAATGCTGCCCAGCAATAGCTGGCTGGCTGCAGAGATCACAAAACCCTCCCTAGACCCACTGCATTTACACGCTGACAAGGAAAAATACAGACACAAAGGATACAACCGTTTGAAAGTCACTCAGTCTAGAGACCACAATCCCACCATGCAGCAAGGGAGGAAGGGAGGGAAGAGACTATAACCGACACAGAGTCACTGTGGTACCATAATCATATAACATAAACCCAGGGTAGAGGTCCTGAGTGAATGTATGCTGGAAGGTGTGGATGTGTGTCAGTGTGTCTGAGGTCCTTCCTACATCTGGGGACACTTCATAGAAGGACAGAATGCCAGCAGGCTGGTCCAGATACACTCCTATTGTGTTAGAGCAAGAGGGGACAGGTATGCCTGTTTGTCTACCGTTGAAGTGGGCAGAGAAAAAATCATCACCATTATTATCATCGCAATGAAGACACCAAGACATGTTGTTCTCTCCAAGCATGCTATCATCCCCCCTTCCTCTCCTTGTGATTCCTCTGTATGTCACTCCTATATCCACCCTTTCCTCCCACTCTACCTCCCAGTAACAGCGGCCAGTCAGACCCTCTCTGCACAACACTTGTCTACAATAGTCAAATCTTTCTAGGTGACCAGGATACCCTTGATTGCATCTAAGCAGTGTCACCTCTCTGTTGTCCTCAGACAGAGAGAGTTTTCTGTGGGCTGTGTTCGGGTCCAGTGTGAGTTCACAAGCATCTGACGGGAGATAAAGACATGATTAGGCTGCTGAGCCACACAGAAATGCCTGCATGACGAATGGTGCATGTATACAAAGTTTCATGCATATTGCACTTTCCTAGTGGAAATAGCAGCCTGTTGAGTATGCTGCACTTCAAAGGCTTATTATAGTGCCACTTATAGTTAATTCTGGCCCATCCTTGCATCCATAACTCATTTTAAGAGTTCTACAAACCTGCCAATACATTTTTTTGACCATGTCGATTTTGAGATATGGCCGAATTTGTCGGGAATGAAAAATAAATAATAATGCTAACGAATACAATAGGGTTCCTAAGTTTTTCGTAGGACCTCAAATAATACTAGGGAATACAGTAGGGTTCTTATGTTTCGAGGCCATGTATCATGTATTTCCTGCAAACTTGACAATAAACCAGATACATTTTACGTCATGTTTTGAGTATAAAATACACATGATTACTATAATCGAAACATTACGTTATTTCTAATAAAATAATGGTAGTAATGAATAATTATAATTATATCATTTATAAACTAAAACAATGACAAATCTAAGAATTATTTACCAACATTTATAATAGTCCTAGTAATAACACTGAAAATAAGTGGGTGATTTTTAAATTAAAAAGAACACATTACAGCTATTATTAATAATGATTAGTACCATGTTTGGTGTTCGCTTGTGTCTAATAATAAGAAAAAAAAATATTTAAATAATTTAATGTTTAATATAAATATTAAGGTAGGATTAATTGTGATTGTGATCAATAACAATATTGATACACGCAAGATAATTGAAGTCAACCGTCCATGCACACATCATACTGCTGTGTACATGGACTTTCCATCTAAATAGTTGGTGTGTGTTGTGATGAAGTGAACAAACACTTACACTTCTTTATGCCTGGTTTCAGGTCAGGCACCTTCTTCATCTCCATGTTCAGAGTCTCCTCCAGCTGATCCATGGATCTCCTTAAGGTCCCTCCGTATGACGGAGGACGGACCTCCACCGTCATCCAGTCCCTGCTGGATGGAGGATTCTTTAGGGATCTGAAGGCCTGGAGAAAGTGGAGGTGGTCTTTATTGTGTGAGAGCTGCTTCACCTCTGAGCTTCTATTTGTCAAGTCTTTTATTTCCTGCTCCAGCTCTTTGATGAGGTCTTCAGCTTGTTTCTCTGTGGAATTGAGTTTCTCTTCAACTGCTCGATAGAAATCCTCCTGGCACTTTGCAATGCGCCGCTTCAGAGCGGTGAGGACCTGCACACCATCGGCTTTCGCTCTATTTGCCTCTTTTTTGCTAAATTCTACTGTGTCTTTAATCCCCTGAATCATTCGTATTCTGTTCTGGATCATCTGCTGAACTTCAGCCTCTATTTTCCCCAGCTGGGCCATCTTCACTTCATACACCTCCTTTAGAGGTACAACAGGATGGAACTTGTGGTCTGTCTCTGTGCAGGACTGACACACACACACCTGTTCAGTCTTGCAGAAGAGCCCCAGAGGTCGGTCGTGTTTCTTACACATTCTATCCATAGGCTCGACCAGCTGATGTTTCTTCAGGCCTGTGACTCTATGATGTGGCTCCAGGTGTGTTTGGCAGTAAGAGGTTAAACACACTAGGCAGAACTTCACGGCCAGCTGGGTCCCAGTACAGACGTCACAGGGAACTTCTGCAGATTCAACAAAAGGCTGCTCTTTTACTCGTACAGACTTTTTAATCTGAGCAGTCAGCTCTGATAAGAGTATATTGACACGTAGATGAGGTCTTGTGTTGAAAAGCTCGTTGCAAAAAGGACATTTGCACTGGACTTGTTCATCCCAGGACATATTAATACAGGTTCTGCAGAAGTTGTGTCCACATGGTGTGGAAACTGGATTGCTGAACACATCCAGACAGATGGGACATGAAAAGTTCTCCTCAGACAAGGAAGTGTTAGCAGAGGCCATTCCTAGACACAGAGGACAAGGTTTATGTATTGAAATAATTCCATTCTTTTTTTAATTCCATAACGGAAAAGTGTTTTTAACTTCTCTCAAAGTCGTGCTGCTTTACTCACCTTGTTGTTTTTTCTGTCTGTCAGACTATTTAATGCGTGTTATTTTTCTTCTTATAGAGAAATGGTTCCACGTCGGGTTGCTTTGGTTTATGAACCTTTGGTTTCGTTTCCTCAACCTGACGTCCACTCCTCTCCTCCCCTAACGCCTGGCTCCTCCACTAACACCTGGCTCCGCCCCCACGGCACATGAGCGCACTGATTCAATGCGCACTGTGTGGCTTCTTCAAATGCGTTGATGTGTGTTCTCTTCTTTCGGGAGTTTTAGTGAGCCGGTGCAGAACGAGAGATTTCCTTTTGCTTTTTTAAAGTTTGCCCCGTTTGAAGAACTACTGCACCCCCTGCTGGTAAAAGTGGGTATCACACACACCCACACCCACACAGACACACAGGACAAATGTGACACGTATTCACAACATGTTTTTGCCTTTATTCAACTTAATTAAACAGATTAAGTCAGGAGAATGCCTAACAGAAAGGTCCACGATAAGATGAGCCAATAGAATCAATGTATACAAAGGGACGAGGACCACCGTTCAGCGCCTTGTTCCCCGTGATAGAAACAAAACATACAGGAACAAAACGAAAACATAAACTTTATCAAGAAACTGTTCATTCAGGAAGCTAGCTTTGGTTCAGGAACACACATTTTCTCTAACTCATTTACTCTATATCTGTTACAAAAAGACATACACGCACAAACACAAACACACAAACACAGGGGCAGGTACGCAGCCACACACACACAGGAGGAGGAGGTAGAGGAGGGTGAGGAGGAAGAGGGGGGAGGGTGAGGAGGAGGAGGTAGAGGAGGAGGAGGAGGAGAGTGGGTGAGAGGAAAAGAAAGGGGAGGAGGTGGAGACGAAGAAGAGGATGAAGAGTTTGAGTGGAGGTTTTGAGGGACGGGAGGGGAAGGATGAGGAAGGAGAAGAGAAAAGGTGGGTGAAGAGAAAAGGATGGGTAGGGGGAGGGAGGAGGTGTTGAGGCAGGGAGGAGGAGGGATGGAGGAGGAGGGGGAGGAAGGAGGAGACCAGAGAGGAAGAAATAATACCTAAACCCTAGAATAACGACGGCTATCCACAGATACTCAAATGAATACGTAATCACATGTCAGTGTAAACCTTATTTTCTTGTTTTTAACTGAATCAATAAAGTTATTTTTCGATAATAGCATCTGCTAATGACTCAACAGCCGGTCTCCATGGTGACGGATGATGAAGTATTGTCACCTTCGGGTGCTGGGCCTACGGTGCTTCCCTGTCGCCCCGGGCCCAGCTCCGCTTGGTCGCTGGTCGACGGCGGTGAGCTCGATGAGCGCGGAGAAGATGAAGGCCGGCGTGGCACGCGCTGATGAACCAGCACATGGCAACGGCGGACTCCACCTTGGGCAGCGAGTTCCTGGCGCCGATGCTCAGCGTTGTCACGGTGATCACCGTGGGGACGCCCAAACAACAAACAAATGAATAACAGCAACACAGAATAAAACAGGGTTTAGAGTTTTAATCTGTCTCTTCATGTCCAGTTACCTCAGTGTGGGGCCCCGTCTAAAGCTAGGGCCCCGCTACACAATGCTTTCAACCTGAAGCGATGACTAAACCATTGAGCAGTGCACATTTAACCAGTGGCGTGCATCACTCTGCCAGTCTGCAGACTCACATGACAACCGTAGTCTTTGGGGAACATAAATCTAGAGACAGAGGACAGACGGACGCAGTGTGCTGCTCGCCCTGCACTAGAGAGAGTGTATTCGACCACGATGTCTCCACACCATCACAAAGTCAACGGACAGACGTGGACGCCGTACAGCTCACCACTGGGGTTAGTCAAACAGATCTGCATGGAATGAAAGCATAAAAGACGGAAAGAAAGAACATGGAATATTTTATTTATTAACTTTTTTTACTTTTATCATTTGGATTTTTATTAAGTCATTTCACATTTATAAGTTCTAACGGCCTTCACACCTCTGTCTGTGAAGTCCACACTCACTCCACTGTCTTTGATGCTGACTAACTGGCATCGTGCACGTAACGTTGCTGTTGTTTTGAAACACATCTCAAGTGGGACTGGTTATGTTTTCTGTGTCTCTCCATTTCTGTCCGCACGCACGCATGCGCGCACACACACACGCACACACGACCATTCAAACACACTACCTGTGTGTAATATTTCATTCGGGTCCAACAGGTTTGTTTTTATTGGGTTTCCAATTCGTTCTTTCTTGGTTTGTGTTTTTATTGAAGCTTCGATGGTGGAACAGCTTCCCCAACCTGACGGTAAAAGTAGGCATTACACATCAGCTCGGTCCTGTTACTAAAAACACAAGTAGCACAATAAACTTTATATGAGTATGAGGGGCAATTCGTTGGGACTCATACAGGATCTAACAATCCTTCATGTTTGACACGTTTTATTTTCTTGATTCAATTTAATAGAATACTAAAGACAGGACAATGCCTGACAGAAATGTTGAAGATAAGATTAGCCAGTGTGTTTGTTTGTGTGTGTTGAAAATCTGAGCTAATCAAGTTCAAGTTCTTAAAATATTTGACTCAAATTTTTTTTTGGAAATCTGAAAAAAATGATTTAATTGCGTATTTATTGAATGATATGATAAAAAGCATTATCCTCCAAACATCATGAATGCAACCATTTACAATATTATAGCAATAAACAAGAAAATATATTTTTTTCTAAGCTTGCATTTAGATCGATATCATGACATTTACTTATGTTATTAAACTACTTGAACAACAATCCAAAAAAATTGAAATTTCAAAAAATTGAAATTTCCCAAGCCTGCCCTCCAGTCCGTCGGCCCTGAGCCCATGTGAGGTAATAAAGAAGGCCATTCATTAATTAGTGGCAGGTGGCTGTAGTTTTTCCTTAATCATGCAATAAAATACAAAAGAAAAACAATATTACTCACACTATTGAATAGTCAAATTTGATGTACTACAAAATAGTAGGATTAGGCATTAGGGGACACTAAGAACGTCCCGCCCCTCTGTGGTGATACCCGCTCCCGCCACTGGGTGTCGCTCATAACACTGATTATGGGACTGCTGCTTGTATGTGCCAGGGTACAGGTAGTATACTATAGCACAGAAATGGCAAACGGGTATTATTTACACACATGTAATGTATATGCAAGACAATACTTAAGACAATCCTGGATGAGCTAGAAAGGAGTGCAGGGATAGGAGAGGAGGAAGAGGAGAGAGAAGAAGGAGAGAGGAGAAACTATGGAGAGGAGAGAAGAGCTGACAAGACAAAGTCACCGTACTCACAAAGATGGGGAGAGCCGTCACATGTAGTCACTCTGACCTTTTGGTTAGTGTGGAAAATGTGTTAGGTTGCTGTATGGTGGAGATTAAAAGTCATTGACTAATCACCTTTTCCCCATTTTTATTTAAATCAAAAATGTGTTTCCATGATAATCATTCTTAATTCCGATATAGTTATGTTTAGATGATTATACACATTAATCCTCAAAACATGCTGCACGTAACTGCAACCATTAACCATTGTGTAGCAGTAAACCTTTAAATAATTTGAGAAAAAAAAAGTCAGTGATGAATATAACGTTATCTAATAATTTAGAACATCTATAATGGTCAGGGTTCACTTCACACTCTCTACTACTCTCTATCTACTAGTCCTACATTGGGCCAGACGTTGGAGTACAGCGGCTCTTCACACAAAGCCCTCGGAGAGAATAGGATTTATTTTATTATGTTTCAGAGAACTCTCTTTTCAAAGAAGAAAAATATTTGACAAAACAAATGAAAATAGTACCTGTTTAATGTGAAAAAATGTAATGTACAATTTCCCCTGAAAACATCTATTCCACTAAGAAAGGAAAGATTCAATTTTTTTGTGAATCAGAAAAACTTACAAATATAAATCGGTTGTCATTCATGACTAATGTAAAGATTATGATAAACAACCGTATCCTCAAAACTTTGAATAACTAAAACCATTTACTAAACCAAAAGAAAAGAAAAACTGAGAAATCGCACGTTGAAGAACATAGTGGAATCTAATAATTTACAATGGGTTATATTTTATAATAGTAAGGGTTATTTTCCTAATGGATTTCTCCAGCAGTACAACATTAATGCAGTTATCTCAGATCTCACATAGTAGAGATTCTCATTCAGGAAACAACCTTAGGTTTGGTTGTTTGATTATTTCATTATCAAACAAAGGCCTTAGTCTTTTTGATTGACAGGTGAGATGATCATGGGGGGAGAGTTTATACCTTGATCACCATATAAACATGGAGCGAAGAATGGATGGAGAGGCTCAGTAAAGGTGCAGCCAGTAGCAGAGTAGAGATGAACCCTGGCTTCCACATCATAGAAGGAGACCAGTCCCTCATCATAATCAACAAACACCCCCACCTTCTGGAGCTCAGCTCTCAAAGGGACATGGACAGCAGGGTTATCCTGAAATACCAACCCATCCTTGTTGAAGTAAAGAGTCCAGTAGCCCATCTCAGGGGTCACTATTATCCGACCTTTTCTGTTGATGGACTCTTTGGCCACTCCTAAACGCCATGCAGTATGTTCCTTAACCTGGACCTCAAAGTAAAAACTCCCTGAGGAGAAGCTCTGCTTTGTGAGAACAAATATATGGAATTTAAATCTCTTAGGGTTGTCTGGGAGTTTCTTCCCTACAAATCCATGATGTACTTGTTTCCCATCCTCAGACAGGATGAGCGTGGTTTGAGCTGTATCAGGATCCAGAGTCACATCTACTTCATACTGCTGGACCCTTTTCAGTTCATCATCACTCAGCTTCTTCATCTCCATGTTCAGAGTCTCCTCCAGCTGATCCAGGGATCTCCTCAAGGTCCCTACGTATGACGGAGGACGGACTTCCACCGTCGTCCAGTCCCTGGTGGGTGGAGGATCCTTCAGGGAACTGAAGTCCTGGAGGAAGTGGAGGTGGTCTATAGTGTGTGAGAGCTGCTTCACCTCTGAGCTTCTATTGGTCAGATCTTCTATTTCCTGCTCCAGTTCTTTGATGAGATCTACAGCTTGTTTCCCTGTGGATTTCAGTTTCTCGTTAACTGTTTGGTTGAAATCATCCCGGCACTTTTCAACGCAGCATATCAGAGCATTGATGATCTGCCCACCATCGGCTATCTCTCTGTCTGCATCTGATTTGCTGCGTTCTACTGTTGCTTTAATCTCCTTAATCTTTAGTTTTCTCTCCTGGATCATCTGCTGAACTTCAGCCTCTATCTTCCCCAGCTGGGCCATCTTCACTTCATATTCCTCCTTTAGAGGTACAACAGGATGGGACCTGTGGTCACCCTCTGTGCAGAACTGACACACAAACACCTGTTCAGTCTGGCAGAAGAGCTCCAGAAGTCGGTCGTGTTTCTTACACATCCTGTCTTCCAGACGGTCCATAGGCTCGACCAGCCGATGTTTCTTCAGGCCTGCTACTCTCTGATGTGGCTCCAGGTGGGTTTGGCAGTATGAGGTGAAACACACTAGGCAGGACTTTACAGCCTTCAGCTGGGTCCCAATACAGACGTCACAGGGAACTTCTGCTGGTTCAACACAAGGCTGCTCATTTGCTTGTAAGGACTTTCTAAACGGAGTAGCCAGCTCTGATAAGAGGGTATTGACCTGTAGGTCAGGTCTTATGTCGAAAATCTTGTTGCAAACGGGGCATTTGTACTGGACCTGTTCATCCCAGAACTTAGTAATACAGGTTCTGCAGAAGTTGTGTCCACATGGTGTGGTGACTGGGTTGCTGAACACATCCAGACAGATGGAACATGAAAAGTTATCTTCAGACCAAGAAGTCTTAGCAGAGGCCATCCTAGACACAGACAACATGGTTTATGTAACGAGCAATACCATTATTTTTATAATTCCATAACGGGACAAGAGATTATAACTTCTCTCAAAGTTGTGCTGTTTTACTCACCTTGTTGTGGTTTCTGTCTGTCAGAGTATTTGCTCCAAAATGCATTTATTTCTCTCCTGAAAGAGAGAACTGCTTCCACGTCGGATGGCTTTGGTTTCTATAAAGCTTAGGTTTCGTTTCCTCAACATGACGTCCTCTCCTCTCCTCCCCTAACACCTGACTACGCCCCTAACCCCTGGCTCCGCCCCCACGGACACACAGTTCGCTGACGTTTCAACTTTCACACTCTGACTTTGGGTGCATTCATGCACTATGTTGGCTACTTCAAATGTGTTGATGCGTGTGCTCCTCTGTCGAGTTAAATGTTAAATATTTAAAAGGAAAAACACAGACCCGTTCCAAAACCAGATATTGTTGTGATTTATTGGTGATCGTCACATGAACTGTGACTAAGAGCTATACAAAAACAATTGACTTGATTCGACTTTGCTTGCGAGGTATACTCTCTACAGACTTTATAGAAACAACCCTCTCCATGTGAGCCCAGGTTAAAGGTGTTACACGGTTTTTAATTACAATGAGTTAACAGTAGTTGTATACGTCTTATCTCAGAGACTTTAACCTCAACAGCTGCATCATGTTACTCAGGGTAGCCCTCCAACGCCCTAAGTAGCCTATATGTGGCGACACGAGGAGGCTTTACTATTTTTTGTCAGAGTATTTTCTCTGTTACCGACAACGCCACCTTGGGTTAGGGCCCAAGGACCTATACACTATGAGTATAATTGTCACCTCTGACGATAAGACTATCAGGTTCGTTCAATCAGGGAGGGCGGGAGACAGAGTTCAAATATAACAAAGCATTTTATTATTATAAATACAGTTTGGCATAAAAGATGAAAAAGAGAAGTAAGCTCAACTGTGGAAGGACGTAGGTGCAAGCTGAGGCTTACCGGCTGGGAGAGTGGTCGTCAGGGGGAAATTTAATCCAACGAAAGAAACAAGGGCACCTCACACACACAGCAAAAACGTGAAGTCCAAACAAATAAAATCTAAAACAAAGCACACGCACACAAAGGATCACCACCACCACCCAGGAGGACCACCGCCACCACCGTCGGCCTTCAGCTCTACGAGAAAGGGGCACACTTAGGAGGGCTCACAACTGACAGACAATATCACATAACAAATCAAATCAATAAACTAAAGAGTATTAATTTGCAATAACCAAAAATCACTCAAAATGAAAGAAAACAAGAAAATTAAAGAGTCTCGGACCAGAGATATCAACTCAACAAGTAATCATAACATATGTTTTAAACAAAAATAAACAAGGGCTCAGATTGAGAAGTTCCCCTTCCAAATGAAAATTAAATGAACAACGACACAAAACTTAAGAGATTAACTCAAAACGCACACACACACTCCAAACCAGGGGTGAGTCCAGGCGGAGCTCGCAGCGGCACACCCGAGCGGCAGCCACACAGGCACACACCGCACCACGCACAGCAGCAGCGGGCCACAGGGCTAGCAGCTGGAGGCAAGCCGACCAGGGGCAGGAGACAGAGCCCCGAACCAAGTCGGCGGAAGTGGCAACGAAGCAGCAGAAATGACAATTAAGCAACAATCAGTAAATAACCAAGGAAGGTATTCTCGGTTTTGGGTTCTTAATCCCGGTTCTCGGTCTGATCATTATGCGTCCCTTCTAAAGAGGGAGAGGGGTGAAGAGTATCGGCGTAGCGGGGGAGACAGCCACCACGCACCATGCGACAAGCAGACTGTTGAAGGGAGAGGAGCGCAAAGTGAGCCTAGCACCAGACCAACAGGCAAAACAACAACAACACGCTCAACATGACTCACCTATGCTCTGGTCAGCGGCGGTAAACGACCCCAATACATTGCCCCGATTGTGATGAGGATCTCGGCAGATCTATTTATAGTAAGGGTTTGAGTTTTAGTAAACCGCTGATGAATGTACGCAACACAGCATGCGGAGGTGAGCCTACCTGTGCTCTGAGGTGAGCGGCGAGGGCAACGACCCGGAAATGGACGGGCCGAAGAGGCAGGAAGCGAGAGTTCAGGAGGAAGGGCACGGCCTACTTTTATCCCCTCGACAAGCAATGATTGGCGAACGGGCCGGAGTGGGCGTGGTGTAATAGAAGCCTGTGTCCAAATAGCCGTATTGCCTCATACCACTACATATAGGACTAGGCTTTAGTGCCTTCAATTGTTTTATTTATCAGATAGAATTATCTTAAAAATAGTAGTATGTAATATATTATTCTTTGAAAGCAGGGACGCGGGAAGTCAGTCCGAGTGGGGGGTGCTGAGAGAGAGTCTATATAATGACGTCATAATAAATGCTGCGCAACATCCAATGTTTACAGAGACGAGATGAAGGGTGACGTCACATTCAGGGATCCGCTCTGATAAACACTCTTCTGGTGTGTAAAAAGACTAAAGACTAAAGATGACAAGACAAAGTCACGGTACTCACACATATGGGGGGAATCTTTACATGTAGTCACTGGGAGCTTTGTGTAAGGTGTAACACAGGTTGGGTTGTTGGCATGGTAAAGTCATTGACTGGCTCACCAGCTACAAAAATGTGGAATTATTCTGGGAATTCAATTCTTCCTTGAATCCCATCAATTGTAAAAGCGGTTATAAGGCCACTTATAAGGAACCTAATCTACTGAATACACATTGTACTGAGATTGTACCTATTCCACTGAATACATACTGAGAATCAACCTATTCTACTGAACACATATTGTACAGAGAATGTAACTCTTCCACAGGAATTGTGCCCATTCTACTTTTGGTATTTTTTATTTAAATTTGAAAAGTGCACAAACATTGAATTGTGTTAGTATAAAATTATTCAAAAGATTGAACAAATATAACTATTTGGTTTAAAAAAACGATTGATAATTTGATCGAAATGAACATTCCACATTTTCAGCTTATATACGCTTACACCATCAAGTAAAAAAGACTAACATGAAAATCCTTCAGAAAAAAAGATATTGAACGTTATAGTGTAACACTTTATAATGGGTTATATATTTTATAGTACAGTGTTAGTTGCTTAATTATTTTTCCTCTTGTTAAATGACAGTGAATAGTACGATATGAATGCAATTCTCTTAGATCTCCCATGGTAGAGATTCTAATTCAGGAAAAAAACTTTAGTTGTTTTGGTTGTTTGATTATTTTATTATCAAACGAAGGCCTTAATCTGTTTGATTGACAGGTGAGATGATCAGGGGGGCAGAGTTTCTATCAAATTCATGATCACATGGACAGAGTAATGGATAGAGAGGCTCACTAAAGGTGCAGCCAGTAGCAGAGTAGATATGAACCCTGGCTTCCACATCATAGAAGGAGACCAAACCCTCATCATAATCAACAAACACCCCCACCTTCTGGAGCTCAGCTCTCGGACGGATATCAGGGTCCTCACCGAATAACAACGTATCCTTTTTGAAGTAAAGAGTCCAGTAACCTGTTTTAGGGCTGAATATGATGCAACCTTTTCTGTCTATGGACTCTCTGGCCACTCCTAAACACCATTCAGTCTTGTCTTTAACCTGGACCTCAAAGTAAAATCTCCCTGAGGAGAAGCACTGCCTTGTGAGAACACATGTATACCGAGTAAATCTCTTAGGGTTGGTTAGGAGTTTTTTCCTTACACCTCCATAATGTACTTGTTTCCCATCCTCAGACATGATGAGCTTGGGATAAGCTGTATCAGGATCCAGAGTCACATCTACTTCATACTGCTGGACCCTTTTCAGTTCAGCATCACGCAGCTTCTTCATCTCCATGTTCAGAGTCTCTTCCAGCTTATCCAGTGATCTCCTCAAGGTCCCTACGTATGACGGAGGACGGACCTCCACCGTCGTCCAGTCCCTGGTGGGTGGAGGATCCTTCAGGGATCTGAAGGCCTGGAGGAAGTGGAGGGGGTCTTCATTGTGTGAGAGTTGCTTCACTTCTGAGCTTCTATTGGTCAGGTCATTTATTTCCTGCTCCAGCTCTTTGATGAGGTTTTCAGCTCGTTTCTCTGTGGAATTGAGTTTCTCTTTAACCGCTCGATGGAAATCATCCTGGCATTTTCCAATGCAGCGCTTCAGAGTGGTGAAGACCAGCAAACCATCGGCTATCTCTCTATCGCAGTCTTTTTTGCTTAATTCTACTGTGTCTTTAATGCCCTGAATAATTCGTATTCTGTTATGGATCATCTGCTGAACTTCAGCCTCTATCTTCCCCAGCTGGGCCATCTTCACTTCATATTCCTCCTTTAGAGGTACAACAGGATGGGACCTGTGGTCACCCTCTGTGCAGAACTGACACACAAACACCTGTTCAGTCTGGCAGAAGAGCTCCAGAAGTCGGTCGTGTTTCTTACACATCCTGTCTTCCAGACGGTCCATAGGCTCGACCAGCCGATGTTTCTTCAGGCCTGCTACTCTCTGATGTGGCTCCAGGTGGGTTTGGCAGTATGAGGTGAAACACACTAGGCAGGACTTTACAGCCTTCAGCTGGGTCCCAATACAGACGTCACAGGGAACTTCTCCTGGTTCAACACATCGCTGCTTTTTTGCTCGTAAGGACTTTCTAAACGGAGTAGCCAGCTCTGATAAGAGGGTATTGACCTGTAGGTCAGGTCTTATGTCAAAAATCTTGTTGCAAACTGGACATTTGTACTTGACTTGTTCATCCCAGAACTTAGTAATACAGGTTCTGCAGAAGTTGTGTCCACATGGTGTGGAAACTGGACTGCTGAACACATCCAGACAGATGGGACATGAAAAGTTCTCCTCAGACCAGGAAGTGTTAGCCATTCCTAGACACAGACGACAAGGTTTATGCATTGAGAGCAAGTCCATTATTGTTCTGATTCCATAAGATAGTTTTAAACTTCCCTCAAAGTTGTGCTGCTTTACTCACCTTGTTGTTTTTTCTGTCTTTAAGACTATTTAATGCGTGTTATTTATCACACATGTCGGGGTTCTTCAGGTTTCGTTTCCTCAACATGACGTCCTCTCCCCTCCTCCCCTAACACAGCTGGCTACGCCCTCACGGCACATGAGTGCACTGCATTAATGCGCACTCTGTGGGGTTCTTCAAATGCCTTTATGTGTGTTCTCCTCTTGTTTGTGGAATTTAAAGAGACCCTGTTGAAAACTAGAGACATTGTGGTGATTTCCGAGTGTAACTGGGATCATCGGTGTAGATCCGGGTTTCCGGGGCTGCCCCGAATAGGGGGTTTTGGGCAAGGACGAACCGGGCGGCAGGTACGTGCCTGGGCCGGCATTTTTTCATGACACGTTGGGGTCGTCACGAGCCCCAAAAACAAAAAAGAATCATCTGCGCCGCGGGGCGGTTTTCTATGATATCATTGTGTGGGGAATCGGCATATTGGCGCCCCCTGTGGCTGCAGGCGCTCCTGCTTGCTGAAAAGGCGCCGTACACAGACGGACTGGAAGGCCACACCCCCCGCTCCCCTCAAAGTAACAGACGGAGAGCAAAGAGCTATTTAGATTTAGATTTATTTATTTGTAATTGCACGGGAATACAACGAAATTCAATGCACTCACGTAGTGGACTCATTTAAAAAAGAAAGGTAACATAATAAATAGTCAATAAAAAATACATTCTCGTCATCTCATTCACTCACTACATTCATGTCGTCATACACTATACCATCAACTCAGTGCCATTGTATGCCTTAAAATAGTAGTGCAAAATATATAAAGTGTTGCATTATGTGTGGATGTCACTGATTAATGCTGTCAGAACTAGTGGGCTTGCTGTGATGTCAGAGTTGAGAGTCAGTATGAGTTCAGAGTCAGTATGGTGATAGCTTTGGGATAGAAACTGTTCATGAATCTTGTGGTGCATGTTCTGATGGACCTGTAGGGGCAATTGCTCTGTCGCTAGTTTAGCCACTTTCGAGAGTTTAACACGGTTTTAAACTCAAGAAGTCACGTGACGTCTTAAGCCCCATTGCTGTGTCATACTTGTGGTTTAACCTGCAGCTGCGTTTTACCTTGATCTCAATTGCTGTGTCTTCAGAGAAATTCACATTAGACACTAGAGGCGAATTTTGTGCGTGTTAGTCTAATCTCGACACTGACGTGGTTTTAGAGGAGACTAAACCAGTTTGCAGGATGAAACAAGGCTCCATCATAACCAACACACACAATTAGTTTTATGAATTATTATTAATAGGTATGATACATTTACACTTATTACACCAGATAGGCCTTCAGTACAATACAGGCTACAATATAAGAGTTGCTTAAAGTGCCCAACTAAAACTCTACAAAGAACAGATTATTTGTCTGTAAAAAAAAACAAATGAACACACAGAGGATCGTACCATTCACCGAAACATAAAAAGGTCAATGCTTAACTAAAATGGTTAGCAATGACAAGTAATTGATTGACGTAGGTGAGGGCAGATTCCAGACTCAGATTTCCACAAAAAGTAGCCTAGACTATTTCATAATATATGTCAACATTATTAGCGTTTTTATTTATTATAGTTTTATGATATTAAAGTTCACTTTACATTCCCATTATTTTTTTGTCGGTAATTATAGCACAAAATTAAGTTAAGACTGCATGCATGGTGGAGTATACTAGAAATTAGAGTACTTCCGGTTTCCAAGCAGTTTAAACCGATTCAGCTGGGAATCAGCTGATCCTGTACGAGTCGTTACACAGCAATCACGTTCAACCTCGTACGCAGCTGCGTGTTATACTCCAAAACCTCAGTTTTGAGGATTACGGTTTTAAAGCGCAGCAATGCTAACTGACAGAGCAATTGGCCCGTAATGTTTCCATGAGGGCAGCAGTTCAAACAGATAATTGGCAGTGGAATGAGTCTTTCAGAATGTTGTGTGTTTTCTGCAAGCATCGGGAGTTGAAGATGGTGTCCATGGTAGGTAGCTGTTGGTTGATGTTTTGGACGGTTGTTATAGTCCTCTGCAGTGACTTCCTGTCTGCAGTAGACCTGCTACCATACCACGACAGGATGCAGTAGGTGAGCTCACTCTCAATGGAGGAGCGATAGAAGGACCTGCTGTTGTGAGAGATTGGTTTTCTTGAGGGTGCGGAGAATGTATAACCACTGCTGTGCTTTCTTTACCATTGCTTTGGTGTTTATTGTCCATGATAATTGGTGCTACGCTGCTGTAGGAACTCTCCCCGATGTGCAAGCTGATGAAAAACTAATTGAATCCTTCTAACAGAGACCCCAGGTAAACAAGCTTGCGTTCTGAGGTGGTTCATGAACACAGGTAAACAAACCGTTTATGTTGGGTGAGGGCGGAATGGTAAATAAGCCACGCCTACATGTTCTAAATTACCCAGGTAAGTGGCCATGTTTGTAGTCTTTAACTTATCTACAAACTCGTAAAACCTTATTTGGTTTTATGAAATCATTCATAACTGTTGTTAGCTTGAAACATGTCATCAGAAATAGCAAAGACTAAAATAATTTTCATCATTCCCCCCTTTGAGGCTGAAAGACTCACATAACGGAATGTAAACAAAATGCACATAAATTGCTATAAGACAGCAAATGTCAATGACAGAACTCAATGTACAAAAATGCAAGGCATTTGACAAATATTGATTATTTGATTGGTGGCTGGCATCCTGGTTGCTGGATCACCTCCTCTAAATGGCCTCGGAGTTCTCTTTGCTTCACCATGACCACGACTGAGCACACCCTAGAGGTGAACCCCCCGCGCTCCATGGACTTCACTCGGTGGCTCTATTAGGAGGGATCCGCGGTGATCCGCATCCACGTCGTCCTCTTGGTCACTGTCCTGTGAGTAATCATACAAAATGGGTACAGCATCAGGGTTGGGGAATATAAATGACATCTGAATTGCATCAGCAAATCTTATAAAGAAAAGAAAAGTGATTCCAAGTCATTGTTGGGTATATTTGTGTTATACTTAGCTATGATGGTGTTAATGGGGTGACTCTGGATCGGAAACCAGGGTCGGTGAAACATTGGTGGGAGGAGGGTCCTCTGAAGCTGCAATTTCCTGTAGGTGTGATTTCTGTCTGGGACCGTTGTGGTTCTGGTGCTGGCGTACAGTGGGCTGGTGGAACCACACTGTTTTCCCTCGTACTTTCAGTGACCCAGTCGCCACGCGTCAGGTTGGCGCCGCCTTGGACTGCTTCGTCGTTATGTTTCACAGCCGTTTAAAGCTCCTGTGTCTTCCATGAAAGATAGTTTCTTGCTGTTGATTATTCAAGGGAGCATGGGTTCTTGCAATTGGTTACCAGACAACATTGCTATCATAAGCCTGTTAGTCTCCAGGCAGTCCTATTGGTTTGGGCATCAGTTTATGTAATGGCCCCTTTGGCCAAAGCCGTAGCAAGTGACAGGTTGACATGGTGATTGGTCTTGCCATGACTCTTGTCTTCTTCCGCCCCCCCCCCTGGTGGGACCAGCCAGCCAGGATATTGGTACGAAGGTTGTTGATGGCATTAGTTCCAGTAATGGCCCTTTTTACCACATTCGTAGCAGGTTGCAGGTTGACGTGGTGATGAACCTCGTCTTCTTCCCCATCTACCTTTATATGACCCGTGATTATACTGGCACGGAGGTTGTTGGTGTTGCCATTGTTCAGGCTGATTGGGATGGGGCTGTTGAAGTTGAGGCAGTTGAGGATATTGTGATTGCCAACTCATGCCAGCTGTATTCCATTTTGATGATCCTTCTTATAGATTTGCTGGTTAATCAGCTGGGCTAGGGTTGAGGGTGTGCCGTCCAGCAGAGAATGCTGTGATGAACTGTTACCCATATAAGGGCTGGTTACTTCTGTGTGTAAAATTTAAAATTGGCAAATATGAGGTGTTACTCACTGCTAATACTGCCACTTCCGGAAGAGAAAAGAGTATGAATTTAGAGAGAATGTGAACTTTTACAAATTGTTAAACAATTCAAGTTGGTGTATAGAAACAATTGTAATTATAATGTTCAACAATATAAAAAAAAAACATTGTTATGAACAATATTTTTATCCAAAATACATATGTGTGCTGCAGATCTTAGCACGGGAATGTTTCCCCTTATTTCACACACACACACACACACACACACACACACACACACACACACACACACACACACACACACACACACACACACACACACACACACACACACACACACACACACACAAAAAACAGACCCAACAATCTAGCTCTAAACACATACTATTCTTCTAGACGTTAACGTAGACTAAACTACGTCAGGTTTGGACAGTATTAACTACCACACTCCCACATGGTCCTTTAGGGCAGGTCCCACTACCTCAGTTTGGTGAGGTAGGGATTTCCCTGAACTCATAAAGAGTCCCCAGCACTGGTTGACCCCTGGACTTCTGTGGACGAGTGGTAGGGAGATGACTTTAAATTTTTCGATTGTTGTGCTGTATAAAAAACAAGATAAAACCATCAACTTCACCGACAATAGAAGGGGTTCGGCCTCCTTCTTTCAACTAAATGTATGCTACTTCTATCAAGAGAGAGATGGGGGAGAGATAGCGAGATTGGGAGGGAGAGAGCAAGAGATGGGAAAAAGAGAGAGCAACAGATAGGAGAGAGAGCATGAGATGGGAGAGAGAGAGCAAGAGAGAGAGATTGGGTGACGGTAGAGACGAGGTGTGAAAGCGTAGAAGGAAGAGAGTGGGAGAGAGAGCAATAGGGGTGAGCAAATTGAGCGGGGGATGGAGTTGGGGAAGGTAGAGATAGGCCCCGTCCACACAGAGCCGATTTTTTGGTGAAACCGCATAAGTCTTCCAACCGTCCAGACGGAGCCGGCGAATCCAGTGCCCAAAACCGCACATTTCTGAAACCATGTCCGAGGGTGGTTTAAAATCTATCCGGACCTATGCGGTTCTGTGTTAGGATTCGTAACGCAATCTATGACGTCATTAGCCCCCCACCAGCTGGGCGACGTCAGAGATGCGTTGAATCTTTTATTTATTATTTTATTTGTATTATTTTTGTAGCTTTATATACAGCCCCTTGATAAATGTAATTACTAACTGTACATTACAAAGTATTTCTGCTCAATTTAAAAGGTTGAATCTCCTCGTGACTGAATGTTTGTATACAGCGCACAGTCTGTATGCGCGCAGGCTTGATGCGCTCCACTTTTTTCTGTGGAGGACCAGCGCCTTAAATATTTACTACAGCATTTCTACAGCTCGATGCTGTTTTTGCAATGAATCCTTCATTACGGAGATGTTCCTGAACCGCATAAAACAAAACCGGATCCTTTTCACCCGTTTCGGCTCCGTGTGGACAGGGCCATATGTGGAATGGGGAAAAAGGTAGGAAGAGGTGGGGAAAGTGAGGGGGGGGGGGGGAGAGATTGGGAGGGAGAATGCAAGAGATGGGAGAGTGAGCAAGAGAGAGTGGGTGTGAGTACAGACGAGGTGTGAAAGAGTTGAAGGAAGTGCAGGGGAGAGAACAAGAGGGGGTGAGCAAATTGAGCAGGGGAGGGACCAAACCATTCATAACTGTTGTTAGCTTGAAACATGTCATCAGAAATAGCATAGACTAAAATAATTTACATCAACGCGCACAGTGAGTGCACACACAAGCAGCAGAGCTGAGAGCATGGACCTATCAAAGAATGGACAGCGGATTAAAAGATGGCGCCCATTCATTTAGATAAACTGCTCAATGGCGCAGGGCAACATCAAGGAGAGATTTGCTTCCGCAGCATGGGCACCAAGCAACGCCCTGGTGCATGACGTTCTGGATGTAGAAATATTCTCGTTTTCTAGCATTGTTAGCATAGCATCATAAGTGAGAGGTCTGAGCGAGAGGTCGCATTGTCGACCATGGAAGTAGAAGTACCCCCCCCCGATCATTCTCTATATGTGTCCTTTAAATTACACTCCTCCTGCCATCTGGGCAACAATTATTATTTAACAATTATTATTATTTAATAATAATTATTTATATTATTATTTTAGATTATTTTGTCCCTTTTTGACCTGATAAAGAAAAACACCTTGCATTTAAATGTTCATTTTTGGATTATAAAACAAAAATCATAAATACCACTTGTTTTTTTATATATTTTTCTGTTTCTGAAACGAGAATCAAATGACCAAATATATACACGGACCCATCAGCTGGTGTACCCAGGGAACTCACAGATTCAGTCAAGATGTTAGGAAGCGAAGGAGCCTGAAATGACCCATATGGAACCATGTACCTATTATAAGCCATGGAACCAGCAAGCAACACATTTTAAATCAAATAAAAAGAGATAGAATTGTATTGACCTGGGAACTTCATAAATATGCAAGATTGCTCCATATAACAGATAACACCAACAACATAGTAAATATAAGTAGGCCTAGAAAAAATACAGTTCAATGTTATTGCTTAAGAAACAGATTCCTTCCAACTACCTATTTACGAAAAATGCAATCAATAATGTAGACTATGTTGACAGTCTCTATGGTTACAGCTATGGTGTGCTGACGTCACGGGGACGCGCAGCATGCTGGGCGCGTTGGTTGTGGTTGGTCGACTGGGCTAATAAAGCGAGTGGGTGTAACACTGTTCGCTGTCTACACTCTTCCTCATTCATGCACATCTACATGGTGTCAAAAGTGATTGTGCAATCTAAGCTGGCACAAGGACTCCGCCGGATCGACCCGCTCGTCTTTAACAAGGATATCGCTCACAACTGGGAGAAGTTCAAGCGAGAATGGCACGTCTATAGCAACGCCGAGCTAGCGACGGCTAGTACGAAAGTGCAAGCCTACACGTTTCTCAACCTCGCCGGTCCGGAGGCGATAAACTCGACACGTTTGATTTTGCGGCCGACGAGGATCGCGAGGACCCTGCCGTACTGGTAAAGAAATTTGTTGAGTCAATCCAGTCATATGTTTCCACGTTGAAGGTCATGGCCAAGTAATGTGACTTCGGGACACTGCATGATGAACTGTTTAGAGATCGTTTGGTCTGTGGTATTCACAGTGACATTGTCCGTGCACAGCTTTTAAAGGACAAGAAACTGACGCTCAATTCGGCCGTTGAGATCTGCATGTTACATAAACGATCTGAGAAGGGCAACAGAGAACTAAAAAAGGAAGCAGAGGTGTGCACAGTGCAATTCGACCCATGCACAAACTGCGGTGGCCAACACGCACCAGATCGGAACAAATGTCCAGCACTCAACAAGCGCTGCAACACGTGCGGAAGAATGAACCACTTCTCTAGATGCTGCAGATAAGGCAAACCGTTTGCCCCCAACAGGCCAGGGCAGGTTCCGCCCCCCGCTGCACGCAGAGGCAGATACACACACGTGAGTGAACTTGACACGCAGCCACTGCAAGAGCCAACTGATGTGTTTCACTGTGAGACTGTGGAAATGTTTGACTGTGAGAGCATAGACAAGCCAGAGGATGTGCGTGAACAAGATGAAAGGTTTGCTGAGCTGTCTGCATGCAACACTGGCAGACAACTGACTGTGATAATTGAAACTGGGGCCAAATGCAACGTCATATCCAGGGCTCTTCTACAGAACATTGATCCTACTGCTCACGTCAATCTCAACAAAAGAGCAAATCTTGTAGTTTACGGAGGTCATATAATCCAGACTCTTGGTGCGGTAGGCATGGTTTTTAGTTGCGGTTTGCTACATTTTCAAGTTGTGGACAGAAACGTCAAACCACTGCTGGGTCTCAGAGACAGTGTCAGGCTCGGCTATGTGACTTTTGGACCAGAGGTGCATGCCGTCGTCCAGCAGGAAGCGCCAAGGCTGACGGAGTACAAGGACCTATTCGACACCAACGCCATTGGCAAGCTGCCAGTGGTGTATCACATTTGCCTGGATGACACCGTGCACCCCACTGTATGTGCTCCAAAACGGGTGCCACTGGCCATAAAGGACAAGATTGTGGCAGAATTGCACGGAATGACCCGACTCGGAGTCATCACACCGGTTCAGGAGCCCACTGAATAGGTTTCAGCCATGGTGGCTGCCCGCAAACGAGATTGGAGCATTAGACTGTGCATCAACCCCGTCAACCTCAACAAAGCTCTCCTCAGACCCCACCACCCACTGAAAACTGTGGAAGAGGTGATCGCTGACATGCCTGATGCCAAACTTTTCAGCATTCTGGATGCTGGTGTGGTTTCTGGCAGGTGCCGCTCAGCAAAGAATCCTCATAACTCACCACCTTCATGACTCCTGTGGGCCGCTATGCCTTCCTACGGATGCCCTATGGCATTACCACGGGGAGTGAGTTTTTCCAGAGGTGCATGGAGCAGCTTTTCGAAGGACTGCCGTGTGCAATTGTGATAGATGACTTCTTGGTGTGGGGCCACTTGAGAGAGGAGCCTGATCTCCGTCTCCGTCAAGTCATGGACAGGATACGGGCTGTCAATCTCAGACTGAACCCTGAGAAGTGCCATTTTAGGGTCACTGAGGTTGCTTATGTCGGTCACATGCTCACCGACCAGGGTGTGAAACCCGACCCTGCCAAGACCGCTGCCGTCCGCCTGATTCCCCCGCCGGAGGACAAGCACAGTCTCTAAAGGTTCCTAGGCATGACCAACTACTTGGCCAAATTTGTACCAGACTACAGCGAGGCCGCGGCACCCCTGCGCGAGCTTTTGCGCCAGGATGTAGACTGGTGCTGGCTGGAGCTCCACACAGCGGCGTTCACAAAACTCAAGGAACTTATCGCCCGTCCCCCGGTGCTGCGGTATTTTAATGTGCACCAACCTGTTGTACTGTCAGCTGACGCCTCACAGCATGGACTGGGTGCTGTCTGCCTCCAAAACGACAGACCAGTGGCGAAAGCCACCGGAGCTCTACGTCGCTGATGCTCTCTCCCGTGCACATTTGCCCTCCACTGACCAAGCTGAGGAAATGGAGGAGTACGAGGTTATGGTGGTGGACGTCCTCTCCTCACCAGTGTTGCCACAGTTACCTTGAAAAAGTAATCTGATTACTGATTACTAGTTACTCCTTAAAATAGTAACTTAGTTACTTTACTGATTACTTGATTTTAAAAGTAACTAAGTTAGATTACAAGTTACTTTATGAGTTACATTTAGCTGCGAAAACACCCCCTGCCGCCTCAAAATAAAAAATTACAACCGGTTTTGCCAAGACTAACTCTTTGCCCCCCCCCCCCAACAATTCTGCGCAGGGGGCTGGTAGGGGGAATTCGGGGGGGGGGCATCAGTATCTCTTGTATACAGGGGCCAGAATTTGGTTCTACGGCCCTGGGGTGCACACACTGACACACGGCTTTCAATTGCTAGACAAACGTTTACGGGGTGATCACCGGACGCATCTCCACGTGCGTGACGTAAACAGCGTGTTCTAGCGCTCAAGCTGATTGGAACTCCCCGTGGGTTTGGTTCTCTGGTGATAACGTAGAGGCTCCCATGCGCTCTTTCTGCTGCCGTCGCTACAGCGCAACACACACACACACACACACACGCAGCACCGCGCGACTAATACCGCCGCTAATAACAACTGGTGGCGCGGACTCTGGAGAGTCAAGGTCGACACTCGCCACTGATAGATTGAAGTCTTTGGAGACTGTTACGTGTGGGGTGGCAACATAATACCAGATGTCATTGGTTAACTTAAAGTTGTTTATTTAACCCTGAGCTTGGGGTTATCAATTAAACACTAACAGAGGAGGCAAAACTACAAAAGGAAAAGGACCATTGGGTGCTGTCCAAATCAAAGAAATGAATACAACCAAAGAGAAGCTCCCAAAATATATGTGCGCCTAGTGTTTCTTAACAAAGGTGTAACTGCGTGTCGGTTTTCGATGACCTCTAACAACCTTACCCTGGCCCAGTTCCCTGGTAGCTAACAAGAGCCTCAATCAAGTAACAAACGGGGCATTTGAAGACCTAAATGGCAAGCTGCAAATCCGAGACAAGCTGCCGCGAATGTTGAGCCCGCCCGTATTTTGTCTTCCTGGATCCTCGGCTTTCCAATGCAGCAACCAATCACGTCCGGGGAAAGGAACATCAAAACTAACATAAATGTAAACAAATCACATGCATGGAAAAACACATGGTAATTTGCATGGCCATCGACAAACGGAGGGTATTACCCATGAGGGCGGGGCGTCGGTCCGCAACCGTAACAGAGACATACGCTTCACACGCACTCTCACACAAACAGGCAGACAGACAGACAAGACACACACACACACACCACTCCATCGCTCCCAATCCAATCGGCGATCCTCTAAAAAAATTGTAACGCACAGTGTCTTTGATGAGTAACTATAATCTGATTACTGGTTTAGAAATAGTAACGCGTTAGATTACTCGTTACTGAAAAAAGTTGTCCGAGGCCAGTAACGGGTTACTAATTAAAGCGTTACTGGCATCACTGCTCCTCACACAGGGTTGAGGAACTGAAGCGTGAGACGTTGGCTGATCCTGTGTGCCGGCGTCTCGCTGAGGTCGTTTCTGCAGGCTTGCCCGATGCATTTGGGGAAGTACCACGTGACCTGAGACCGTTCTACGCCATGAGAGAGGAACTCACGAGTGACAGTGGTTTGCTCCTCCGTGGACGGCGGTTCATCATTCCACACTCCCTCCAGCGTTACTACATGCAACAGCTGCACCAGGGCCACCCTGGTCTCGAGGCCACGAAGCGCAAGGCCAGGGAGACAATGTTCTGGCCGACCATCTACAATGCCCCCTGCAATGCTCTCAAGCCACACCAGCCTAAGGAGACCCTTCAACTGCATGACATCCCTGACCTACCGTGGTCCCTCACCGCAGCAGATGTTTTGAGTGGGAGGGGAAGGAGCATCTTGTGCTTGTTGATTCCTACTCTGGCTGGTTCGAGATAGACTGCGTCCCGGGCACAACAAGTGCCACATTGGTGGCCAAGTTTAAACGCCACTTTGCTACTCACGGAGTACCACAGCAACTCATGACAGACAATGCTGCTTACTTCACAAGCAGGGAGTTCCGGGAATTTGCTCGCAAGTGGGACTTCTGTCATGTCACCAGCAGTCCACTGTACCCTCAGTCCAACGGGCTTGCTGAGAGGGCTGTGCGCTCGGCAAAGCACCTGCTGGAGAAATGTGCACGAGATAGAACGGACATAGATGCCGCTCTCCTCAGCCTTCGCAACATGCCCAGGGACGGGTTGCCGTCGCCAGCTCAATGCCTGCTTTCTCGGAGCACCAGGGCTTTCATTCCCATGACCAAAGCCATGTACCCACCCGAAGTGGAGACACAGGTCCAGATGGCTCTGACACAGGCGAGACAGAGAGAAAAGGCCTACTACGACAAATCAGCTTGGCCACTGGCTCCACTGCAAGCTGGGCAGACAGTGAGAATGCAGACAAAGAGAGGACACGACAGGCTGGCAACAGTGCTAGGAACAGCACCACGACCAAATAGTTACCAGGTCAAGGCTGGAGATGCAACATATGTCAGGAACAGACGCCACCTACTCCAGACCCCTGAGACCTATGTTCCTGACTCCACGGCAGGGGACCCACCTGCTGTTGCTGCAATCGCACATCCACAAAGCCCACAACATGACAGTGTGGCCCCCGAATTGTCACAGGGACAGCGGCCTGTGATTTTTACTCGCTCAGGGAGAGCGTCGAGACCCAGCTCTCTCTACAAGGACTTTGTCACATTTGACCCCCCCCCCCCCCCTCATGTTGCAGCCTGTTCTGGCTGTGTGGACTGTTGGACACTCTTTCTAAAAAAAACAAAAACAAAAAAAAACAGGGGGAGGACAACAGGTGTACTGACTGAGCCCTAAACTTAGTAGTACTGGTTGTTGATTCCGTTTATAGTTTCCGACGTGCGCCCAGCGCGCTCCAATTACCGCAAAAACGAAGACAGTTCAGTTTATTTTGCTGGTTTATTTTCCTTCCAATAATACACAGCCGCAATAATTCTAACTTAAAATACATGTAACTAAACAATAAACCCGAATTCCTCACTAAACTAAGATGCATTAACAAACGGGGACACGGCCACACGGGCACAGTCGAAAAACTGTTTGCTTCCCCATCAACAACAACCTGTGATCAGGTTCAATCAGGTTAAATGCCTCACTCTGCTGACCCGATGTCAACTGAACTACACAGCTCCCTAGTGGCACGGGGTAAAATTACACAAAAATAAAGCACATTTAATATGGCTCCTACAACAGGTATATGTTACATTTTCTGTATTAGATGCTTGGGGTTTCATTATATGCAAGATACAAGATACAAGATCGTTTATTGTCATATACACAATGGAAACATAGTTTACACTTCTTCTTAATTTGCAAGTTCCCTAGACACTAAATATAAAATATACTTAAAATAAAAGTAGATAAATAAACTAAACTACTAAAAATATCTGTACAAAGAGCAGAGTTTAGTTAAACAAAACGGTTAAAAATAAGGTGCTGTTTAGCATGTGCAATGTTCGCATACAGCAGAAGGCCCTGAAAGACATTGAAATATAGACGTTTTTGAATATATAAATTGGATGTTGAATATTATTAGTAGATAAGTACATAGTGCAAATGAGGCTCACATTTGAAAATAAATACAGCAAGACTGCTATTTTCTATTATGTGCTATGTTCTATTATGTGCAATTTTCTATGATCTACTATTTTATATTATGTGTTATTTTATATTATGTGCCTCGTTGGCAATAACTTAAGAAGGGGGATGTAGACTATGGTCACAGTCTCTATGGTTACTGCTACGGCGTGCTGACGTCAAGGGGACGCGCAGCATGCTGGGCGTGTTGGTTGTAGTTGTTCGACTGGGCTAATAAAGCTAGTGGTTGTAACTCCATTTGCTGTCTACACTCTTCCTCATTCATGCACATCTAAAAATAATTTATGTAAAAATGAATGGTTACATACATATCGACCAGCAATGAAGTTGGAGTAGCCCACATATAAACTGATCAAGAAATGGTGAATCGTAATGGTCACAAGCAGAGGAACGTAAGAGTTATTGAGTGCTCACGTCCAACAGCTGAACCTCTGTCAGCTGTCTACAAATCCATCGGCGACTATAAGTGATAAGTAGATACCACAGTGCCTAAAAAGTATCAATGTCATTCACGTTAAGTAAAAGGAAAAAGGGGGGGGGGGGGGGGCATTTTATATATTCGGTAAAAACATCTAATTTGCCGAAATTGAGTGATAGGTTATACAATTAAAAACGAGGTGGGCCTCTTCATAACTAATTTACATATTTTTTTTATTCAATAATGTCTTTTTGTTTTATTTTTTTACAAACTTTAATTTTTGGTGCCCCCTCAGGTACTTGGTGCCCTACGCACTCTGCGTACTCTGCGTATAGGGAGCGGCGGCCCTGCACACACACAAACACACGGAGGAGGATGAGAGAGGAGGAAGAGGACGATGAGGAGAAAAGGAAAGAGGGGGAGGGTTGGAGGAGGAGGGGAAGGAGGTAGAGGAGGGGGAGGAGGAGGAGGGGGGAAGAGGTGGAGGGAGAAGGAGGTAGAGGAGGAGGAGGAGGAGAATGAGAGAGGAAGAGAAGGATGAGAGAGGAGAGGGGGAGAGAGGAAGAGATACGAAGAGGAGGTGTAGGAGAGGAAGAAGAGAACGAAGAGTTTGAGTGGAGGTGTTGAGGGACGGGAGGGATGAGGAAGTGGAGGGGTAAGGTTGGAGTTGGAGGAGGAAGGTAGCCTGGTCCTACTAGACCATGGTTTCCCCTGGGGGGCGTTCGCACAACCTAAGGGGCCCCTGGAACGTGATTCCATTTTTGGGGGGGGATTTAAACTTTTTTTTGGTGAAAGAATAGGCTACCTGAAATAAATAGCCTATTTTAATTTATTGGTTTCTAACCCCTCTATCGTCTCAGCTACTTTTTACTGTCTATGCGCAGTGGAACATTGATAATAGAGCGCGGTATCGTCATGATCTCTATAGTAACGCTGATAAACATAACCCAAGTTCGCGAGTTAACAGTTCAATAACCAACACAACACAATCAAACATGGCCGACAGCTAGAAAATCTACATTTTTAGGGGATATTAGCCCTTCCCCTTACCCTACCTATAGGTTTCGGACATGGCTCCACCGCGCGTGAATGCGCAACAGCGTGGGGTAGGGCTGAGATAATGAATTTGGACTGAGCCTAAAGCAAAGACAAGTCCAAAGGGTCTATTCTGGGCTACCTAAATTAAACTTAAAGGAGTTCAAATATTTAACTAAAGTAATCGAAATAGTAACTATGTAATATCTACTCATAATGTGTAGGTATGGCAATAATTAACACAATCCTTGATGAGCTAGAAAGGAGAGCAGAGATAGGAGAGAGGAGGGGGAAGAGAGGAAGGAGACCTGACAAAACAAAGCCACGGTACTCACACACATGGGGGAAATCTTTACATGTAGTCACTGGGAGCTTTGTCTAAGGTGTAACACAGGTTGGGTTGTTGGCATGGTAAGGTTTAAAAGTCATTGACTGGCTAACCAGCTACAAGAATGTGCAATTATTCTGGGATTTCAATTCTTCCTTGAATCCCATCAATTGTAAAAGGGGTTTTAAGGCCACTTATAATGGACCTAATCTACTGAATACACATTGTACTGAGATTGTACCTATTCCACTGAATACATACTGAGAATCGACCTATTCTACTGAACACACATTGTACAGAGAATGTAACTCTTCCACAGGAATTGTGCCTATTCTACTTTTGGTATTTTTTATTTAAATTTGAAAAGTGTGCAAACATTGAATTGTGTTATTATAAAATGATTCAATAGATTGATCAAATATAACTATTTGGTTTAAAAAACGATTGATCATTTGATCAAAATGAACATTCCACATTTTCAGCTAGCGTATACATTTACACCATCAAGTAAAAAAAACGAACATGAAAATCCTTCAGAAAAAAAGATATTGAACGTTATAGTGTAGCACTTTATGATGGGTTATATATTTTATAGTACAGTGTTAGTTGCTTGATTATTTTTCCTCTTGTTAAATGACAGTCAATAGTACGATATGAATGCAGCTCTCTTAGATTTCCCATGGTAGAGATTCTAATTCAGAAAACAACATCAGTTGTTTTGGTTGTTTGATTATTTTATCATCAAACGAAGGTCTTAATCCGTTTGATTGACAGGTGAGATGATCAGGGGGCCAGAGTTTCTATCAAATTCATGATCACATGGACAGAGTAATGGATAGAGAGGCTCACTAAAGGTGCAGCCAGTAGCAGAGTAAATATGAACCCTGGCTTCCACATCATAGAAGGAGACCAGACCTTCATCATAATCAACAAACACCCCCACCTTCTGGAGATCAGCTCTCGGACGGACATCAGGGTCATCACAAAAAAACAACGTATCCTTTTTGAAGTAAAGAGTCCAGTAACCCGTCTTAGAGGTAAATTTGATCCGACCTTTTCTGTCGATGGACTCTCTGGCCACTCCTAAACACCATTCAGTCTTGTCTTTAACCTGGACTTCAAAGTAAAATCTCCCTGATGAGAAGCTCTGCTTTGCAAGTACAAATATATGGTATGCAAATCTCTCAGGGTTGTCTGGGAATTCCTTCCATACACCTCCATATTGTACTTGTTTCCCATCTTCAGACAGGATGAGCTGTGGATGAGCTGTATCAGGATCCAGAGTCACATCTACTTCATACTGCTGGACCCTCTTCAGTTCATCATCACTCAGCTTCTTCATCTCCATGTTCAGTGTCTCCTCCAGCTGATCAAGGGATCTCCTCAAGGTCCCTACGTATGACGGAGGACGGACCTCCTCTGTCGTCCAGTCCCTGGTGGGTGGAGGATCCTTCAGGGATCTGAAGGCCTGGAGGAAGTGGAGGTGGTCTTTAGTGTGTGAGATTGGCTTCACCTGTAAGCTCCTATTGGTCAGATCTTCTATTTCCTGCTCCAGCTCTTTGATGAGGTCTTCAGCTTGTTTCTCTGTGGATTTCAGTCTCTCTTTAACTGTTTGTTTGAAATCATCCCGGCACTTTTCAACACAGCCTATCAGAGCAGTGAGGATCTGCCCACCATCGGCTATCTCTCTTTCTGCGTCTGATTGGCTGCGTTCTACTGTTGCTTTAATCTCCTTAATCTTTAGTTTTCTCTCCTGGATCATCTGTGGAAGTTCAGCCTCTATCTTCCCCAGCTGGGCCATCTTCACTTCATATTCCTCCTTTAGAGGTACAACAGGATGGGACCTGTGGTCACCCTCTGTGCAGAACTGACACACACACATCTGTTCCGTCCTGCAGAAGAGCTCCAGAAGTCGGTCGTGTTTCTTACACATCCTGTCTTCCAGACGGTCCATAGGCTCGACCAGCCGATGTTTCTGAAGGCCTGCTACTCTCTGATGTGGATCCAGGTGGGTTTGGCAGTAAGAGGTTAAACACACTAGGCAGGACTTCACGGCCCTCAGCTGGATCCCAGTACAGACGTCACAGGGAACTTCTGCTGGCTCAACACAAGGCTTCTCTTCTACTCGTACAGTCGTTCTAAACTGAGCGGCCAGCTCTGATAAGAGGGTATTGACCCGGGGATCAGGTCTTGTGGGGAAATGCTCATTGCAAACAGGACATTTGTACTTGGCTTGTTCATCCCAGAACTTTGTAAGACAGATTCTGCAGAAGTTGTGTCCACATGGTGTGGTGACTGGACTGTTGAACACATCCAGACAGATGGAACATGAAAAGTTATCTTCAGACCAGGAAGACATAGCAGAGGCCATCCTAGAAACAGACAACATGGTTTATGTAACGCGAGCAATACCATTATTTTTGTAATTCCATAACGGGAGGAGCGGTTATAACTTTTCTCAAAGTTGTGCTGTTTTACTCACCTTGTTGTGGTTTCTGTCCCTCCGACTATTTGCTCCAAAATGCGTGTTATTTTCCTCCTGAACGAGAGAACAGCTTCCACCTCGGGCGGCTTTGGTTTCTATGAACCTTAGGTTTAACTTTCGTTTCCTTGAATGACGTCCTCCCCTAACATCTGGCTCCGCCCCCACGGACACGCAGTTACCTGAAGTTTCAACGTTCACTCTCTGACTTTGGGAAAATTCATGCTTTGTGTATCTAATGTTAAATGCATCGACGTGTTCTGCTCTTCTTTCTGGAGTTAAAATACAGCCGAAACAAAACGAGAGACACTATGGTGATTCAGTGTTTATTTGCGACTGTATCTGGGTTCGTTGAAGGAGCCGGGTTTCTGGGACTTCCCGAATTAGGCCTACTTTTATCCAGCACCGATCAAATATTACAAAAATTAGTAAAGAAATATAGCACTATTTATACGCGTGTGTGTGTGTGTGTGTGTGTGTGTGTGTGTGTGTGTGTGTGTGTGTGTGTGTGTGTGTGTGTGTGTGTGTGTGTGTGTGTGTGTGTGTGTGTGTGTGCGCGCGTGCGCGCCTGCGCGCGTGTGATTTTGGAAATGAGAGGTGGATACACCGCATATAAACAACCATTTCAGCCTATAATTTGCAAAAGAAAATAAAAAACTCCCAAGGAAGTTAACAATCACGATAACTTGTTAGCTCTCTGTTTAAAAGGCATAAGTGTACAAAACAGTTCTGTGGTATTCTTCTCTACAGGCAGAATATTCAAAATGGCTCCAAAGAACTTGAAAGAAGGAGTCCCAAATAAGGACTTAAGGAATTTATGAGAAAATCAAAAGTAATTTTGTCTGGAGATGGTGGAGCAGGTGGAGGACGGGTGAGGTTGAGGGTGGGGGTGGAGTTGACCCCGGCCCAGTACGCCTGGTGTCATGGAGACCACCATGGGGGCTCGCCTCTGAGGAGGAGGAGGAGGAGGTGGGAGGGGGGGAGGAGGGAGGAGGGAGGAGGAGGAGGAGGAGGTGGGGGGTGGAGGAGGAGGTGGAGGGAAGAGGGAGGAGGAGGAGGTGGAGGTGGAGGGAAGAGGGAGGAGGAAGGAGGAGGCGCAGGGAGGAGGAGGTAGAGGAGGACAAGAAAGGGGAGGAGGACGAGGAGGACAAGAAAGGGGAGGAGGAGGAGGAGGACAAGAAAGGGGAGGAGGACGAGGAGGAAGGAGGAGGAGGGAGGAAGGGGAGGAGGAGGGAGAGAAAGAGGAGGTGGAGGAGAAGGTAGAAGAGGAGGGAGGGGAGGAAGAGGTGGAGGAGAAGGAGGTAGAAGAGGAGGAGGTAGAGGAGGAGAAAGGAGAGGGAGGACGATGAGAGAGAGGGGGAGAGAGGAAGCGGTATGAATGGAGGTGGAGGAGAGGTAGAAGAGGATGAAGTGTTTGAGTGGAGGTGTTGAGTGACAGGAGGGTCAGGATGAGGAAGGGGAGGAGTAAGGGTGGAGTTGGAGGAGGAAGGAGGAGTGAAGAAAAAAGAAAGGATGAGGGGGGAGGTGGTGAAGGAGGGAGGAGGAGGGAAAGAGGCGGAGGAAGGAGGAGATAAGAGAGAGGAAGAAATAATACCAAAACCCTAGAATAAAGACGGCTATCCACAGAACCTCGAATCTAATGAATACGTTATCACATGTCAACAAATAGTCAACAAAGTCCTTTTTCGATCAAAGCATCTGCTAAATGACTCAATGGCAGGTCGTCGTGGTGACGGATGATGAAGTATTGGCCCCTTTGGGTGCTGGGCCTCCGGTGTCTCCCTGCCGCCCCGGGCCCAGCTCTGCTTGGTCGCAGGTCGATGGTGGCGAGCTCGATGAGGGCGGTGAAGACGAAGGCTGGCATGGCACGCGCTGATGAACCGGCCCATGGTTCATCAGCCCATGGCGACACACACACACACACACACACACACACACACACACACACACACACACGACAGATAACACACACACCCCCTGGACTCACCGCCTACTGGACTCCCTCCCCCTCTCCGTCCCTCGTTGCAGTACAGTACGCCGTGAGTGATGCGATGCGCCCGTTGGCTGCGTCCTCCTCCCGGGGTCTGAGCTGTGACACCTCCCCTCCCCGATACCCTTCCCCCCTCCCACATGTGTTTGTGATGTTTTTGATATATTGCTTATGTGCTGAGGTGTTTTTTGCTAATCCCTACTCTCTGCCCCCCTTAGAGGAGCATAGTTTAGGTATTCACTTTTTTTTCCCTCGTTACCCTCTTGTTTAGCTTTTTTATTTTTATTTTTCAAAAAGAAGGCAGCATGTTTCTTATCAAACGAGCGCCTGACAGTCTCTCCGTCCTGTCTCCCCACACTGTCTTTTATTTTTCTTGGACAAAATGTAACTGGTAATTTCGTTGCTCTGTAACATGTGCAATGACAATAAAGTCCTATCTATCTATCTCGACTTGTGAAAAACACCAGCAGCACTATAATGAACATCGTCTCAAGTGTGACCCACCCAGTGATGTTCAATAGACAAGACCCAGATTAAACTGGAGCCAGAGACTGCTATGATAGAAGTATAGAGGCTCTATTGACAATGCATGACATAAAAGACTTGTCTCCATTCAACTAGGTGGCAGCAAGGGAGTTTCAGTAGAAGGCCTGAATGGAGGCCGCAATAAAGGAGGGATGAAGTCAATTGTACAGTAAGGACATAAATTAAATCAATGATGAATGGACAAAGAAAATAAACAGCACAGGTCTAGACTGCATTACCAGGGGAGGTTAGTGTAGTTATGCATTAAAATATGTAGACAAAATGAAACCACCATTACACAGGAACCAATTCAAAGCAAATCAACGCTGTTCTTCAGCACTGAAATGTACCTACTCACAGTAAGCTAAGGTGACTCATTCCAAACAATCAATCACACAAGCAAGAGGGATATTCTGCCCATCTGTGTCCCCTTTAACACAGCAGACAGCCCCACAAGAAAGATAACTGAAAGTGGCCCATACTCGTTATCAGTTAAAGACACACAAACATCTAATAGGGGGAAAACAGTGGATGGTTCTTATATTGACGTTGTTTAAAATCTTGCTAGACTTGCTTCTTGAATGTAATCACTCCGAGTGTGAGTCCCTCACCTAACACGAAGAGTCAAATCAAACAGCCAACCAGGGCCTCAGCTGCTCCCTCCGGTGAGTCTCAGGGCAGAGAGAGGCCCAGGTGAGCCTCCCGCCCCTTTTTATAGACTCCGCCTCTTGCCTGGGTCCGAGTGATGGACTGTTACCTTCCCTTCCACACAAGCATGAGAGGACATTCGTCGGGATACACAGTCAACATTCCTTGTTGGTCAACAGGTTTTTGCCTTTATTCAACTTAATGAAACATGTAAAGTCATGATAATGCCTAACAGAAAGGTGGAGGATAAGATGAGCCAATAGGATCACTGTATGCAGAGGAACGATGACCACCGTTCAGTGCCTTTGTTCCCCGTGAGAGAAACAAAACATACAGAAACAAAGCTGAAAGATGAACTAAATAAAGAAACTGTTCAGTTCCACATTCAGGGAGCTAGCTTTGGTTAAAGGAGACATATAATGGTGTTTTCCCAACAAGTAAATTATATAATCATAATTGTATATAATATATAGATATATCTAATCACGGCCAAAAGCTATCAGCGCCTCGGATGATATTATGAATCATAAAGACTGCGTCTGACGTCTCTGGTACTTCCACAACAAGTAAAGACTCGTAGTGGGGGTTATCTCGGCCATGGTTGAGAAGAATTGGGGGACTGAGCTGCCGGACTGCCGCTGAGCTCCGCCCGCCGGAGCTGCCGGCAGTCTGGCGGGGGGAGCTCGGGATTGTACTCCCGGAGCAGAGCTGCCGAGCTCCCCCCGCCGGGGCTGCTCGTCCGCTGGTCCACAAAATGTTAGCTATGCTCTGATTGGAGGGGGGTGGGGAAGTGGGAGGTGATATTCAAATGTGCCCCCTTCCTACGTAGGAGGGGGCGCTGAAACGGACTCGCTCGTTTGGTAACTGTAGGCGGGGTACTCTCAGAAATGCATATCCCACTCAAAAAATCATGTACTGACTTTTTCAAAGTTTGTGTGAGTGTGGGAGCACCAGAGACCCAAAACAACCCCCAAAATCCCAGGAAAAGTGTTGTTTTCATAATATGTCCCCTTTAAAGAACACACATTATCCCCCTATCTCCCCCTTAGGGGACACAAAGACACACAGGCAAACATAGATATACACAGAGACACACACAGACACTGCTGTATGCGGACACACACACACACACACACACACACACACACACACACACACACACACACACACACACACACACACACACACACACACACACACACACACACACACACACACACACACACACACACACACACGTCCAAACAAAAATGCAAAAGATATAAATAAATATTTTGAAGAGTTAAAGGTCTTCAAATATGTGCAAAACAAACCGAAATAGTACAATAGTAGAAATAGGTACACAGATTAATTTTTATGAAATTTTATTGAAATCAGAAAAGTGTATATGATATATGAAATATTAATTTATAGTAATGTCAAGATTATTATGATAAACAACTGTTGTGGTAGATTTTAACCGAGATATAAAACACTTCGACACTTCGTTTAAGAGAGAGAGTAAAAGTAATCGAGGGGTCCGGAGCAAGTATTGACAGAAGACTTTATTGTGAAGAACAACAACAACGATAACGGCCGGGTGGGTCTGCAGAGGCACTCGTGGTCAACGGATCAGCTTCTTCTTTATCCACACACACACAACAGTTTCTTTGTTCGAGGTTTCCGCCCACATCAATCATGAGTTCGTCTGACCACATTATCAACAAAAATAATTTAGGACACCAGTCTGAGGTCAGCACACATTAACCCCGTAGCTTCCTGCCCCTATCATGGGTTCCTTCCAACATACGCTCTGACCCCAGACTCCCAGGCACCGTGTGATTTCTACCATTAAGATATACAGGCCTAATAATAATCATAGTTTACCATAGAATATAATCATTCATTTCTACCACACGGTCTACTCCAAACATGCTATAACTGCAACCATTTGCAATTGTATAGCAATTTAATGTTCTATCTAAAATCAAAGAGTCTCAAAGACAAAGCTTTGTAGCTTCTCTGAGTTTATGAACATTGGTAGTCGAATTTACTGTGCGATCCAAAGGGGTAGGGGGCCCCAGCAAAGATCTTGCCTAGGGCTCCAAATTGGTCAAGGCCGGCCCTTACAGGCCCATACATCAAAGGATTGCATGGAAGATGATTTACAACACACGAAAACATAGGAACAGGCGGGCAGTAAAATGCATCACACGACCCTCGAAGGCTTACACTTTAGATGACCCACAAGGAGAGTAGAAGGCAGGCAATATATGCATCACACAAAATAGTAACAAAACTTAAGTTCATAGATAGACCAAAAACGTAACAACATGTAGATTTTCCATCACACATCACACATAGAAATATAAAGCTATTGTATGTCAATGGATAAATCTATGTTTATAGATACGCATGTTTTAGGAACACAAATTATTTTTCAAACAGATTTTCTGTCTGCTTCTTATTTTGTTATTCCCGTCCATAAAAATTCACTAGGATGCAGATTATCTTTTCACCGCCATCATCATTCAGTTCTCTGATTTTCTTCAACCTGTAGATCTCTTGGTCAGAGAAGACCCCTTCTCTTTAACCCCCATTAGGCTTTTACTGACTTAACAAACAATTGTTTGTTTTAAAAATAGTCTTTCATTTTCAATTCCATGTTTTTGACAGACTGTTCTCTACCATGGCCCACTACCTCTGAGTTTGGTCATCTCTGTCATTGTGACCAAACAAAAATGCTGCCCAACAATTGCTGGCTGGCTGCAAAGATCACAAAACACTCCCTAGACCCCCTTGTATTTACACACTGACAAGGACACAGACACAAAGGATACTACCGTTTGAAAGTCACTCACTCTATAGCGACCAAAATCCCACCATGCAGCAAGGAGGGAAGAGACTATAGCTGACACAGATACACTGTGGAACCATAATCATGTAACATAAACCCAGGGTAGAGGTCCTGAGTGAATGTAGGCATGAAGGTGTGGATGTGTGTCAGTGTGTCTGAGGTCCCTCCTACATCTGGGGACACTTCGTAGAAGGACAGAATGCCAGCAGGCCGGTCCAGATACACTCCTACTCTGTTATAGCGAGAGGCGAAAGGTATTTTGGTTTCACTACCATTGAAGTAGGCAGAGTAAAAATCCTCACCATTATTATCATTACATTGAAGACACCAAGACATGTTGTTCTCTCCAAGCAAGCTGTCATCCCCCCTTCCTCTCCTTGTGATTCCTCTGTATGTCACTCCTATATCCACCCTTTCTTTCCAGTATACCTCCCAGTAACAGCGGCCAGTCAGACCCTCTCTACACAACACCTGTCTACGGTAGTCAAATCTTTCTGGGTGACCAGGATACCCTTGATCGCGTCCAAGCTGTGTCGCCCCTCTGTCATCCAAGTCAGACAGAGAGAGATGTCTGTGGGCTGTGTTCGGGTCCAGTGTGAGTTCACAAGCATCTGACGGGAGATAAAGACATGATTAGGCTGCTGAGCCACACAGAAATGCCTGCATGTAAACAAAGTTTCATGAATATTGCACTTTCCTAGTGGAAATAGCAGCCATCCGTAACCCATTTTACCAGTACAAGTTTATTTTGATTTATTTATTATTTAACCATGTCGTTTTTGAGATATGGCCGAATTTTTCGGGCGAGAAAAATCAATAATAATTCTAAAGAATACAATAGGGCTCCTACGTTTTTCGTAGGACGCCTAATAATACATTGTGGGAGTGTGTGGATGATGGCTGGTTTAAGCAGCCTCACCTGGCAGAGTGACTCTGGGGCTTGGTGAGACTGCACGTGAACCTTTTCCCTTTGGGTTATCAGTGGACACAGGTTAAACCAACCATCTCCACACTCACTCAGGAGTTATGAACAACATCACCAGGCCATGTGTTATGTATTTACTGCAAACTTGACGATAAACCAGATACATTTTATGTAATGTTTTGAGTATAAAATACACATAATTACCATGATAGGAACATTATACAATAATGTCAGCAATGAATAATCATAATTATATCATTTATAAACTAAAACAATGACAAATCGAATAATTATTTACAAACATTTATAATAGGCCTAGTAATAACAATTAAAATATGTGGGTTATTTTTTAATTAAAAAAACACATCACAGCTATTAATAATAATAATAATAATAGCACCATGTTTTTTGTTTGCTTGTTTCTTATTATAAGAATTTAAATATTAAAATAATGAAATGTTTAATATGAATAAAATAAGTAGGATTAATTGTGATGGCGATCGATAACAATATCAATATACCTAAGATGAAGGAAGTCGACTCACAGTAGGATTTAAATGAAATCACCTACTGCTGTGTACATGGACTTTCCATAGTTGTGTGTTGGCAAACAAAACAAACACTTACACTTCTTTATGCCTGGTTTCAGGTCAGGCACCTTCTTCATCTCCATGTTCAGTGTCTCCTCCAGCTGATCCAGGCATCTCCTCAAGGTCCCTACGTATGAAGGAGGACGGACCTCCACCGTCGTCCAGTCCCTGGTGGGTGGAGTATTCTTCAGGGATCTGAAGGCCTGGAGGAAGTGGAGGTGGTCTTTAGTGTGTGAGAGCTGCTTCACCTCTGAGCTTCTATTAGTCAAGTCTCTTATTTCCTGTTCCATCTCTTTGATGAAGTCTTCAGCTTGTTTCTCTGTGGAATTGAGTTTCTCTTTAACTGCTCGATGGAAATCATCCTGGCACTTTCCAATGTGGCGCTTCAGAGCGGTGAAGACCTGCACACCATCGGCTATCTCTCTATCTGCGTCTTTTTTGCTAAATTCTACTGTGTCTTTAATCCCCTGAATCATTCGTTGTCTGCTCAAAATCATCTGCTGAACTTCAGCCTCTATCTTCCCCAGCTGGGCCGTCTTCACGTCATACGCCTCCTTTAGAGGTACAACAGCATGGAACTTGTGGTCTGTCTCTGTGCAGAACTGACATACACACTCCTGTTCAGTCTTGCAGAAGAGTTTCAGAAGTCGGTGATGTTTATGACACATCCTTTCTTCCAGGCGGTCCATAGGCTCGACCAGCTGATGTCTCTTCAGGACTGCGACTCTCTGATGTGGCTCCAGGTGAGTTTGGCAGTAAGAGGTTAAACACACTAGGCAGAACTTCACGGCCTTCAGCTGGGTCCCAGTACAGACGTCACAGGGAACTTCTGCTGATTCTACAAAAGGCTGCTCTTTTACTCGTATAGATTTTTTAATCTGAGCTGCCAGCTCTAATAAGAGTATATTGACACGTAGATCAGGTCTTGCATGGAAAAGCTCGTTGCAAACAGGACATTTGCACCGGACGTTTTCACCCCAGAACTTAGTAATACAGGTTCTGCAGAAGTTGTGTCCACATGGTGTGGTGACTGGGCTGCTGAACTCATCCAGACAGATGGGACATGAAAAGTTCTCTTCAGACCACGAAGGTTTAACAGAGGCCATCCTAAACACAGAAGACAAGGTAAAGCAATTCCATTGTAATTATAATTCCATAACCGAATTATTCCCGCAAAGTTGTGCTGCATTACCCACCTTGTCGTTGTTTCTGTCTTTCAGACTATTTTTTCCAAAATTCGATATATTTTCTTCTGAAAGAGAGAACTGCTTCCACGTCTGGTGGCTTTTGTTTCTCAGAACTTAAAGTTTTGTTTCTGCAATACACGACGTCCTCCCCTCTCCTCCCCTAACACCTGGCTCCTCCCCTAACACTAAGAACCCACGGCACACGAGTGCACTGCATTAATGCGCACTCTGTGGCCTCTTCAAATGCGTTGATGTGTGTTTTCATCTTTCTGGGGTTCAAAGAGAACCGGTGCAAAACGAAAGACATCGTGGTGATTTACTGGAGATTTGCGACTGTTTTATTTATTTGTATCCTTCATTTTACCAGGAAGGTCAAATTGAGATAAAAAATCTCTTCCAGTGAGTCCTGGTCAAGATGATTGTTATAGAATTTTTCAGTAGAGAAGCCGAAAATAAAACAAAAAGCTAACACACAACGGCTAACTAAAGCACAGAACAAATAAAACATCATCTTTAAAAGTAATTTGTGTGCATGTTAAAGACATTGTTCTGTTGGAGATGTTTTCAGATAATAAAAAAAGAGGGTAATGAGTGCAAGTTCAGAACACTGTGAAGTTTGTTCCACACAAAGGGAGCACATATTGGAAAAGCTGTTTTACCGTTGTGTGAAGGGAGAATAGTCAGTAACAAAAATAACTCAATTAAACAAAACTATAACTAACTGGGATCATCGGCGTTGATCTACCCGGGTTGTTTGGAAATGGCAGGTTGATACGCTGCATATAAACAACCATATCAGCCATGTATTATAGTTGACATGTTGTTCCAAAAACGCAGGCCGACTTCAGATTCAGTGAAAACGACAATTAAGAACTTTCAAACACACGAAAATATACAATTTCAAACAGTTCCACAGTCTGTGATATAAACCAGTCAAAGGAGTGAATTGGAAATATAGACCTCTGGCTTTGCTATAGTAGAGCTTGCACTGTTTCAGGCACTATTGCACACCCTGTTGGTAAAAGTTGGTCTCACACAGGCACACACACAAACACACATACACACACACACACACACACACACACACATGCATTATTCTGAAAACGTGTTCTTATCTAATCAAAAATAACCACGACTGCTGTCTTTGTGTGTACTTTATTTAACTTGGGGAGATGTGGGTACAAGAGGCAGCAGACCGCCAGGAACATTCAGTGAGGACATCAGAGTGATCAAGGCGGTTCCTGGTTCCTTTCACAGTAAACATAGTCTGAGAGACACTACAACGCCAGAACAACTTTAAATCAACCTTATCAAGTGGACTGACAGTGTGAGAGTTCAGTGGTGGGCCAACATTAAATTTGTTTGCTATAAGAACATAACACTTCAAGAGCAAGCTTACTTTGAAATCATGCAACTATTCAACTTAAGTGTCACAGACCAAGCTAGAGGAACTGTATTACAAAAGGCCTTGAATGTACATGAAATGGTTCTCCTCACGCACGCACGCACATGCACGCACGCACACGCACACACACACACACACACACACACACATACACACACACACACACACACACACACACACACACACACACACACACACACACACACACACACACACACACACACACACACACACACACCCACTCACATCCAATAGTTTTGAAAGTTTGAGTTGGGATTTCATTTTCAATGTGCATCTTGGAAAGCAGTAGCATACAAACACCAACCATTAACAAACTGGTTACCTGCTCAGAAATCCCACCACCGTTTTTACCCTTGATCAAAATTCAACCTCCGAAAACGAAAAGTTGTATCTCCTAGAATGAGATGAAAAGACAATAATAAACAGGAAAGAACGTAGAAAGGAAATGGGACTTTCGGAAACCGTTAACACAGGGCCTGTCTGCAGACCTCAGGTAGAGAATGAGGTCTTAAAAAACCGACCAAATCCTTTAAATCCTTACTTTTAATATTTCATACCTTAGCTTTCACATATCATTCATAGGCTATATATATATTCATTTCACTGCACTTTACTGGTTTTTGCACTCTGGTTAGACTGAATTGCATTGCAATGACAATAAAGTTGAATGAATCTCATCACATTTTCATTATTAGTCTATATTAGTCTCATGTATAGCACACCAAGCATCTGTTATTTTATTAAAATGTAACATGCAGTCGTCACATATACTTCTCTTCTCTCTTCAGATGCACTTTTAAAATATTTCAGTACCACCCCCAGTGACACAGCATCAGGTGCTGCTGTCCCGTCTACCTCTGCACAGCCCTCATACATTATTGTATTTTGTTTATACTTCAGTTGAGTTGCAAACTAGATAAACCATACTACATTTAATTGTATGTACAATAATTTGAATCTGAACTCTATCTATTATTTTGCTTATGAATGCCTTTAGTAAACATCATGCATTTCTTTGCAGTATTTTGTGCATACCTTATTGTATGAGTGATTCATTGTCACTTGTTTTGCAAGACTCTTTTTTGCTGCAAAGTGTTTAATTATTACATTTTCTAACGTAAGTATTTTGTGCATACCATATTGTATTTATGATTCATTGCTTGTTGGTTTGTAATACGTTTCGTGTGTTTAATTTTCTATCTAAAATCAAAGAGTCTCAAAGACAAAGCTTTGTAGCTTCTCTGAGTTTATGAACATTGGTAGTCGAATTTACTGTGCGATCCAAAGGGGTAGGGGGTGCCAGCAAAAATCTTGCCTAGGGCACCAAATTGGTCAAGGCCGGCCCTTACAGGCCCATACATCAATGGACTGCATGGAAGATGATTTACAACACACGAAAACATAGGAACAGGCGGGCAGTAAAATGCATCACACGACCCTCGAAGGCTTACACTTTAGATGACCCACAAGGAGAGTAGAAGGCAGGCAATATATGCATCACACAAAATAGTAACAAAACTTAAGTTCATAGATAGACCAAAAACGTAACAACATGTAGATTTTCCATCACACATGCAAAGACCTTTTAGCAATGCACACATTTGAATTGGAATGCAGCTTTAATTTCGGTGGTCGTAGTAGACGTTCTCACAGCCCGGCTTGGGAGAACAAGGGAGCAGGAGGAAAGAGTTGTGTTACAGGTGAAGTCTGTCTGCTCGTCTCCTCACACGCTCTCGGCCGCCACGATCAGCACCATCACCCTGAAGATGAAGAGCACCGACAGCCACACCTTCCCCAAGCTGGTGGAATAGCGGTTGACCCCGCTCAGCTGGGCCAGCAGGGCCCCCCACGACGGCATGCTTCTGCTGGGGGGGACCACCAGACCAGACAGTTGGTTCAGGGGGGGTCGCGCTTTCGGGTGAGGACCACCCGAAAGAGTTCTAGTTGAGTCATGCTTTTATTTTTTCCGGACCCCTTCTGAGTGTTCTTATTGAGATGTGCGTTATTTTGAATGGCTGCAGAGAGTGTTGAGTGTTTAGTTGCGCTTCTATATTTTATTGCCACAAGAGAGCATTCTATTCAAATAACGCTTTAACTTTGGTGTACCACTAGACATCATCTTTGTGGAGTTGTGCTTTTATTTTGGAGGACCACAAGTACAGTACTGGTGTTAAGTCTTTTATAATGGATTAATGTATCAGTTATGGATCCCACCGAAAAACTAACAACTGAAGCTCTGTGTCTGAGATAATGGGATGCAAGGCGCCCAAGCCAAACCTTTTCTAACATGCTGATGCATCCTGTTGAAGTAATTGTAGGGTAGGCTATTACTAATGGCTACTCATTGTTGGATGGACCAATTATTATTGTTTGGAAGGGGTCGATTTACAAAAAAAAATGTGGTAAGTAGGCCTGAGCAAATTAAAGAAATTAGTAATTAAATAAAAATTGTAGTGGTTGGCCATCGGCAGAATGTGATAAGAAGATGGCATGGATGTTTCATCGAATGCAGGGCAACATATAGAATACAATTATAATACTAACCAATAATACAATTCCCCTATGCTTCCAAAATGGAGGCAGTCAGTGTTACTTCGATGCACAATCCTACATATATTTCAAAGTAAGAGTTTTGTGGAGTCAGCCGCGAGAGATGAAAGCCAGAAAAAGAAAGGGATGAAAGAGGGAGATGAAGATGAAAAGGAATGACGAAGTGGGATTCATGTGAACTCTTGACCTGCGGTCAGCCCACTACGCCGTCATACTGTGGTCTACTGAATGGACCCCACTAAGGTCCTCAAACAATCATTATTCTCACTGCTGTCCCCTCGCCATTCACAAGGACATCCAGCGAAACTCTGCTCAATCTCATTCACATTTATTAAAAAAAACAAATTAAATGAATATAAAGGCTTATTAACGTTAGGCCATCCACATATTTACAATTGCGATTCAAAACAGAATTTGATCTCGCGGGATTTTGATGTTCCCACCAGGCTGAAATATTATTGAAACATTTAGATGAAAAGTTTAACCACTTTTAGTAAACTATTGATGATTAATATAGGCCTACATTTAATACAATAGGCTCATGGGTGCATTGAGAATGCCTTACATTGCCTAGAATATGTCATCATGAAAATAAATCAACATTTGGTGCCTTTGCAATTATCCCAAAAATCTCTAATAGTCATAGAACTCAATCTTTCTTATAGGCCTACATTTTATATTTTTCTATGAAAGTAAAAGATTAGTAGATTACATTAGCAAAACTATAACTCAATATATGACCATTAGCAATCGTTTTTATCCAGAGTTTCCAGTGAGATGAAGGTCAATACGCCGAAGACAGGTGTTTCGCATCAACGCCTTATCAGCAGGTGACCAACCCAAAGGATTTCTGGAATCGTTGAGTCACCGTTTATTAAAACAGAGAGAGAGAGAGAGAGAGAGAGAGAGAGAGAGAGAGAGAGAGAGAGAGAGAGAGAGAGAGAGAGAGAGAGAGACTTTGGTTTCATGCCCAGTTGTTGGTGTGGTGACTCCTGTTAATGTGAGTGTGTGTTTCTTGATTTGTGTGTGTATAACAGAGAAACTATACCTATATGATGACCATCAATCAGCCCTCGTACCTAAAAAGTGTTTTCTTGTTTTTATTGTTTGTTTGATGCAGTGGGTTACTCATATTAGTGCTGGGGATTCCTGGTCCACATCTGGGTTTGGTCCAGGTCCAAAAGCCTGTTTGGTTGTCCTTTACAACTTGACCGCAAGTAACCCTATTGTCCAAAATGTCACTCTTATTCTCTCCTTTTTTCTCCCCATTAATTGGATTAGAAAGGAATAAAAATTATTCTGCTTGATTAAGTCGTTGGTGGTTGGGTTTTGAATCGGTTTCTTTAGTCACTGGAACCTTTTACATCATTTTTAACCAAACTAATGGCTGCCGTGAAAGAGTATCAAAGAGAAGGTCAAGTTATTGTTGTCCTGAGTTTCATAAGGCTGTCCAGACAACACAGGCAGAAAGGTCTTTAATAGTCTAGTTCTGTAATAACTCTGCAGCGTGATTCAGCTGAACCGTCACCATGAGGTGAGTGTTTGGTTCATCGGTCACCTGCTTGGCTACAGAGCCAGGGAGGAAAGCAGACTCGACCCATTCAGTTGGCTTGAATGAATAGAAGGAAATCCATGGACTGAATTGCATGAAACTATTAATGGATCAATGTAAAAATCATTTTCAGATAATCAGTGCACACCTTGATAACCCTAAACAACAACTAGAACTAAACTACGTTACCAGTTGTCCGTCACTTTCAATTTTTTACATAGTTTTTCCCTGGCACGTAAAAGCTACTAATAATGCATCCCAGTTATAATGTTACATTGTTAACTGCCACGGGACATTTATCTTTGTTGGGTTAGGGTAAGGGTTAAGAATCACTGTGTTGTCTCTGAATACTGAACCTGTTGATCTGGTTCGTCTGCCCTACCCTGAGTGACATGATGCAGCGGTTTTATGAGGTTCATGAGCCTTATGTAACTACCAGTGTTAACTCAATATTAAATCACAAACCATACTAGCACATATAACCTGGACATAAAGGGAGTGAAGTGAAAAATACCAGCCTTTGGAAAAGTAAATTGAAGTCTATTCTTTTGTATAGCTCTTACTCACTGTGACAGTAACGAATCACCATTAAATCACCACAATGTCTCTGATTTTGCCCCTGCTCTCGGCCTTTGTTATGTCTTTGAAATATTGAAAGTATTTGAACATATTTGAACACGGATCAGGACATTTGAAGTAGCCTACAAAGTAAGACACACTGTAAAGATGTAAACGTCAGTGAACTGTTTACCCCTGGGGGCGGGGCCAGGTGTTAGGGGAGGAACCAGGTGTTTGGGGAAGAGAGGAGAGGACATATTGTTCAGGAAACAAAACTAAAGGTTCATAGAAACCAAGCCTACCGACGTGCAGGCAGTTCTCCTGTTCAGGAGAAAAATAAAAACGCATTTTGGAACCAATAGTCTGAAAGACAGAAACAACAACAAGGTGAGTAAAACAGCACAACTTTGAGGGAATAATTCGGTAATAGAATAGAAATATAATGGAATTGCTTTACTTAAACCATGTCTTCTTTGTCTAGAATGGCCTCTGTTAAACGTTCCTGGTCTAAAGAGAAAACCTAAGATTAAGGAGATAGAAGACACAGTAGAATTGAGCAAGGAAGACGCGAACAGAGAGAGAGCCGATGGTGTGCAGGTCCTCACTGCTTTGATGCGTCGCGTTAAAAAGTGCAGAGATGATTTTAACCAAACAGTTAAAGAGAAACTGAAAACCACAGAGAAACAAGCTGAAGACCTCATCAAAGAGCTGGAGCAGGAAACAGAAGATCTGACCAATAGAAGCTTAGTGGTGAAGCAGCTCTCACACACTCAAGACCACCTCCACTTCCTCCAGGCCTTCAGTTCCCTGAAGGATCCTCCACACACCAGGGACTGGACGACGGTGGAGGTCCGTCCTCCGTCACACGTAGGGACCTTGAGGAGATCCCTGGATCAGCTGGAGGAGACACTGAACATGGAGATGAAGAAGCTGCATGATGCTGAACTGAAGAGGGTCCAGCAGTATGAAGTAGATGTGACTCTGGATCCTGATACAGCTCATCCCCAGCTCATCCTGTCTGAGGATGGGAAACAAGTACATGATGGAGGTGTAGGGAAGAAACTCCAAGACAACCCTAAGAGATTTACAGAGTGTGTATATGTCATCACGCGACAGAGCTTCTCCTCAGGGAGATTTTACTTTGAGGTCCAGGTTAAAGACAAGACTGGATGGTGTTTAGGAGTGGCCAGAGAGTCTATCAACAGAAACGATGAGATCATAGAGACCCGTGAGAATGGTTGCTGGACTCTTAACTACTACAATAAGTATGGGTTGATAGTGGATGATGACCCTGATGTCTGTCGCCCTCTGAGAGCTGAGCTCCAGATGGTGGGGGTGTTTGTTGATTATGATGAGGGTCTGGTCTCCTTCTATGATGTAGAAGCCAGGGTTCATATCTACTCTGCTACTGGCTGCACCTTCAGTGAGAAGGTACAAACTCTGCCCCCCTGATCATCTCACCTGTCAATCAAACAGACTAGGACCTTTGTTTGATAATAAAATAATCAAACAACCAAAACAACTGATGTTATCCGAATTACAATCTCTACTATGTGAAATCTGAGAGAACTGTATTCATTGTACTTTTCACTGTCATTTAACAAGGACCAATTCATTAAGCCACTAACACTGTGTACTATAAACAATATTACCCATTATGACTTCTAAGACTACTCTATAATGTTCAGTGTATTTTTATCTGAATTTTTTTTATACTTTAAATGATACAAATAATGTGTAAGTACATAATGTGAAATGTTAATTTTTATAAAATTATCAAGTCGTTTTTTAACCAGATATATTCCTTTATTGTTTTGAATAATGTTTGACAACACAATACAATGTTTGTATACTTTTGTGATTTGAATAAAAATGTATTTAAAGCAGAATGGGGACATCTTCAGTGGAATAGGAACATTCTCAGTACAATATGTATTCAGTGGAATAGGTACATTCTCAGTACAATATGTATTCAGTGGAATAGGTACATTCTCAGTAAAATATGTATTCAGTGGAATAGGTATATTTTCAGTGGAATAGGTACAAACTCGGTACAATATGGTTGAGGCATCCTCACCTGGCCGAGTCAGACTGATTGGACTCTGGGGCTGGGTGAGGCTGCACACCTCTTGTCCATTTAGTAATCAATGTCTCAACCACCAGGGGGTGCCCTAGTTCTGTAAATGCTGCAAACAGTCGCTGGCAAAAGACGTACTCCCATTCACTCTGTCGACCGGTTTATTCAGTCTTTATAGCATAAATATAGATACATATATTTATGTTATAAATATATATATATATATATATATATATATATATATATATATATATATATATATATATATATATATATAGGATAATTCAAAACATTTATGTTGAAAAATGTAAAAAAATAAATACATATGTAGACTACAAGCATAAGGATAAGGATTGGATGATAACGGCCTCTTAAACCTCCTGGGAGGTAGAATAGGCCTCTACTGACCCATAGCTATGGGGCTGATAACCTCTGATAACATCCATTCAATGGATTGAAAAAGTAGAACCCACACACCACTGTCCTTCCATCTCTCTCTCTCTCTCTCTCTCTCTCTCTCTCTCTCTCTCTCTCTCTCTCTCTCTCTCTCTCTCTCTAGAGAGAGAGAGAGAGAGAGAGAGAGAGAGAGAGAGAGTATGGCGACACATTAGTGCCATAATTCACTAATGTGATAAAAGATGCATTCGGGCGTATTATATTATTCCACACGCGTAGATATTAACTGCGAGTGCGCAAATGATCTCTGCGCGCGCGCAAATTACCTCTGCGCGCGCAAAACAGCCTCTCGCGCGCGCAAATTACCTCAGCGCGCGCAAAACAGCCTCTCGCGCGTAACAGCCTCTCGCGAAAGATGTTTTTACGCTCGCTCGAATTTAATTTTGGCACTATGGGGGAGGGAACCAAGGCAGGGCGGGCTTTCCTATGATTGGCCGTTTCTGAAGCGCGATATTTGATTGACAGCCCTCCTCAGCCCTCCTCTCATTCAATTCTGAATTGTTCAGTAAATGGCTGAAACGATAGTTACGTATTGTAACTCCAGATTCTATGAGTATAGGCGCAGCCTTTTAAGTGTCGGCCTCATTGTCCTTTAAATAGCTGAAGAAAAGCTGTTTATTGGGAGCAGAACGTCCGCCGGCGCCCGACTCATCTCATTTCTCATCTCATTTCTGTCCGCTTATCCGGGGTCGGGTCGCGGGGGGAGCAGCTCAAGCAGGGGGCCCCAGACTTCCCTTTCCCGGGCTACATTGACCAGCTCTGACGGGGGGATCCCGAGGCGTTCCCAGGCCAGTGTTGTGATATAATCTCTCCACCTAGTCCTGGGTCTTCCCCGAGGTCTCCTCCCCACTGGACGTGCCTGAAACACCTCCCAAGGAAGGCGCCCGACTAGCCTATATCTGCGAAATGCGGACGTCGTTGAGGCACGCCGCACGCGGACGTAATTGAGGCCCACGCTGTTGGTGGTCGGGGATTACACATTTTTCAGTGCTACGGCTCACGCCTAGGGATAACCCAATAGCAATAGCCTTAAAAGGCAGTGCCTATACTCATAGAATCTAGAGTTACAATACGTAACTATCGTTTCAGCCATTTACTGTACAATTCAGAATTGAATGAGAGGAAGGCTGAGGAGGGCTGTCATTCAAATATCGCGCTTCAGAAACGGCCAATCATAGGAAAGCCCGCCCTGCCTTGGTTCCCTCCCCCATAGTGCCAAAATTAAATTCGAGCGAGCGTAAAAACATCTTTCGCGAGAGGCTGTTACGCGCGAGAGGCTTTTTTGCGCGCGCTGAGGTAATTTGCGCGCGCGAGAGGCTGTTTGCACGCGCAGAGATCATTTGCGCGCTCGCAGTTAATATCTACGCGTGTGGAATAATATTATACGCCCGAATGCATCTTTTATCACATTAGTGAATTATGGCACTAATGTGTCGCCATACTCTCTCTCTCTCTCTCTCTCTCTCTCTCTCTCTCTCTCTCTCTCTCTCTCTCTCTCTCTCTCTCTCTCTCTCTCTCTCTCTCTCTCTCTCTCTCTCTCTCTCTCTCTCTCTCTCTCTCCCTCTCTCTCTCTCTCTCTCTCTCTCATATAACATGAAGGGGTTAAATGAATGCAACGTGTGGCCTCGGCTCTGGCTGGTGTGTCGAGGATAGCCGCAGCCAGGGACGTGCACAGGGGGGTTGCTCAGGTTGCTTTATGGCGATGCCCTCCTCGACTCACGTTGCCCTTCCGAGGAAAAAAATATAAAAAATAATTTTAATCATTTAATGGATGCAGAATTTCATATTGGCCTAGATAAAAAAAATCGCCACTCGAAACATTTCATAAAGTAAGCCTAGCCTCATTCAAATCCGTTCGGGCACTGAGAGTGAAAGTCAGTAGGGGGAGGGCAAACTCTGCCGCGCGGCAACAGCCGCTTTTGCCGCCTCCCCTCTGCCGCCCTTCCCTCATTGAAATGAATGGAGGCGGCGAATATTTGAGGGAGAG
>NC_082385.1:27504565-27754565 GCF_031168955.1 Gadus macrocephalus
TGTTTTGTTTTCATTACATTAGGTAGTAGATACATAATGAATGCTCTGATGATGATGAAGGTGTTAAAGGTGTGTTTTTGTCTTCAGAAGTAATCCAGCATACAACATGAATGTTAGATTGATTTAAGAAATTGTATTATTAGTTTTGGTTTTTCGCCTTTTTTGATTTAAATATATACAAAAATTATAAACTAAATTCCATCCTGCCAAGTCACTCGACCAGGCAGAGATGAAAAATAGCGGTTGAAGGTCTCCCTCACTGCGACCGCTTCCCTGGAGGCGTTGTTGCTGCCGACCCTGGGGATGCTCTGCACTGCACCCTGTGATGGCACAGTTGGAGTGCGGGGGCCATCCTCTCCCTCACCATCCCATCGCATATAGTTGTGGAGGATACAGGTGGCTTTCACGGCGCTCTCTGCAACCTCTGGAGACACGCCGAGAACCCTCCTGTAGAGCCTCCACTGGTTGGCGAGGATGCCAAAGGCGCACTCCACAATCCTCCGGGCATGGGACAGCCGAAAATTGAAGCTCCTCCGCTCTCCCCCCAGGTTTTGGCCAGGGTAGGGCCGCAGGAGGTTCCTCCGCAGAGGAAAAGCTTCATCCCCAATGAAAACATGCGGCTGGGGTCCCAGATGGTCTGCTCCAGGTAGGGGTCGATCAGGTGGAAGGTCCAGGTTCCCCAGCCGCAGAGCAGTGCCAAAGGCCGAAGAAGAGAGCGTGCCTCCATCACTGCTCCTGCCGTAGGCCCCCACATCCACGACCCTAAAGCGATAGCGGGCATCCACCACCGCCAGAAGGACGATGGAGAATGCCCCCTTATAATTGAAGTACTGGCTGCCAGTAGACGGTGGGGCCTGGATAACCACATGTTTGCCGTCTATGGCGCCGAGGCAGTTGGGGAAGTCCGCCAGCTTCTCGTAGTCCCCCGCTATCTTAATCCAGTCCTCTGCCCCTGGCACAGGCATGTATGTGGAGACCATACACTGCCATATGGCCTCACACACACTCCTCACAATCCTCGCCACAGTGCAGAACCCCACCCTGTAGCTGAAGGCTATGGACCTGTACGAGTCTCGAGTTGACAGGTACCTGCAACATAAACAAAGATAGCCTACATTATCTTCAGTTAATTAGAAAACAAAAAAGAACTGCACAGCTGCTAATAAAGGTTTGCCTTCTAATTAATTAAATATGAAAATAGCCTACATTTAATTTATTGGTATTTAACGTTAGGTCTGTAGACCTAACGTTAAATAGCAACTGTTGTGTTTATTTACAAAGACACATTTCAGTTTATACTACTCACCTCAGACAAATGCAAAGCCGTTGGGCGGGACTGATGCTCTCCCTATAATTGGTGTTCATCTTGGCGATGGTCGGCCCAATAAATGTTAAAACTCCTTCAAACTGCTGCCGGTTGAGTCTGAAATAGACCTTGAAGCGATCCTCGTCCAGGCGGAGCTCTTGGCACAGCCGGTGGTATTCCCCGTACTGCCCCCTGCCACGATTAATACTGTGGACCCACACTCTCCTCCGGGCAACCACGACAGGCGCAGGGGGATCGTCCGCAACCTCCGCTGCCACGGCAAGAAGCGCTATTACTCTTGGATTCATTTCGCAAATTGTAGGAGTAACCAGGACGTTCAGGTGTCAGATGCCATATGATGGAGCCAAGATAGAAGCTGTGTATCTATGGATACAAGCGATGACGCGTATTTAATGACGTAAACGAAAAACGCTTCGTGCGTCTTTGAGCGGCGCGCACAAACGCGTTGAAAGCAGTTCACGGAGCGCTCCGTCTTTTAAAAACGCTTTTGGTGGACTCGGGCCCTAAGGGAGGCGTTGTAAAGTTCAATGGCCACAGGCAGGAAAGATTTCCTGTGGCGCTCTGTGGTGCATCTGGGTGAGAGGAATCTCCTGCTGAAGGTGCTCCTCTGCAGGGCCAGTGTGTCATAGAGAGGGTGGGTGACATTGTCCAAGATGGACTGAAGCCTGGACAGCATCCTCCTCTCTGCCACGGTCGTCAGGGTGTCCAGTTCCTCCCCCACAACATCACCGGCCCTCCTAATCAGTCTTTCAAGTCTGTTGGTGTCTGCAACCCTCATCCCACTGCCCCAGCATGTGACAGCGAAGAAGATTGCATTGGCTACAACAGACTCGTAAAACATCCTCAGCATCGTCCGGCAGATGTTAAAGGACCTCAGCCTCCTGAGGCAAAAGAGTCGGCTTTGGCCTTTTTTGTAGGCAGCCTCGGCGTTTCTAGTCCAGTCCAACTTGTTATTAAAGTACACCCCCAGGTACTTGTATTCCTCAACAGTGTCCACTGGGACCCCCTGTATGGAAACAGGGGTCACAGCTGCTGTTTTCTCCCTCCTCAGATCCACAATGAGCTCCTTCGTCTTTGTCACGTTGAGTTGCAGGTGATTCAGCTCACTCCAAGTGACAAAATTGTCCACAACAGTCCTGTATTCACGGTCATCCCCCTTTTCAATGCAGCCAACTATTGCTGAGTCATCAGAAAACTTCTGAAGGTGGCAGGACTCAATAGTTAACGTCTGAGGTGAAAAGGGTGAAGAGGAAGGGAGAGAGGACAGTCCCCTGTGGGGCCCCAGTGTTGCTGACCACCTTGTCAGACACACAGTTCTGTAGGCGTACGTACTTTGGTCTGCCCGTCAGGTAATCAACAATCCAGGACACGATGGGGGCCTCCACCTCCATCGCAGTCATCTTCTCACCCAGTAGAGCCGGACGGATGGTGTTGAAGGCACTGGAGAAATCAAAGAACATGACTCTCACAGTGCTTGCCGGCTTGTCCAGATGAGTGTAGACTCTATTCAGCAGGTAGATGATGCCGTCCTCAACTCCCAGGCGGGGTTGGTAGGCGAACTGTAGTGGATCAGTGAAGGGCCTGACCATAGGCCTTAGCTGCTCCAGGATGAGCCTCTCCAGGGTCTTCATGACGTAGGACGTCAGGGCCACCGGTCTGTAGTCCTGAGGGCCGTTGGGACGCGGCTTCTTAGGTACAGGAACGAGGCAGGACGTCTTCCACAGCACGGGGACCCTCTGAAGGGGCAGGCTCAGGCTGAAGACCAGACTCAGTACTCCACACAGCTGATGGGCACAGGCTTTAAGCACCCTGGGCAACACACCATCAGGGCCTGCAGCTTTGCCGGAGTGGAGTCTTGTTAGCTGTCTTCTCACCAGGTCAGGCGTGAAGGACACTGTAGAGGACAGTTGGGGGAGGGGTGAGGTCCTCAGGTTGTAGAGGACATGATGCAGAGCAGGGAGGAGGGGTGGAGTAGGTAGGAGTGAATTGAGGTGTCAAGGGGCAGACAAGAGGTCTGTAAGGAGAAGGAGTAGGGGGAGGTGGAGTGGCAGTAGGTGTTTGGCAGCCAGCAGAAGAGTCTTGTGGGGGAGGGGCCACAGTATCAAACCTATTGAAAAATAGGTTCAGTTCATTGGCCCGGTCCACACAGCCCTCCAACCCCATGCCACCAGTCTTCTAGAACCCAGTGATGTTTCTCATACCACTCCACACATCCCTCGTGTTGTTTTGCTGGAGTTTATTCTCCAGCTTTCTCCTGTATCTGCTTTTTGCCTCCTTGATTGCAAGTTTGAGTACCACCTGTACTCTCCTCACCTCATCACGGTTGCCATCTCTGAACGCCCTCTTCTTTTCATTCAGGATGGCCTTAATGTCCTTGGTGATCCACGGCTTATTGTTGGCATAACAGGTAACAGTCCATGCAGGGACATTGCAGTCCACACAGAAGTTGATATAGTCTGTGATGCACTCTGTAAGCCCATCAATGTCCTCCCCGTGGGGCTCACAGAGTGCAGGCAGTCACCTCAAAGCAGCCCTGCAGTGTCTCATAAGCCTCCCCCGACCACCTCCTCACAGTCCTTGTGGTCGTAGGCTTCCTCTTCACCAGAGGCACATAGCAGGGTTTGAGGTGAACCAGGTTATGATCTGACCTGCCCAGAGGGGGGAGAGAAGAGGAGATGTATGCATCCTTAATGTTAGCATACATCAGGTCCAGGGTCCTCTCCTCTCTGGTAGGACAGCTCACATATTGCTTGAAGGTCGGCAGAACTCTATCCAAGGTGACGTGGTTAAAGTCTCCCGAAATGATGATGAGGGCACTGGGGTGTTGAGTCTGGAGTTTGGAGATGGTGGTATGGACGATGCTGCTGGCAGATGTTGGGTTTGCAGAGGGAGGGATGTACAGTACAACAATGATAACATGCGGGATCTCTCTAGGCAGATGGTATGGACGAAGTCCAACGGCGAGCAGTTCAGCATCCGGGCTACAGAGCTGTTCTTTAATGGTGATGTGACCAGGATTGCACCAACTGCTGTTTACAAAAACGGCAACCCCCCCTCCTTTCCACTTACCGCTCTCAATACAATCCCGGTCAGCTCGGATGGTGTGGAAGCCATCCACGGAGACTATATGGTCCGTAATGTCCCTGTGCAGCCATGTCTCAGTAAAACACATCAGGCTGCACTCCCGGTACTCCCGGTGGCTCCGCGTCAGCGCCGTCAGCTCGTCCATTTTGTTGCTAAGAGACCGCACATTTCCCATAACAACCGAGGGGAGACACGGCTTAAATCTTCTCCTATCCATAAGCCCTTCCCGTCTCGACCCTCCTCTCATCCCACGACATTGTTTCCCTCCTCTGCATCCCCGGTTAGCTTTCCTCCAGAGTTCAGGTGGGATATCAGCTGGTCTGTCCACTATGCCGGTCGGCATTAGCGCAAACAGCTGTTCACCGGAGTAAACAAAGGCAGCTTGTTGCTGCGGCATAAAAAACAATCACTAAAAAAGCACTAAAACACTCAAAAGCAGCCTCGTTAGAGAGGGTAGGACTTCACCGGGTTAGAAGTGAAACAACGAACAAAAGTAATAAAAGTTAAGAAAGTTAAAAAAAGCGAACTCAAAGGCTGGAGCAACGTAACCGGCAGCCTGCAGCTTTCGCGCACGTGCACGAATAATTACATTACATTTAAGATGAGGAGCAGCCACAAGCCTCCAGACACTCGGAAAATGTGGACCAGGAGGAGGCACATAGGGCAGGTAGGCCTAAGTGCTGATCACCATATATGAGAGGACCATGCTAGAAAGTACAGGGCTAAAGAGCTGCATGCTAAATAATTGTAATCTAAAAAAAAACAGGCTATTTTAGAGATCCTTTCAAAGATCTTGCATGAGCAGAATATAAATACCACTGCTTCTAGTGGGCATTACAATAATAATAATAATGGTAATAACAATAATAATAGTAATGGTAATAACAATAATATGTCATTGGACAGATGATGAGCCCAGTGCATCAGCTGCGTTCAGAGAGCCAGAGCCAGAGCCAATCCCAGATGAGATCAGGACAGACTGGGAAAGGAGAGATGAGCAAGAGGATGAGATGAGGGAGAGGAGAACATCAGCAAGGGAGGATATTGAGATGAAGAGTGGGGCAGAATCCACAGATTTCGATTTTTTGCTGAGGTTGGCTAATCCCACAGATCCAGCTCATGTACAGAGCAGCAATCTAAAATACGATCAGACCTTCATCATATTTTCCAATTCAGTCGGACCTTGCCGTCCTATGGTAAATTTCCCTCAAAATCCAGATGGGCGCTCTTTTCAAGCCCAATGGTATAATGATGACCCCTGGCTGGAATTTTCTCCACTGAATGATGCCATCATGTTATGTTCTTCTTCTTCAAGTCATGTTTTTCTGCATTATCGTTAGTAGTAGTTATTTCAGTGTTTTACTTATTTGTATTAATATATTAATAAAGACCCCGTTATTCTCAGTCCTTCATATAGCCTTTGAGTTTTGTTTTTTTTGGGGGGGGGGGGGGGGGGTTGCCCTTTTTTCAGGTCAGAGCAACTGCCCCTCAAAATTCCTGTGCACGTCCCTGGCCGCAGCAGACAGAGTTGGAGACGTCCTCCGTTGTCGCTCTCCAAGGTGCTGAACTTTAGCCCCCAATGGACATACTCCACTTAAAAAGAAGTACAAATGTGAAACACTTTGCAGGTAGTACTACCTGCAAAGTGGTAGTACAAAACCTCAATCGTTTTAATAACAAGACTCGTATGTGGCAATTCTGTCCGATTCTTAAACCACCTCTCACCTACAATTATAGAAGATAATGTTAGCCAAATTATAACTCACAATATGACCATTAGCAGGCGTTTATATCCAGAGCGTCCAGTGAGATGAAGGCCCAGGGGTCTCATTTATAACCGTTGCGTATGCACAAAACAGGGCTGAAATTGGCGTACGTGACTTTCCACGGCAAGGTTGTGATCTATAAAATACCAACTTGACGGGAGAAGTCGCGCAGCCCTAAGCAAACTCTGACCCATGCGTACGCATGGTTTGGAGGAAAAGGAGAATTAGACACAGATGGTGTGGTGGTGAACTGAAGTCAGACAGAAGAATTGTAGAGTGAGAAGAACGATTATGTTTTATCATCGCCCTTCATGAATTTTATTTCAACCCGTATCATGCGTTAAATCTATGTAATGAATAATTTAAGTCCACTGCGTTATTTCTCAGTTATAACTCCAGAAACATCTCCTTAGAATATAAATAAAAAAAAATCTCTATATTTGATCCTGTCACTCCATACTGTCCACTGACGGCACATCTGCATGGAATAAAGCATCTGTCCAACATGTGTCAATAACATAATATTTTTATGTGACACTGCAAACACATAATCAAATGTCAATTAAATCCCAAGTGTTGAAAACCAAGCCACACTTCTCTTCACAATCTTTGTCTGTTACTTTACTTTTCATGACAAATCAGGCATTAAAAAGGGGTTATGTTCAAGAACATTTTACGTGGGTGATTACAAACTGATTATCCAAGGTGTTCTCGGTCAGTCTTATTACCGTAACCCTATAAATGCAGAGGTGAGCGCCGTGGTAATGCTGCACCATATATGGCACTTCTGGCGGACCATGCAAATGGCAGGATTCGGAGGGAGAGGGTCTTTAGGGACCATAACGATTTATTGGTAGGCAACATTAAAATATGTACCTTTATGTCAGACCACTTCTTTTTTTATTCTGGGACTGTGCGCTCCGTGCTACTGACAGAGTTCACTGCTGCAGCAACATGCTGCCACTCACTCTGCTTTTTGTTGTTGGCGATCCCAATCCCGTGACCGCCAAACAAAACTTTTCGGGCCTCCATCTCACCCTTTTGAAGTGAGATGGAGGTTGAAGTGTCTCCACTTCAACCTACATGAAATTTTGCTTTTTAGATTTTCTCAGTCCTTCTGCCATTGTTTCCGACAAGACATAATGCTTGCATCTGAGTCTGTTTTATATGCAGATCGCATTCATGAGGTCATTTGCATTGACCATTTATCGTTAAAAAGGGGCGTGTACAGGGCGGTACGTGAAGTACGCAGGGTTTTATAAATCTGAATATTTTTTGGAGCACGCAAAACTTGGCTTTTGGGCGTATGTACACTTTAAGTAACGATCCCACGCACAGTTTTATAAATGAGACCCCTGGTCTGGGCTGCTCAGGGAGGACATTGGGGATCCTTTGGACGAGGAGTCTAAACAAACCAACCAACCGGGTCCCCTGACCCCTCAACAGTCCTGGTTCATTGTGGGGCTGCAGGGCTGCCGGCTCCCCTGTGAACGCCCCTTCAGTTCAGCTTCAATAAGAGGAGGACAGGTGCAGAAGTGCTGCCTGAACCAGCAGGTGTTTCACCGAGAGAGGGAGTCAGGGAATATAAATAATGGAAACCGATCTATAAATGGTGTAAAATATATCTGCTTGAATTATTGATTAAAAGCCCTAAATTAATTAATGATTTCAGTTCCTTCCCTGAACTACGGGCCGTTCTGAGTTTCTTTGAGGGCGCGGCACCAACTGCCAAGCTCTACCGGTCGGGCCACCAGGGACTAGAGATTCAAATCACCCAAAGGATTCCTGGAATGGTTGAGTCACCCTTTATTAAAAGAAAAAACAAAAACATAAGTAGCGTATCCAGCGCAGCACACCGCCAGCAGACATGGCCTTTTTAGTGAGCTCAAAATTAAAAATAATAATGTTTGGGAGAATTTGGGAGGAGCGGCACCTAAAGGAAACCAACAACAACTCATTAAGGAGCAACATCCTTGCTAACCATCTAACCCTCGTTTGAGTTAGATGGTTAAAAGCGTTTTACCGTCCACTGAGGTATTTCATTATCGGTCGCTCCAGGGTTCCTTCCATTTGGGCTTTAAGGGGTTGTTTCCTTGTCCTGTAGATGGCTAAGGGTCTAGAGGGCTTAAATACTAGCTTAGCTACTAATCTTAAAGGTCATGTCAATGATTTATCTGATTTGATTCATCTCTCCCTTTGTCTGTCTGTCTGTCCCTCTCTCTCTCTACTTTTTTCTCTCACCCCTTGTCACAATATACTCTTCTGTTTACCATGCCATGTGAGATTACAATCTTATTATATATTGTAGCGGGCCAGTGGGTTAGGGTTTCCACGCCACCAAGTTGAGTAGACAAATGACACAACACACAGAGCAGTTCCAAGCACAGAATGGTTTATTTACCTTGTAAATGCAAACCAGGGTAGGAAAGGGTCATCCACCTCTTATGTGCTAAAGTTCCAATGTCCGTCCAACCCCTTCCACCTATCTCTCTCCCTTAAGGCGTACCACACTGCCAGGCGATCACACAGATCCTGCCTGTCCTCACCTAGCCCTAGCTCCTCTTCCAACTCCAACTTCCCCACATGTCTGTTGGCTAGCCCTCTTAAGCCCCAGCACCCCTGCTTAATGATCCCCAGGCTCGCCTCGTTAAAGGGAGGAAGTCCATATATGGCTTGGGGGTGGAGCCAGCAGGTTGCCAGACCTACCACTCCCCTCACTCCTCCCTGGCGTCTGCCACACACCCTCCACCTCAGCTCCGACCTAGAGGGAGGGGCGGTCCAGCTCCCTAGAGCAACCCCCCTGGACAGGGCCTCTGAAATCCCCTGTGCTGGGTCATCTCCGGCTGCGGGGTCATCTCCCGCTGCGGCCTCGTCTCCCGCGGCGCCGGCGCCGGCTGCTGCGTCTCTCGCGGCGGCGGCGGCTGCTGCGTCTCCCGCGGCGGCGGCGGCTGCTGCGTCTCTCGCGGCGGCGGCTGCATCTCTCGCGGCGGCTACGTCTCTCGCGGCGGCTGCGTCTCTCGCGGCGGCTGCGTCTCTCGCGGCGGCTGCGGCTGCGTCTCTCGCGGCGGCGGCGGCTGCGTCTCTCGCGGCGGCGGCGACTGCGTCTCTCACCATATATGGCTTGGGGGTGGAGCCAGCAGGTTGCCAGACCTACCACTCCCCTCACTCCTCCCTGGCGTCTGCCACAATATATATATATATATACATAAAGAGAAAGAGAGAGAGAGAGAGAGAGAGAGAGAGAGAGACTGGCTGACTGACTGACTGACTGACTGACTGACTGACTGACTTTGGTTTCACGGTGAGTTGTTGGTATATGGTGACACCTGTTTGTGTGTGTGCGTGTTCATTGTTTGTGTCTATAACAGTGAAATAAAGAACATTATATGATGAAATCATGCAGCCATACTACCCAAAAAGTGTTTTGTTGTTTGTTTGATGAAAGGTGATGCAGTTGTTTACATAGTAGTGATGTGGATTCATCCTAGTCAAAATCTCAACCTAAGTGCATTACATTAAAAAAAGCGTTTGTAAATATGCTCTCAAATAGCCCTCTATTACACACATGCTACACTACGTTTTAACTGTTACTGGCAATTTTGAATTATCAGGCGTCAATCAAATGTTCTGGCTCCACCCCAGAGACGGTGAAAACCTGTTCTGCTATCAAGCCCCGCCCCTCAGAGGAAAACTACAGTTTCCCAGAAGTCAGCCAGTATGCATTTTCCACATTCTGAGAGTGGGCTGGGACCAGCTCCAACAGCGTGTTTGGTTTCACTTCATATCTTGACTGCAAGTTACTTCATTACTGCGACCATATTGTCCAAAATGTTATTCTTATTCGCTCCTTTTTTCTCCACAGGCCTAATTTGTTTAGAAGGGAATAACAATTATTCTGCTTGATTAAGTCGTGGGTGGATGGGTTTTGGACGGTTTTCTTTAGACACTAAAGCATTTCTCATAATTTTGAACCAAACTAATGGCTGCAGTGAAAGAGTAACAAAGACAAAGTCCAGTTGTTATGAGTTTCATATGGCTCTCCAGATAACCCAGGTAGAAAGGTCTTTAATAAGCTAGTTCTGTAATAACTCAGCTGAACCGTCACCATAAGTTGAGTGTATGGTGTTTGGTCACCAGATTGGCTACGGAGCCAGGAGAGAAAGCAGACTCCACCCATTAATTTGGCTTGAAAGGAATAGAAGGAAATCCATGGACTGAAATGACGTAAGACTGCAATGGATTAATGGAACATCATTTTGCTAAATCACACCTTGATAACCCTAAATCACAACTAGAAATAAACTACAACTCAAAACTCACCTGTTCAAACTCGCACACAACGTCTAACTGATCACTGTTTTGATTGTTTTTTAGTTTTGTCCTGTTTTTGTTTTATTTATTTCTTATTGCTTATGTTTATTTATTTATTTATTTATTTATCTTTTTCCACAATGTCTTGTTTTTTAAAAAATTGTATGATGACTATATGCTCTGTAAGGTGACCTTGGGTGTTTTGAAAGGCGCCTCTAAATTAAATGTAATATTATTATTATTAATACAATATTAATTGACCGTCACTTTAGATTCTCACACTGTTTGTCCTTGGTAAGTTAAAGCTACATATAAAGCACCACCAGTGATAATGCGACATAGTTAACTGCCACGGCACATTTTAGGTTTGTTTTTCTGTCTCTGCGTTGGCATTGAATGTGTTGACTCTGAATAGTGAACTTGTTGGTCTGGTTCGTCTGCCCTACCATGAGTCACATGACGCAATTCTCTTATGAGGTTAGAATGCCTTGCAGCGTTAACGCAATATTAAATCACAAACCATGTTAGCACATTTAACCGGTGCACAGGGAAAGGGTGGTTTTTCAAAGACTGCAGAGAAAATACCAGCCTAGGGAAAAGTAAGTTCAAGTAAATTGTTTTCTTTAGCTCTTAATTCCAGTTACAGTAGCAAATCACCATTAAATCACCACAATGTCTCTGGTTTTGCACCATCTCTTTGTCTGTGTTTTGTCTTACATTGTGTTTTCAAACATATTTGAAATAACATCAACATATTTGAAGAACAGTGCTTACATTTCAGTGAACTGCGTGTCCGTGGGGGCGGGGAGAGGTGTTAGGGGAGGAGCCAGGTGTTAGGAGAGGAGTGGAGAGGACGTGTTGATCAGGAAACTAAACTTAACATTCATAGAAACCGAAGACACCCGACGTGGAGCAGTTCTCTCGATCAGGGAGAAAATAAAACGCATTTTGAAACGCATAGTCAGACAGACAGAAACAACAAGGTGAGTAAAACAGAACAACTTTCAGAGAAGTTACAACCTCTCTTCCCGTTTTGGAATTAAAACAATAATGGAATTGCTCAATACATAAACCTTGTCTGTGTCTAGGAATGGCCTCTGCTAACATTTCCTGGTCTGAGGAAAACTTTTCATGTCCCATCTGTCTGGATGTGTTCAGCAGTCCAGTTTCCACACCATGTGGACACAGCTTCTGCAGAACCTGTATTACAAAGTTCTGGGATGGAGAAGTTCAGTACAAATGTCCTCTTTGCAACAAGATTTTCCACACAAGACCTGATCTACAGGTCAATTTTCTCTTATCAGATCTGGCTGCTCAGTTTAGAACAACCGTACGAGTTAAAGCGGGGGATGAGGAGGAATATGACGTGAAGACGGTCGAGTTGGGAAAGATTGTGTCTAAAGTTCAGCAGATGATCCAGGAGAGAAAGGGAAAGATTAAGGAGATCAAAGACACGGTAGAAATGAACAAGAAAGATGCAGACAGAGAGATAGCCGATGGTGTGCAGGTCCTCGAAGCTCTGAGGCGCTGCCTTGAAAAGTGCCGGGATGATCTCAACCAAATGGTTGAAGAGAGACTGAAATCCACCGAGAAACAAGCTGAAGACCTCATCAAAGAGCTGGAGCAGGAAATAGAAGATCTGACAAATAGAAGCTCAGAGATGAAGCAGCTCTCACAGACTAAAGACCACCTCCACTTCCTCCAGGCCTTCAGATCCCTGAAGGATCCTCCACCCACCAGGGACTGGACGACGGTGGAGGTCCGTCCTCCGTCATACGTAGGGTCCTCGAGGAGATCCCTGGATCAGCTGGAGGAGACACTGAACATGGAGATGAAGAAGCTGTGTGGTGCTGAACTGAAAATGGTCCAGCAGTATGAAGTAGATGTGACTCTGGATCCTGATACAGCTCATCCCAGGCTCATTCTGTCTGAGGATGGGAAACAACTACATGATGGAGAAGTGGTCAAGAAGCTCCCAGACAACCCTAAGAGGTTTACACGGCATGTATATGTTCTCACAAAGCAGAGCTTCTCCTCAGGGAGATTTTACTTCGAGGTTCAGGTCAAAGATAAGGCTGCATGGTGTTTAGGTGTGGCCATAGAGTCCATCAACAGAAAAAGTCAGATCACAGAGACCCCTGAGAAAGGTTTATGGATTCTTTACTTCAACAAGGACGGGTTGGTATTTAGAGACCATCCTGTTGTCCGTCTTCCTCTGAGAGCTGAGCTCCAGAAGGTGGGGGTGTTTGTTGATTATGATGAGGGTCTGGTCTCCTTCTATGATGTGGAAGCCAGGGTTCATATCTACTCTGTTACTGGCTGCACCTTTTGTGAGCCTCTCTATCCATTCCTCGGTCCAGGTCGCTATAATTATGAAGGTAACAACTCTGCCCCCCTTATCATTTCACCTGTCAAACAGACTAGGACCTTTGTTTAATAATAAAATAATCAAACAACCAAAATAACTAATGTTGTTTCTTGAATAAGAATCTCTACTATGTGAGATCTGAGAGAACTGCATTAATGTCTTTTTTAATATAACAAGGAACATTTCATTAAGAAAAGATCCCTGAATAGTATAAAATATAAACCACTGTAAATGATTACATTACAGGATATACTTTATCGTCTTTTTCTTATGTTTTTTTAAAGGTTTAATGCCCTACAGTTGTTTATGTTTGCAGTAATGTGTAACTTGTTTCAGGGATTAATGTTCACCATAATATTCTAATTATTACTTTTCTTCTGAATCATGAATGACAGCGCAATAAAATGTATGAATCTATGACAACACTTTTATGATTTAAATAAAAATGGAGAAAAGCGAAGGGGTCGATCTACTTTAAACGTACACGATACAACAACCCAACATGTGTTATACATTTACACAAAGGTCTCAGTGACTACATGTAATGATACTCCTCGTGTGTGTGAGTACCGTTACTTTGTCTTGTCAGCTCTGTTCTCCTCTCCATCATCTCATCTTAATGTAAACACCCTTTTGACTTGTCTTTGCTATAGTCTACTACCTGTCCCCTGGCGCATACAAGTAGCAGTCCCATAATCAGTGTTATGAGCGTCACCCAGTGGCGGGAGCGGGTATCACCACAGAGGGGCGGAACGTACATTGTGGGCCCCTAATCCTACTCCTTTGTAGTACGCCTGGCATTGGACTATTTATTTATCATTGTGAAACATTATTCTCTTTTATTTGCATTTTATCGCATGATTAAGGTAGCCTACAAACTATTAACTTTTTTTCTGCATTTATTTTGATTAGCCGTTCTGTTAAGAGTCGTCTGCGGTCTCGTTCTCACACACAGTATTATTTGAATTGCATCGTTGAATAAAATGAAGGTGTTAAATGAATGCAACGTGTATATGGCGTCAGCTTGGTGGCTGGTGTGTCGGGTATAGCCGCAGCAGACAGAGTGGGAGACGTCTTCGGCTGTCGCTCTCCAAGGTGCTGAACTTTCGCTGAGTGATGACGTCACACGCTTTGGACAAGCCATTGACCGCTTAGTTTAGGGAATCACCCCGTACATACCCCATTTAAGGTTAAAATGTGAAACACATTGCAGGAAGAACTACTTGCACCGATTGAGATGAGATAAGATTTTTTTGATGCGATACGAAATCTCAATGGCATGAAAAACAAGATTTGTTGTATAGCTATTCTGTGTAGTTCCTAAACATTCTCTTACCTACAAATATAGAATATCATGTTAGCCAAATTCAACAAAATTTTAACATTAGCAGGTGTTTTTTTATCCAGAGCGTCCAGTGAGATGAACGCCCAGGTCTGGGCCTCGTTTCCCGATAACGATGGATCCACGCTCGTACGATCATTCTCATGATGGATCTTGCGAACCATCGTGAATTTCTTTGGAGCGTTTCCCGAAACTCCTCTTTACATGAACGTGCGTGCACTGCGCTAACGACGTAGGATTGTAACTGACTATGCAACCCGGTATCACGCCAAAGCGTGAAATAGATATGTTGGTCCACCTCGCAAGGCGTGTTCAGTGTCACGCTTTGCCTGATCAAAGCGTGAGGAGTACACGCTTTCTTCCGCTCATCTAAATGAATGGAGGAATAGCACCAACAGGGGGCGAGACGTTCTCCCAGCATTTGGTGAAATTGTCACGTAGCCTATATTAATCTTTATTATCTGAATGGGAAATGCAATATTTTAGGACAGATACACCATTAATCGTGTTTCTAATGACATTTGGTCATTTGGACTCTCTGGTTGCCATGGCTACCAGAGAGGACGCTGGCGTTGTTTGTTAGCCGCTTCCCTGCCCACGATGTTTTTTCAATTTTGTGACTGTTAAAATAGTTTTTCCTGTGACTTTGCACTTTTGGTATTTACATTTTTTATCAAGCTATTGTTACGAGCCCTACCCATTTTACGTGACATTGATCCTAAGACTCACCGGCGTTGTTAACGGGTTAGCTAGGCACCTAGCTGCTTCCAACTGTCAATCTTTGCCCCACCGGGAAAGAGCCCTCTGGTTCCAAGTCCAACCATCAACATCGCCTTGCCGGACAACTTTCCTCCCTTTCACCACCTTCCAGTACCTGGAGTTAATGCTTGTCTGGCCATCCGTCCTTGGCAAGCATGATGTTTCGTTATTCCAGCTCCACCAACTTAACCCTGCAACCTCTCTTGGATTTAACAACCCCATCATCAACGAGCTTGGACTTCTCCGCCGCCCTCGTTACATTCATAGAGGCTCCGGCCGAAAACTCACAGTCCATGAACTTCATCACAGCTCCTCTGATACAAACATCCCGTCTCTCTGGTCATCCGTCGCACGTCTGACACGTCATCGGAGCGCCATCCCTCCAGCTAACATCAACACAGGAAATACTGCGAGATCTTGGCACTCCAGCATGGAAAACAACACGAGATCTCCGCACTCTTGGCTGGATAGACTTCATGGAGTGGATTCCAGCCTGCGCGGAGTGGATTTTAACGCCTCGTTTCCACATACGTATGTTTTTCGTATCCGTGCTTCCGTAAATTTACGGAAGGAGTCGCTAGTGTTTTACGTACGGGCAATACTTTATTTACGGACAAAAGATGAAGGAGTTCAAGTGCCTCGGGGTCTTGTTCGCGAGTGAGGATACTATGGAGCGTGAGATTGGCCGGAGAATCGGAGCAGCGGGGGCGGTATTGCGTTCGCTTTACCGCACCGTTGTAACGAAAAGAGAGCTGAGTCGCATGCAAAGTTCTCGATCTACCGGTCGATCTTCGTTCCCATCCTCACCTATGGTCATGAGGGCTGGGTGATGACCGAAAGGACGAGATCGCGGGTACAAGCGGACGAGATGAGTTTTCTCAGAAGGGTGGCTGGCGTCTCCCTGGAGACCTCGGGGAAGAACCAGGACTAGGTGGAGAGATTATATCTCAACACTGGCCTAGGAACGCCTCGGGATCCCCCCGTCAGAGTTGGTCAATGTGGCCCGGGAAAGGGAAGTCTGGAGCCCCCTGCTTGAGCTGCTCCCCCCGCGACCCGACCCCGGATAAGCGGATAGGAGACCGGTACTTTGGAACATGAGGATCGACATATGCAGAGATAAAAACAAACCAACCAGGCTTGGAAAGAGATCGCCGAGGAGTTTGGCCTGCCAGGTACTTAGCCTACAAGTTTTGTGAAAAACATAAAAACTTTCATACGGTATCTCCGTAAAACGACGGCGAAAGTTCAATTTTTTTAACGTATATTACGGACATACCGGACAGAAATTTTACGGAGGGGAGGAGTCTCGGAGGAAAAACGGACATTACGGAGAATCACATAGGAATGAATGGACTTTCGGTCGGAGACGGTTGAATCGCATACGAGAATGTACGTATGTGGAAACGAGGCGTAATGCTTGGTAACCTGTACAGAGATTTACCCCACAGTCATTGGTTAAATTCAAACTTTTTAACTGTCAATCTATCAACAACAAATCCAGCCTGATTGAAGAGCACCTCAGAGAGAAAGGACTTGATTTCATGTGTCTGATAGATACCTGGCACCGGCCAGAGGTTTACTCTGCCCTTAATGAAGCCTGCCCACCCGGGTACAGTTACTTGGAGGCAGCCCGCAGCACTGGCCGTGGTGGTGGCCTAGCTGTCATCCACCGACAGGACCTGGAGTTGTTCCCCGTCCCACTACCTACAACTTCCTCCTGTGAGTGTCTTGCATTCAAATGTAAACCCCCTCATCCCGTGATTGTGCACCTCATCTACCGGCCCCCAAAAACCCAACTCTGCTTTCATGCCGGAAATGTCTGATCTCCTCACAACACTCTGTACTACATCTGCAAACACCATAATTCTGGGAGATTTAAATATTCATGTCGACACCCCCTCATGTCATTCCACTGCTGATTTTCTTCAGCTACTTGACTCCCTCAACCTCGAAACAACATTTCGATGTCCCCACACATGTCAGGGGACACACGCTCGACCTGGTCATCTCAAACTCTGCTCCTATCAGCAACCTACAGGGATACGATCTTGGTGTTTCAGACCACAAGGTTGTGTCAATGGAGCTGGCCTTCCCTTCCCCCCACACCAAACCAAAGCGACAGATCCACTTCAGGAACATAAAGAATATTGACACGGATGCCCTGGCCCTGGATCTCCGACTTCTCTCCTCTGGCTCTGATGACTGCCTCTCTGTTACTGACTCAGTGGATTTTTACAACCAGTCCATGAGCAGTCTCCTGGACCTCCACGCCCCCTTACAACCAGGTCAGTCTCCATTTCGCGCCCGGCACCCTGGTACACTGTCGAGCTGCGTAAGATGAAGGCGGATGGGCATGTCCTTGAGCGGCGGATCAAGGCCCCTGGACTGACTGTTCACAAACAAGCATACAGAGAGCACAAGAGGGCATATGCAGAAGCTCTGAGGGATGCACGGGCCAGGTTCTATTCCACCATCATAAATAACAGCCCCGGTAACTCCAAACAACTATTCTCAACAATGAACCACCTTCTCAAACCCCCTTCACCCTGCCACTCTGAGGCCACCGAGGAGAGGTGCAACATGCACATTATCTTTTTCAAAAAAAAAGGTTATAGCATCCGCTCACACCTCTCCACCACTGCTGTCTCACCCCACCAAACTGTCGACCCACTGTCTGAGACTGTCCAGCCCCTCAGCTCCTTCTCCAACATCACACAGGAAGAGGTGGAGGCCGTCATCAGAAAATTGAAGCCGTCCACCTGTGCACTGGACCCCATCCCTTCAGCCCTGCTGAAGACCAACATCACTGCCGTTTCTCCACTCATCACCAAGATCATTAACCACTCCCTCCTGGCCAGCCATATCCCACCTGCATTAAAAACTGCTGTCATCAGACCACTATTGAAAAAACCCACCCTGGATCCAGAAGTTCTCTCCAACTACGGGCCCATCTCCAATCTTCCGTTCCTGTCAAAGGCTCTGGAGAAAACAGTTGCAGCACAACTTCAGGATCACCTCATAAAAAATAATCTGTTTGAGAAATTTCAGTCTGGTTTCCTCCCTGGCCATAGTACAGAAACTGCTTTGTTCAGGGTCACCAACGACCTGCTGATGGCAGCAGACACCGGTTCCCCATCACTTCTCATCCTCTTGGATTTAACAGCTTCTTTTGACACCGTCGACCACAATATCCTCCTCCACGCCTGCAATACACCATTTGACTCACAGGAAATGCACACATCTGGTTCACCTCTTACCTCACCGGCAGAACCAAGCTCGTCACTGTGTCACAAACATCGATCAATTAAATCATCACCAGTGCCTGCTCTGCAGGTAGAAATGGGGGAAATTCCGCTGGAGTTGAGAAGGAAACAATTGATGGGGAACTATTGGGCTAATCTGCGAGGGCACAGTGAGTCTCACCCCACAGAAGGAGTGTTGAAAGAGTTCTGGGTTTATGGGAAGTGTGAGAGGAATCATTTTGGTCGGGTGGGGAATGATATAGCGAAAGAGTTTGGTGTGGGTGAATTGAAGCTTAGTCCAACAGTGGTATATCCATTAATGCCGCCGTGGAGGATGGTGTGGCCAGAGGTGGACTGGTTTGTGTTGGATATAAAGAAGAGAGAGAGAGAACACATAGACCTGGCTAGTGTTTTTAATATTCATCTTCTTATAGAGCACAGTGAGTATGTTCATGTTTTTACAGATGGTGCCAAACAACCTGAGACAGGAGTGACAGGGTTTGGAGTAGTTGTTCCATCAAAAAGGATAGAGTTTAATGGAAGAACATCAGATAATTTAAGCGTTTATACAGTGGAGATGTTGGCGGTGCTGGTCGCATTAAAATGGGTGGAATCAAGTACAGTGGAAAAAATTGTGATCTTCACAGATTCAGCATCTGTTTTGGCAAGTATGAGGTTGTTTTATTCAAGTAGTCGCCAAGGTTTGTTATATGAAGTTCTACAGTCAATTACGAGAATCGTTCAGCAGGGGAGGCAAATACATTTTTTATGGGTTCCAGCTCATGTAGGGGTGAAGGGAAATGAGAAAGCCGATAAGATGGCGAAGAAGGCATTGGAGAAGGAAAAAGTATAAATGAATATCAGTTTAAGTAAGGCAGTAGTTAAAAGCCTGATATGGGAAAAAGTTAACAAAATGTGGCAAGACAAATGGGACAGTGAGGAGAAAGGGAGATATTTATATAATATTCAAAAAAGTGTTAATGTTAAAATAAGGTATAGTGGTCAGAGGAAGGATGAACAAATTTTGATAAGGTTAAGGTTGGGGCACAGTGCACTAAATAAAACAATGAATTTGATAGGTAAACACCACACTGGATTATGTGAGGGGTGCCAGGTAGAGGAGACAGTGGAACATGTTTTAATGAACTGTAGTGGTTATGGGATGGAGAGGGAAAGTATGAAAAATCAATTGAGAGAATTGGGTATGCTGGAGTTTACTTTGGAAAATATTTTAATATTAATGAAGAGGAATTGTATGAAAGTATTGTTTGGCTTTTTGAGAGAAACAGGGTTATATGATAGGATATAGAGTAGAAAGAAGGTGTGAATGAGTGAGTGTTTGGATATTTTTTTTTGTTTTGATTCATTAACTAGATCAGAAGAGGGCGGTAATGCACCAAGTTGTGGATGCCAACCGCCGTAAAACCCCAAGAAGAAGAAGAAGAAGAGCGAATCATCGCAGTTGCTCAGTGTTTGGATGTACAAAACCTCGAAAAAGTAAGTTAACTAACGCCATATCATTGTGTTGCTGTACGGTTACCTTGTTAGCATTATAATGTTGCTTTAGCATTAGCGCTACAGCTAACAGCCAAGCTACTGTCGCTAATTGGTAGACAGTATCAGTTATGTGTGTAAATACCATGGACCTATTAAAGAAAGGACAGCGGACTAATACATTGCCGCCCATTCATAACTATAAATACACGCACTGTAACTCGAGTGTGCACCTCAGCAAGCATGGGGCATCATACGAGAATGGGCACAATTCAACAAAGGGGGTACAGGCAATGATCTCTACTGCTTGGATACCAGGGGAATGCAATGTTTAACAATGTCTGCTCACCATACAACAAACGAATACAACTATATTCTACCGGCCACTGGACCGCAGTAGTTCTAGCGTTTTACTGATGAGGAGAATGACCCGTTAAACTCATCCTAAATACATATGGTGCGTTCCTGGAAACCCGTGTTTTCGCCCCCTTCTACCCTCTTGTACTCCCAGTTATAGCTGGTTATTTACGGGCAAAAAAGTGTACCTGGAACACACTATTATAGGCATGTTTTCCCCTTCACACCTGATTCAAATCAAAGGGTTATTAGCAGATTTCTGCAGAGCTTGATGTCATGGTATTGAGTTGATGAACTTTAAAATATGTAATCAAATCAATGATGTAATATCATTTCATATAACTAATTTTAGTATTAGGCTAATGTAATTCACTAAACATGCTGCTTATCTTATATCTTCTTACAACTTGCTGCTGGACTATATACAATATAAAAAATGTAGTACTGATTTTACTTTGTTCTCTCTAAGCAGGCCAGCTCATCAAGTGCTTACATTCAGCAGCTTCTCACAAGAGATGTTGCCTGCCAGACGGAGCACCTGGAAACGCATACTGTAGGCACACAGCTATCCTTAAAGTCTTTGCAGCCCCATTTAAAAAATGCTGGTGTTTACTTTCCTCATTGAGTATTCAGTGTTTCCCGCAGGATTTTTTTCAGCAGCGGTGGTGTGGTCCCCGATCCCTCTAGGGGGGTCCGGGGGCATGCCCCCCCGACCGAAAAATTTTTGTACCCTTTACATTGGAATGCATGAATCTGGTGCACTTTGAGAGGAGAATATGCATTTAAATCCTATTGAAACAGTCCTGTGTATTACTGTAGATGGGATTATTGGTGTTGTAACTTTGCCTTTTGTGTCTTCATTTACAGATTTTTTTATTTTTGTATAGTAATATTTAAACAAAAAATGCCACAACGCAAATATAATTCGCACAATTTATTTACAGATTTTTGCCTAATGCTTAAACACTAAACATGGTTGCTATGCCCAAAGCATAACTGTTTTTTTTACATAAGACACTTTGTTAAAAAATGAAATCTCCTGCAACAATGGGCAAAACACATCTTTTTAAATTATAAACCTAACTAAAATTTGAAAAGAACACAGACTCACACACATGAAAAATAAAAAATAAAGCTAATTGAATACCAATCAGTGTGAGCCTTAGCACTACAAATAGACCTCAGGTGAGCTCAGCTCCTTTGTGAGACAGTGAGAGTCAGGGGAAGAGGACAAGAGAGCGATGATAAGCTTGTTATTGCTTAAAACACTTCTTCTTAGTCTTGGGAGTCAAAAAGTGATGAGAAAATTATAAAATAAATATAAGTTATACATAATATAAACTATTCATGATCTTTTAAGAAGTCCTTAGGTTTTTTTCCTGCATTTATGCTAATGACCACATGCTTACAGGCGATTAGCATAAATCCCTGACTAAAATACGCGATGAAAACGGATTTTATATGGCAATAAAGAACAACATCGGATCTAACAGTATGGATTCATTTTTCAAAGTTCCCGAAAATACCTAGGCTATAAATTCCTGACTGGATATAAGCTCGATACTGTAAAGGCTATGAGTGATCCCAAAAAGAGCGACGACACGCACACACACACACACACACACACACACATAGGCCTACACACACACACACACACACACACACACACACACACACACACACACACACACACAATACTAGAGGAAAAACGGCACGGAGGTTGCGGTTTATAGATACAATAAAATGATTGGGCTCAGAGGGTTTTTAACACTGGTGGTCATGTAGCGACACATTTTAGCAACTTACTTTCTCTCTCTCTCTCTCTCTCTCTCTCTCTCTGTCTCTCTCTCTGTCTGTCTCTCTCTTTCCTTCTTTCTTCGATCTGCCGCTTCACTCGCTACTGCTAGAATCAATGTAACTTTGCAACCGTGTAGGGTAGCCTACTGCCAAAAACTGCCACACTCGCTGTGTATTTTTCTTCTTTGATGTTGGTTACGTGACGATGTGCCGCGTGTTGCGCAATTGACGTTACGCGCTGTACATTTTCTAAAAGGAGCTACTTAAAAAAAAAAAAAAAAAAAAAATTAGGAGAAGGATTTTTATTGCAGCGGCGGAGAAAATTCAGCAGCGGCGCGTGAACGTGGGGGAAACACTGGTATTTGTGTTCTTTGATACAGTAGATTCTTGGCAGCATAGATTCTAGGCTGATGCTAGATTCTATCTGTGCTAAAAAGCCTGGTCCTCTTTGGAAAAGCATCATGACCAGCGCCCTGCACGAGTCAAACTTGGGAGTTGCATTTCATAGATGGAATCAGTCAAGAGCCCAGAAGGGTTTCAAGCCCGATGCCACATGAGCTGGTTTATCATTCTCAAACATCAATGAATTCATAATGTATGAATGTTAGCTGAACAGCTTGGAGGGAATGACACATTGTTGCTTTTTAGTGTCCAAATTGAATTATTGTGCTCCCCTAGCATGTCATGTTGCAATCAGATCAATTTGCGCTGGTGTTCGTTGAGCGTCCTTAACCTGGCCAACCACTTGAGCTTTGAGTCTACGGAGGAGGGTGCTGGAGGTGACGTCCCTCTCCAAAACTGTGAATCTTTGTCAGCAGTACACATTTTAAACCCTCTGTGTCAATGTTACATACATTTAAAGAGTTTCTCTCACGTGTACAAATACACAATGCCTCCCTTTATGCAAATAATGTACCAAAACAATAAATTTTTCATTTTTTTTCTCCGTCTGCAGAAGACTGCGATGCCTTTGGAGACCGTAGCACTCAGTGTGGCGCCACCTCAGAGATTCTGGGTGTTGTCGCCCCTGGCTCCTCCCACTGGTCCAGTCGCTGCGAGGAATTGGTGGTTAGCAAAATAAAGAATATGATGCAATTTTTGCACTTGTAAATAGTTCATCGCGTTTTAGCCTACACTCAGATGTGAACTCATTCTTGCATGCGAGGGTCTTGAATCAAAAAAAAAAATACGCAGGCAAGACATTGAAATTGCAGGGCGTGCCAAGCCACGACCGAACCAGCTTGGCTGTGTTAAAACGCCTAATCTGTCAGTAGTGGGGATTGACAACTATTCTGTGAAAATGAAAGAATATGTCTTGTGTGTGTTTCTTTCTTTATGTGGAAAGCAGCAGACCCTAGACACCATTTCAATCAAGCTTGAAGAGGATATTGGTGGAGGCATGCCCGCCACAGGTTAGTCATACACATTGCATCTTTGCAAGTAAACAACCTTGATAAACTGAGAATGTACTTGATTCTACCTGCGCTAAAAAGCCTGGTCCTCTTTGGAAAAGCATCATGACCAGCCCCCTGCTAAAACACAAGTTAAACTTGGGAGTTGCATTTCGAAGATGGAATCAGCCAAGAGCCCAGATGGGTTTCAAGACAGATGCCACTTGAGCTGGTTTATCATTCTCAAACATCAATGAATTCATAATGCATGAATGTTAGCTGATCAGCTTAGAGCAGGGGTCTCAAACTCAATTTACCTGGGGGCCGCTGGAGGTAGAGTTTGGGTGAGGCTGGGCCGCATCAAGTATTCCACAATAAAGTACAAATATGCAGTAGTTCGCAATTGGTCCACTGAGCTCCGTTGGTACTTTTATGCACACCGAACTTGACCTCTGTCAAGGAAAGTGGATTTATTGCCTGATTCACGTCTTTGTTCGTAAGTAGTCCGGTAAGCGTGTCCGATTGCTAAGCGACGGGACATGGGTGTTTATTAATGACGTGTTTGCGTATCGTAGTGTCCGCGCGCGTCCGAGATAACTGTAGATGAGTAGGCTACTACTAGTACTTTTGCAGGCTGAACGTTAAAATACTTCTTAAGGGAGACCACTCTCTCCCACCAGTCTTGGCTGCGGACTCGCATTTAAATTCCTCTTGTTTGCGGTGGCGGTGGGGGTAAATATACATATTGGATGTAGCTGTGCTGTCCTCCTTCTTAATTGAAGGAGCAGGCAGAGAAAAGCTCTCTCCTGCTGTGCTTTCATTAAAATCAAATTCACAATGCCAAATAGTGATAAGACGCCCATTATGTCACCGCTGGTCCAGAGATGTTTCAGGACACATCACGGACAGACATAACGGACACTTTTGTTACTGCCGGGTATGTTCAGCGAGGTTCGTGGTACCCCCCAGGTCTTACTGAAGGCATTTATTTAATGGTCAAAATATTATTAATCAGTGGCGTAAATATCGACGGTGCAACCGGTCCAGCTGCCCGGGGGCCCAGATGCTGTCACCCCCCCCCTCCCGCCCCCCCCCCTCTCAACAACTAACAACTTGGGTGCACCATAAATACGAGCTGGTGCCCCCAAATTTAAAATTTAGGCGCACCAGTGCACCCAAGGAAAAAGTTTGTCTGGAGCCCTGCCTAGGCGCGCAGATGATTGCGGCAGAGAAACTGATTTGTTTAAACTTCCAGGGTCGAATATTTTTGAGAGGAGATGCATGTAATAATTTCCTAAATGTATTACATGATTTTATCTCATGATGTATAAATTTCAATGATTATGTGTCTGCCTCAACTTGATACAAAACACTCTTTCACACCGTCGATATTTCCTTTCCCACTGGACACACAGGAAGACAAGCACACACACACACACACACACACACACACACACACACACACACACACACACACACACACACACACACACCTACCGACGTATCCAGGCCAATGCAGTTATAAAATGCAATCAAACATGTTAAAACATAGACATTTTCTATAAATAGCCTACCAGCGTTTGCAGTGAGAAAAACTGACGCACATTTAATGCTCAGGGATATGAAGCTCCACAACTTGAGGAACTCGGTTGCTAAGCGGTTAGTTTCAGATGCTTCAGTAAGCTCGAAATACATCAGAGGAGTCACACAGGAGAGAAGGGCGTATCTCCAGCGCACGCTAGTGGTGGATTCAATGATTCGTTTCCGTGACCCAGTTCGCATGATTCAGTTCGCCACGAGGAGTCGTTCGCGAATCGTTCGTTCGTTCGTTCAGTCGAGTTTCCGGTAGCACTAACTCAACTGAGTCTGACTGACTCATCTGAGAACCGTGCAATGGGGTCCATTCCATGATACGATCTACCGCTACCGGAAACCAGGCTGAACGAACATACGATTCGTGAACGACTCCTCCCAGTTCAGTCGAGTTTCCGGTGAATCGAATGGTGAACGAGACGACCGAACGAACGAGAGAGACGAACCGGATCAGTTTGTTCGTCCTAAAGGCTCGGTCATTCGAACCGGTTCGAGAACGAACGAGCCAACACTAGCGCACACACACTTGGGAGAAGCCATGCCATTAGCTTACGTACATTTCACCTCCGTCTTATGCAAGGTTTTTGTGCGCAGCAAGCTTTATAAATGAGGCCCCTGGGCAAGAGCAGCGACTCAGCAAAAAAAAGAAAAAGTGACTAAACTTTGATGTCATGTAGGGGGCCACAAAATATCGTCCGGCGGGCCGCGGGTTTGAAAGCACTGGCTTAGAGGGAAGGACACGTTGTTGCTTTTTAGTGTCGAAATAGAATTATTGCGCTTGCCTCGCATTTCATATTGTGATCAGGTCATTTTGCGCTGGTGTTTGTGTTGTCCTTAACCTGGCCAACCACATGAGCTTTGGGTCTAGGGAGGAGGGTGCTGGAGGTGTCGTCCCTCTCCAAAACTGTGAATCTTTGTCAGCAAGCAGTACACATTTTAAACCCTCTGTGTAAATGTTGCAGACATTTAAAGAGTTTCTTTAACTTGTACAAATACACAATGCCTCCCTTTATGCAAATAATGTATCAAAACAATTACTTTTTCCTTTTTTTCTCCCTCTGCAGAAGACTGCGATGCCTTTGGAGACCGTAGCACTCAGCGTGGCGCCACCTCAAAGATTCTGGCGGTGGTCGCCCCTGGCTCCTCCCACATGTCCAGTCACAGCGAGGAACTGGTGGTTAGCAGAATAAAGAATATTTTGGCATTTTTGCACTTGTAAATAGTTAATCGCGCTTTAACCTACACTCAGATGTGAACTCATTCTTGCATGCGAGGGTCTTGAATCCACAAAAAAAAAATACACAGGCAAGCCATTGAAATTGCAGGGCGTGCCAAGCCGCGACCGAACCAGCTTGGCAGTGTAAAAACGCCTAATCTGTCAGTAGTGGGGATTGACAACTATTCTGTGAAAATGAAAGAATATGTCTTGTGTTTGTTTCCTTCTTTATGTGGAAAGCAGCAGACCCCAGACACCATTTCAATCAAGCTTGAAGAGGATATTGGTGGAGGCATGCCCGCCGTAGGTTAGTAATACACATTTCATCTATGCAAGAAAACAACCATGATCAACTGAGAATGTACTTGATTCTACCTGCGCTAAAAAGCCGGGTCCTCTTTGGAAAAGCATCATGACCAGCGCCCTGCTAAAACAAAAGTTAAACTTGGGAGTTGCATTTCAAAGATGGAATCAGTCAAGAGCCCAGAAGGGTTTCAAGACGGATGCCACATGAGCTGGTTTATCATTCTCAAACATCAATGAATTCATGATGTATGAATGTTAGCTGATCAGGTTAGAGGGAAGGACACATTGTTGCTTTTTAGTGTCAGAATAAAACTTGCGCTCGTCTCGCAAGTCATGTTGTGATCAGGTCACTTTGCGCTGGTCCTCGTTGAGTGTCCTTAACCTGGCCATTGGCCAACCACTTGAGCTTTGAGTCTAGGGAGGAGGGACGTCCCTCTCCAAAATTGTGAATCTTTGTCAGCAGTACACATTTTAAACCCTCTGTGTCAATGTTGCATACATTTAAAGAGTTTCTCTCACGTGTACAAATACACAATACCTCCTTTTATGCAAATAATGTATCAAAACAATTGATTTTTCCTTTTTTTCTCCCTCTGCAGAAGACTGCGATGCCTTTGGAGACCGTAGCACTCAGCGCGGCGCCAACTCAGAGAGTCTGGGTGTGGACGGCCCTGGCTCCTCCCACATGTCCATCTACAGCGAGGAATTGAAGATTCTGAGCGTCTACGGAAAAGGGGAGGGCCCACTGGCGGTGGACGGCCATGACACCCTCTTCACCGCGTCAGAAGTGGAGGCCCTGAACTCGCTGTATGTGTACCACAGCGCGGCCAAGAGCCTGGAGCGCGGCGAGCGGCTGGTAGGCCGCGAGGAGCTGAGTGTGCAGGTTGGAAATCATCTTCTCATTCACCATCCAAAAGAGAGGCTTCCTCTGTTACAACTCTAAAACAGATCCATAGAAAGCCCACACCTTTATGATTCAGTAAACGTTTTTACACTCCCAAATATGTCCGTCTTATGCCCAACTTTTCCCCTGTGTGATCCGCGCGTTTACACTGACCGAGGTAATCGACCGGCTTTATTTCGCACCCCTATTAGGCAAGGCAAGGCAACTTTATTTATTTAGCACTTTTCATACACAGGGCAGACTCAAAGTGCTTCACATATAAACATTGTCATACAATACATTTAATAATGGATAAGTAAAAGAAAACATATGCAAAGAAATGAGTAAAATAGAAAGTGCAATGTATTTAAGATCAGGGGCCGTATTCACAAAGGATTTTAGGGCTAAAAGTAGGTCCTAACTGGCGAATTTAGGAGTTACTCCTAAAAATAATGGGCGTGTCACTCTTAAATTTAGGACTCCTAACTTTTTTCACTAAGAGCAATTCACAAAGTATTTTAGGCCTAAAAGTAGCACCTAAGTCTAGACCTATTCTTTGTGAATAGGTCTTACTGAGTTAGGAGTCCTCAAGAGGACTCCTAACTCAGTAAGACCTATTCACAAAGAATCGTAAATGCCTGCGAGACGAAATGTTAGGGTATTAAACTTGTTGTGGAGTTAATCGCAATGCAATAACATCCCCGACTAACAGGAATAATCAGATTAGTCCCGAAATAAAATGTTTGGCCACACTACGTTATTTAGCAACAGGGGAAATGCAACTTTGCAATGCCGACGATTTAAAAATATCGCAACCATCAGTCAGCCGTGCCATAAACTTTCCTTTGGACATTCAACAATTACACAGGATCAAAGCCAACTTCTTGGCAATTGCAGGTATGCCCGGTGTGGTCGGTGCTATTGACGGGACGCACATAAAAATAATTGCGCCATCAAAAGACGAGGACGTGTTCGTCAATAGGAAGAAAGTGCATTCCATCAACACGCAGGTTGTTTTTGATTCAATTTTAACATAGCCTACTGGATGTTGTTGCAAAGTGGCCTGGATCTTCAGCTACCTATGATTCGCGCATTTTAATGGAGAGCGGTCTGAGGCAGCTTTTTGAGATGTAGGCTACCAGTTGGGTGTCACTTGCTGGGAGACAGTGACTATTAGGGATGTCCCGATCCAGCTTTTTGCACTTCCGATCCGATTCCGATATTGTAGCTTTTAGCATCGGCCGATACCGATACCGGCCGATCCAAGCATGTATTAAAGATTAAAGATATTTACTTATTTTGTTGTACTACTCATGTTGAAAAGGGTTTTACTCTTAAGAACAACTAGCCAACTTAATTAGGTTAGTTTGAATAATCCACAATAGTTGGTAATGAGAAGCTGACCTGTTTATTCAGGGTTAAATAAACACAAAATAGACAAAATAATAAATAGTCAAATGACCACACACACTGAATTGGCATCAGTGCTCTGTTCTTGAACAACAAGAGTGTAAACAATATTGTAAACAATATAACATTATATATAAAAGCAACACACACAAAACCTGAGTAGAAAATAGTCAAATTACCACACACACAATGAATTGGCATCAGTGCTCTGCTCTTGAAGGTGTGCGCTAGGTGTGCTGAACAACGCGGACCGGATTTGGGGGGAAAAGCTGAAAAAAACTGGAATGGATTACCTACATTGGTGCGCTCGAAAACGGACCGGAGTTTTGAAAACAAACTGGATCGGGAGTCCGGATCGGGATTTTCCCGTGCAGGCCGATCCGATATTGATATGCATTTTTTTGATAATATCGGCGGCCGATCCGATCCAAATATCGGATCGGGACATCCCTAGTGACTATCCATGCAAGACGTGGCTCTAGACACCCTACCTCAATCCACAACCGGGAGCACAGTTAAAGTATAACATGTAAGTGATTTTGCATATTACGCTTAGTCCTACGTGTAAAACACATCGTATTGGCTCTTTGACGCCTTTTATTTGTTGAATCCATATTTATTATTGTTGACTGATTTCTTCCATATATGCTAGAGCACTAGCCTGGATACCAGTCTGAACTCCGCCCACAAAATATTTGGTCTGGGAGATTCAGTCTGGAATTGAGCTCGTTGGGAGGTATTTGGTCAGATCAAAAAGTGATCTGACCAATCAAATTGTAAGGGCGGGCTTTATACATTGATGGACAGATGATACACATTAACGTAATCAACCACGTAACCAAAGAGCGCTCAGCGCTTTTACTTTTTTTCTCAAAAATGCTGACCGTGTAGCCAATTTGTCCGTGTATCGTTAAATTATTTTTACAAAACCGGCATAAATCGTTTATGTCCATCTTCTTTTTCTACTTCTTCGAACGTGCGCTCAGTTGAGTTAGTTTGAGAATAGCTGTGCTTCGCACAACATACGTCACATACTACGTTGCTCTGATTGGTTTTAGGTCTATCCAATTGAGCGAAGAGGCATTTTCCTTCCCGGTTCCGCCCTATAATCACAGCCCAATGGTTCGGTCTCAGACTCATATTCTGACTAGAATTATGAGTATGACATCGCCAGGCTACTAGAGCACACAAACATACACGAAATGTTGTGGAGAGAGGAATTGGGCAGATGAAACGTCGATTCATGTCCTCCACGGCGAAATACGCCTCACCCCAGAGAGGGCAAGCACAGTCATTACTGTATGTGCCATTCTACACAACCTCTGCAAGCGGAGGAACATTCCACAGCCAGACGATGATGATGATGATGATGATGATGATGATGATGATGGCGATCAACATGACAATGAATTTGGCCGTGTGGAACCGAGTGGACCGTCATTTAGGGATCACTTTGAAAACACTTTTTAGGTAAACACCTTGGCACAAATCAGTCAACACTTGTGTAGTTCATAACATTTATTTTCTTTTAAATTTTACGTATTTTTATTGTTTGCTTTCTCTCTCTTGAACGTGCAGGCTACAACGTCATTATCGTGGTCTGCACAAAATTGTCATCATGCGTGTATTCTGCTAACTGCACTATAACTACTTGATAGGAATTCATTTCTAGCCTAGGCGATTTCCTTGTTTTTCGGTGATTCAGTGGGCTCGTCTGAACAACCAATCACCGAACTGACCACTTCTAAACTCGTGCACGAGAATTGACGTAATCCATAGCAACGGCGCGTCACTCTTAGTTCACTCTTTGTGATTTATCCTACCGCTAGGAGCACTCCTAGCGGTAAGATAAAATGCTTTGAGAGAGAAAGCAAACAATAAAAATACGTAACATTTAAAAGAAAATAAATGTTATGAACTACACAAGTGTTGACGGATTTGTGCCAAGGTGTTTACCTAAAATGTGTTTTCAAAGTGATCCCTAAATGCCGGCCAAATTCATTGTCACGTTGATCGCCATCATCATCATCATCGTCTGGCTGTGGCATGTTCCTCCGCTTGCAGAGGTTGTGTAGAATGGCACATACAGTAATGACTGTGCTTGCCCTCACTGGGGTGAGGCGTATTTCGCCGTGGAGGACATGAACCGACGTTTCATCTGCCCAATTCCTCTCTCCACAACATTTCTTGTATGTTTGTGTGCTCTAGCATGTATGGAAGAAATCAGTAAACAATAATAAATATGGATTCAACAAATAAAAGGCGTCAAAGAGCCAATACGATGTGTTTTACACGTAGGACTAAGCGTAATATGCGTAATCACTTGCATGTTATACTTTAACTGTGCTCCCGGTTGTGGATTGAGGTAGGGTGTCTAGAGCCACGTCTTGCCTGGATAGTCACTGTCTCCCAGCAAATGACACCCAACTGGTACATCTCAAAAAGCTGCCTCAGACCGCTCTCCATTAAATGCGCGAATCATGGGTAGCTGAAGATCCAGGCCACTTTGCAACAACATCCAGTAGGCTATGTTAACATTTGCATCAAAAACAACCTGCGTGTTGATGGAATGCACTTTCTTCCTATTGACGAACACGTCCTCGTCTTTTGATGGCGCAATTATTTTTATGTTCGTCCCGTCAATAGCAACGACCACACCGGGCATACCTTCAATTGCCATGAAGTTGGCTTTGATCCTGTGTAATTGTTGAATGTCCAAAGGAAAGTTTATGGCACGGCTGGCTGATGGTTGCGATATTTTTAAATCGTCGGCATTGCAAAGTTGCATTGCACCTGTTGCTAAATAACGTAGTATGGCCAAACATTTTATTTCGGGACTAATCTGATTATTCCTGTTAGTCGAGGATGTTATTGCATTGCGATTAGCTCCACAACAAGTTTAATAGCCTAACATTTCGTCTCGCAGGCATTTACGATTCTTTGTGAATAGGTCTTACTGAGTTAGGAGTCCTCTTGAGGACTTTTAAGCTCTCCTAGACTTAGGTGCTACTTTTAGGCCTAAAATACTTTGTGAATTGCTCTTAGTGAAAAAAGTTAGGAGTCCTAAATTTAAGAGTGACACGCCCATTATTTTTAGGAGTTACTCCTAAATTCGCCAGTTAGGACCTACTTTTAGCCCTAAAATCCTTTGTGAATACGGCCCCAGATCAACAGTCTCTCTGGATGACATGCAATTCCTATTCAAGGACTCTAACCCAGATTCTAGGACTCTAACCCAGACAAAAGGCCTTATTCTTGAATTCCACCCACACACAAACTCAGGACTCTAACCCTTATACAAATGCAAACTCAGGACTCTAACCCTTATACAAATATAAACTCGGGACTCGAACCCTTATACAAATACAAACTCAGGACTCTAACCCTTAAACAAATGCAAACTCAGGACTCTAACCCTTATACACCTCTTCTCAAAAGAGTTAAAAAATAGAAAATAAAGGAAAAGTTAAAAAGGCATTTTAGTAAAATAAAGGCAAAGTATTTAAGATTTAGCAGAAAGCTAAAGCAAAAATAAAAGTCTTCAATCTTGTTTTAAAGGTGCTCAGAGTTGGGGCTAGTCTTAAATCCTCAGTTTATTCCAGCTATTTGTTGCATAGTAACTAAATCCTGCTTTCCCATGTTTCGTGTTTATTCTGGGGATAATTAACCGATTGGTCTCAGAAGATCTTAGTGTTCTAGAAGGCTTATGTAGTGGAAGCATATCAGTTAAATATTTTGGGCCTAAACCATGTAGGGATTTATAGATAAGCAACATGATTTTAAAATCAATTCTCTGACCTACAGGAAGCCAATGTAACGATTTAAGAATTGGTGTAATGTGTTCAAATTTTTTGGTCTTTGTTAAAACTCTAGCAGCAGCATTCTGAACAAACTGAAGCTTCCTTAGAGTTTGTTTTGGGAGACCTGTGAGGAGACCATTGCAGTAATCAAGCTTACTAGTGATAAAGGCATGTACAAGTTTTTGTAAGTCTTCGATGGACATGAGCCCTCTAAGTCTTGCTACATTTTTAAGGTGGAAATATGCAGATTTTGTAACTGATTTGATGTGACTTTCGAAATGTAAATCAGAATCCATGATAACCCGTAGATTTCTGGCTTTGATTGAGGTTTTCAGGGACAGCGAGTGAAGGTTTTGGCTTACTTTAAGCCTTTCCGTTTTAGCACCAAATACAATTATCTCTGTTTTATCCTCATTTAGCTGAAGGAAATTTCGGCACATCCAGTCTTTCATTTGCTCAATGCACTGGCACAGCAGATCTATGGGCCGATAGTCATTTGGTGATAGCGATACATAGATTTGCGTGTCATCAGCATAGCAATGATGGTCAATATTGTTATTTTGCATGATTTGCCCTAGTGGGAGCATGTAGATGTTGAATAAAGAGGGTCCTAAGATCGAACCTTGTGGGACTCCACACATCACGATGGTTGATTCTGATACAAAGTCGCCAATGGAAACAAAGTAGTTCGTATTTTGTAGGTAGGTCTGAACCAATTTAAGACTGTGCCTGAAAGCACCACCCAGTTTTCTAACCTGTCCAAAAGTATACAGTGTCGAATGCAGCACTGAGGTCTAGTAGCATTAGTATTGAGGTTTTGCCAGAGTCTGTGTTAAGACGGATTTCGTTTTCAACTTTAATGAGGGCGGTCTCAGTGCTGTGCAGGGGTCGAAATCCTGATTGGAAGGTGTCATAACAACCAGTTGATGCTCTGACCCTACACATATTGGCGGTTTCATTTTGATGTAAATGCGATAAGACAGCTTTGCGGTTCTAGGGGCGAGGCTTGGGTAGAGGTGTTGCTGCATTGTCTCTACAACAGAGACGATGCAGCGTTATCAACATGAATAGTTGTAACTGGATAGACGTTGAAATCCGCAAGTTGCTGACCATCATGGGAAAGATGGTGATGCAGTCGCATTTAAAGCAGACGAAAGATGGTCGATCTAAGAGAAGGTACCAGAAAAACATTCCTTACAATGCTTCGTCAGCAAAGTGGTTAGCAAAATAAAGAATACTTCAGCATTTTTGCACTTGTAAAGAGTTAATCTCGTTTTAGCCTACACCCAGATTTGAACTCATTCTTGCATGAGAGGGTCTTGAGTCAAAAAATATGTAAATATTTTTTTGCATCCATTGTAAGGAGACGTACTCTCCGTGTGTAGGCCCGCCTTCTCCGGTGTACCGAGAAAGCCAGCTCCAAGACGAAGGGGGATTTTACCCCTCAGTTTTACATAGGACATTGAAATTGCAGGACATTCCATGCCGCGACCGAACCAGCTTGGTAGTCTGAAAAGGCATAATGTGTTGTTAGTGGGGATTGACAACTATTCTGTGAAAATGAAAGAATATGTCTTGTCTGTGTTTCCTTCTTTATGTGGAAAGCAGCAGACCCCAGACACCATTTCAATCAAGCTTGAAGAGGATATTGGTGGAGGCTTGCCCGCCATAGGTTAGTAATACACATTGCATCTGTGCAAGAAATCGACCTTGATAAACTGAGAATGTACTCGATTTTGCCTTCTCAGCAGGAGCCTTCAACCCTTGACCATCCAAAGAGGCGACAAGGAAAATGCATAATCAACAAATAGAAGTTAGAAATAATGTCAAAATATAATTCTTACCATACACAAGTGTGTACAAAGTACATCCTGTATACCTTTGTGAAAATGATTTATTAAAAACATTACTTTCTCTCTTTCTCTGTTTTCCTCTCTGAAGAAGACGGCATTGACATCAGAGACTGCAGCACGCAGCGCGGCGCCACCTCGGAGAGTCTGCGTGTGGACTCCCCTGGCTCCTCCCACATGTCAAGTCACAGCGGGGAGCTGCGCATCCTGAGCGTTTATGGACGAGGGGAGGGCCCACTGGCGGTGGACGTCCATAACACCCTCTTTGCCGCGTCTGAACTGGAGGCCTTGAGCTCGCTGTCTGCTGACCACAGCGTGGCCAAGAGCCTGAACTGCAGTGTGCGGCTCGTCCGCCTTGAGGAGCTGACTGGGCATCGGGGCGGCCGCAAGGGACGGCCCGGTGTCTTGTGTGGAAAGGTTATTCCCAACAATGCCAATATGATCATCCACAAGAGGACTCACTCCGCGGAGAAGCCCTACAAGTGTGACCAATGCATGAAGTGCTTCCGTCAGAAAGGCCCCCTGAAGCGCCACATGAGGACTCACTCCGGGGAGAAGCCCTACAGGTGTGACCAATGCACGAAGTGCTTCAGTCTGAAAGGCACCCTGAAGCGCCACATGATGACTCACTCTGGGGAGAAACCCTACAAGTGTGACCAATGCACGAAGCGCTTCAGTCGGACAAGCCACCTGAAGATCCACATGAGGACTCACTCCGGTGAGAAGCCCTACAAGTGTGACCAATGCACGAAGGGCTTCATTCTGAAAGGCTCCCTGAAGAGCCACATGAGGACTCACTCCGGTGAGAAGCCCTACAAGTGTGACCAATGCACGAAGCGCTTCAGTCAGAAAAGCCACCTGAATGGCCACATGCTGACTCACTCTGGCGAGAAGCCCTACAAGTGTGACCAATGCACGAAGCGCTTCATTCGTTCATACCGCCTGAGGATCCACATGAGGACTCACTCTGGGGAGAAGCCCTGCGTGTGTCTGCAGTGCAACGCCAGCTACTGCGGCCCAAGCAGTTTGCGTGTGCACATGCTCAAGCACACTTTGACACGGGGTAACGGGACACTTTGATTGAGACCTCTGTCCTGTATTGGTTGAAATTACTGCTTTTAGTTTTTCTCTTCATCACGATTAAACGCTTCGTACTTTCGATTCACTTTCTGTTTTTATTGTTTGATGTCCGTGGGGTCGGCTTAGCTCAGGAGGTAGAGCAGTTGACTTGTAACCGAAAGGTTGCTAGTTCGATCCCCAGCTCCTCCTAGCTGAGTGTTGATTTGTCTTGATTTGCCTTGCATGGTTGACTCTGCCGTCGGTGTGTCAATGTGTGTATTAACCGATGTAAGTCGCTTTGGATAAAAGCGTCTGCTAAATGTAAATGTAAATGTGTTGAATAATTTATTTCTAGGACACTTCTGAAAGCAAAATATTTGATTTAATGTAGAGCTTGGTCAGGGGAAGATACAGGCAGCAAAGTTACCAAGCATACAGTCAAAGATGATGGGTGTACATGATTCTTGTAGGAAACGTTGACATCGTGGGTAAATACAAAGGAAACAAAGGTCAGGGGAAGGGGCCTTCGTGGAGTTTAGGATTGGCCAGAGGAGAGACCAAGTTAAATTGCAATTCACAATATGGGTGAAGTGGACATGTCTGCCAGACAGTTAAAGGAATCTACACAACAAAGAAGTCTGTGGATTGGCCTGAGTATCAAACTTGGTGCCCACAGTTGCAAATGCAAACTATCTTAACACCTTTCAATTAGAGAGGGCGGAAGGTATCTCTAGGACCATGGAGAATGGATAGAAATTAATTTAAATTGACAATTTATTCAAACAGGGTTCATATAATTTGTATATTAAAGTTACGCGTGATATTGCCACAACGTTGTCATTACCGTTATCTTTGTTATTACAAAAAGCCTGCAAAGTTCACTTGTGTAATAGACTGCGATTGAACCCCACATTATGCATGATTGTGTTCTTTCCACTGACCTTTCCATTCTGTGCGCTTAATGCTAACTACCTTGGATGGATTGTATCATAATAGGCGATAATGGTTGAAGTTGATCCATTTTAAAAGGTCCCTGGTTAAATGTCTAGATCTCAGTGATGCTCAGTTTAGGCCGGTCCTACCTCTAGAAGGCAGCATTATTCTAACGGGACAAAGTCAGAAGATTCCTAGCATTGGTCACCCTTCACTCTCTGTTTGCAGCGGTGGCTGGTGATCCAATTCGTGGGTGGGGTGCAGTAATGGACGGGGGTCCTCCCCAAGAAAATATGGAATTGGTTTCTGGGATGCCCACTAGCTAAAAATGTATTCTTATTCATAGCCTACATCCTGACTTGCAGGGCCTGGACAAGCCTGCACTGCTTTCACTTTCATTCCACTTGCCATTGCTATTTGACCCATGGTTGTTATTCTGATATTGAGGCATATCATATTGTTTTACCGGAGTCTCAAGGTCTATTTCAAATGCAGTTTAGGACCGTTGTATATATATTTTTTATATGCTCTGTGCCAAAATACTTAATTAAAATGTAACTTACTTGTTCCATTTAAGTATAACATTGCGTGATTGAGGAGTCCAATTCCTCCACTGAAATGGGTAGAAAGTGCTTTTACGGCTCTCTGCTAATTAACAAACTATCACTTCTCTCTGCATGTAGTTATGTTGCGCAATGCACGAATGCTGCTGAGGGAGGTAGCCTTTTAGATTCATTGGCTGAATTGTCCAATCAGCTCCAAATTACTACAATGTGTTGAAACACAAGACAGTGTAGTGACGAGTGTTTCTTCAATACTCAGTTACTGTTGGGAAAGGAAAACAAGCCTATCTTGATGAATCCTTCATGTTGTGTGTTCAGTAACAGGAGTAGGGTTTGTGTTCGGTCTTTCTTCTTATTTCTTCTTTTTGTGTGTGTGTGTGTGTGTGTGTGTGCGTGTGTGTGTGTCGCCGCAGTTCAGAAGGTGAACTGCACCGAGGAGGATTCACCGCCCCCAAATGGTTCCACATGCATTAACTTTGATAAGTATTTGATGTGTTGTTCAGAAAGAACTAAGTGTATGGTGTTTGGAAATAAGAAAAAGATGCCATCACAGACAATTAAATTGTACAACAACAATCTTGAGAAAGTCAGGTATTTTAAGTTTCTAGGAATGTGGTTGGACGAAAGAATGACAGGGAAAAAGCATATTGAGATGGTAGCTTTGAAGTGTGGGAAAATAAATATTGTCCTTAGGTGTGTGGCGGGTTCAGACTGGGGGGCTGATAGAGAATCAATGATGAGGATTTACAGAGCAATGATAAGATCAGCAATTGATTATGGATGCATGGTTTATGGATCAGCAGCTCTTTCAGTGTTAAACAAATTAGGCATAGTCCAAGCAAAAGCATTAAGAGGGTGCTGTGGAGCATTCTGAACAACTCCAATAGCAGCATTACTAATAGAAATGGGTGAGATGCCGCTAGTATTAAGAAGATATAAACTTGGCTTGAAATACCTAATGAAGCTCAAAGGACGAAGGGAAGTGTTACCAACAAAATACCTACTGTGTGATCATTGGGAGTTTATGGGAATAAGAAAAACTAAAACTAACTTTGCAGAAAATCTTAAATCTGTGGCGCAGGAAATTGGTATTAGGGATGTTAGTGTTTGTTGTCGAGTGTGTCGCTCAGTTGCTCCGTCATGGCTGATCCCAGATCCCAGTGTTGACCTAAAGTTTATGAGTTTAAGCAAATCAAGGATGTCAGAGGGTGTAGTAAAAGAGATAGAAGTCTGGCAGCAACAACAAGTATGGGGAGACCATCTACTCATTTACACTGATGGGTCAAAGGAGCATGAGAGTGGTAAAGTAGCAGTTGGTATTAGCATTCCTGAAATCGGGTACAGAATAGGGTATAGAATCTCAGATCATATGTCAGTATTCACAGCAGAGATGGTGGCAGTCTTATGGGCCTTACGATGGGTGGAGGATATTAAACAGGGGTATTAAATAATATGTAGTGATTCAGCTGCAGCTTTAATTTCAATAAAAGAAGGAAAATCCAAGTCCAGACCGGATTTAATTGTGGAAATACTACAGTCTCTGTTCAGAATTTACAAGGCGGGGAGGAGGTGGGGTTTCTCTGGGTGCCGGCTCATGTGGGTGTGAAAGGGAACGAGGAGGCGGATGAGGAGGCAAAGAAGGCGGTGAAGGAGGAAACAGTGCAAATTCATTTGCAATATGGGGCACCCGAGTACATGGAAAAAATGAACAGGGCTCTAAAAGAAAGGGAGAAGGAAAGGAAGGGAAGGGCGTACTTTTCAATACAGGAAAATGTAAAGAAAGATAGGTGCACTTTTAGGTGCATAAGAAAAGATGATGTAGCAATCACAAGACTGAGGCTTGGACACTGTGGGCTGAGGAGTGGGCTGGCTCTGATTGGCAAACACCCAGATGGCAGGTGTGAGTGTGGAGAAAGAGAGACTGTAAAACATGTACTTCTCCAGTGCTGGCGATATTCCAGGCAACGAAGGACTCTGCACCGGAGGCTTGGATCAGCTGGAGAATCAGTTTTTAGTATGCGCACCCATTTAAATCTGGATTCAGTGGATAAAACAAAGGAATTGATGGACTACCTTCACATCATTGGAGTATATAAAATAATTTAAAGTTGAGGGGGAAATGACAAACAGTGGGGGGCAGTAATACGCCATAGCTGCGTCAAGACTGCCTAAATAAAAGAAGAAGAAGAAGAAGTTACGCCTCCTACTACAAGTTACGCCCACAACAAGTTACGCCTCCGTCTTGCAGGACGCAGACAGACCCTACTCTACGATCGTGTACACGTAGTTCTTTCCTTGAGAGACACCATGGCTCGCAAACGAGCGAAGCATAGCAGTTGCTTAGTGTTTGGATGTACAAATGAACACAAAAGTCTATATTTTGTTCCTTCCTCCGAGCCTCTGAAGAACCAGTGGGTTAATTTCATTGTCTCTGGAAATGCGCCAGTCTGCGCCAAACATTTCACTGACGACTGCTTCCTCAACTTGGGCCAATACAGAGCTGGACTTGCTCAACGTCTGAGAATCAAGTCTGGATCAGTACCAACTCTCCATGGCTCAGCTACAAACCTCGGACAAGTAAGTTCACTAACGCCATATCATTGTGTTGCTTTACTGTATATTGTTCCGTTGTTACCATTCTAATGTTACTTTAGCATTAGCGCGACAGCTAACAGCCAAGTTACTGTCGCTAATGCTACGACATTAGCATCAGTTATGTGTGTGTAAATACCATGGACCTTTAAGAAAGGACAGCGGACTAAATCATGGCCGCTGTAGCACCCGACTTGGTTCCCCCCCAGTTCCTGTTCCCCCTTACGCTGATTTACTGATGAGCCGTGCATAGTTGCTATGTTACCGTACGTACTTGAGGAAGAAACGCAAATCGATAACAGCTTGATGTACGGAAAGCGAAATGGGACAAACCTCACACCAGGCTGTGCGGCAGTAGTCTGCTAGTCTGCTATGTTGATTTTAGCGTCACAACACAACTATAACACATACACGTTATTCATGAAGGTATTTGTTAGACCATTCATTGTCAATCTTTGCAAAGGAATACGATTAAAAGACAAAAATAGGGGAAACCATCTCCATCAATAATGTATTTATTACGGCTGGACAAAGATTACAAGTTTTAATCGCATCGCTTGGTGAGACAACTCGCGATTAATCACACTTTTATCCACTCCAATTTAAGTTGTATGAGATATCAAATTGAATGACACATTATCATTTATACCAAATGTACTTATCAATAACTTCGCCAAGTTTTCTTGAGGGAGTTTTATTGAGTCACCCAGTGTGGTTTGAAAATGACAATTACGGAACACTATTATAGGCATGTTTTCTCCTTCACACCTGATACAAATCAAAGGGTTATTAGCAGATTTCTGCAGAGCTTGATGTCATGGTATTGAGTTGATGAGATGAACTATAAAATATGTAAACAAATCAAGGATGTAATATCATTTCATAGAACTAATTTTAAGTATTAGGCTAATGTAATTCACTAAACATGCTTAACTTATATCTTCTTACTACTTGCACCTGGAATATATTCAATGTTATAAATTGAGTACTGATTTTACTTTGTTGTCTCTACGCAGGCCAGCTCATCAAATGCTTACATTCAGCAGCTTCTCTCAAGGGATGTTGCCTGCCAGACAGACCACCTGGAAACACGTACTGTAGGCACACAGCTATCCTTAAAGACTTCGCAGCCCCATTTTAAAAGTGAAGGTGTGTACTTTCTACATTGAGTATTTTTTCCCTTGATGTAGTAGATTCTAGGCAGCATAGATTCTAGGCTGATGCTAGATACTACCTGCGCTAAAAAGCCTGGTCCTCTTTGAAAAAGCATCATGCCCAGCGCCCTGCTAAAAGATAAACTTGGAGTTGCAATTCAAAGATGGAATCAGTCAAGAGCCCAGAAGGGTTCAAAATGTATAAATGTTAGCTGAGCAGCTTATAGGGAAGGACACGTTGTTGCTTTATAGTGTCAAAATAGAATTATTGCGCTTGCCTCGCATGTCATGTGGTGCTCGGATCACTTTGCGCTGGTGTTCGTTGAGTGTCCTTAACCTGGCCAACCACTTGAGCTTTGAGTCTAGGGAGGAGGGTGCTGGAGGAGACGGCCCTCTCAAACTGTGAATCTTTGTCAGCCGTACACATTTTAAACCCTCTGTCAATGTTACATACATTTAAAGAGTTTCTTTCACGTGTACAAATACACAATGCCTCCCTTGATGCAAATAATGTATCAAAACAATTGATTTTTCCTTTTTTTTTTTCCTCTGCAGAAGACTGCGATGCCTTTGGAGACCGTAGCACTCAGCGCGGCGCCACCTCAGAGATTCTGGGTGTGGACGCCCCCGGCTCCTCCCACATGTCCAGTCGTAGCGAGGAACTGCTGGTGAGCAAAATAAAGAATTTGTTGGCATTTTTGCACTTGTAAATAGTTAATCGCGTTTTTGTCAATATTCAGATATGAACTCATTCTTGCATGCGAGGGTCTTGAAACAAAAAAAAAAATGGGCAGGCAAGACATTGAAATTGCAGGGCGCGCCATGCCGCAACCGAACCAGCTTGGCAGTGTGAAAACGCCTAATCTGTCGGTAATGGGGATTGACAACTATTCTGTGAAAATGAAAGAATATGTTTTGTGTGCGTTTCCTTCTTTATGTGGAAAGCAGCAGACCCCAGACACCATTTTAATCAAGGTTGAAGAGGATATTGGTGGAGGCATGCCCGCCGTAGGTTAGTAATACACATTGCATCTATGCAAGAAAACAACCTTGCTCAACTGAGAATGTACTCGAATCTGCCTTCTCAGCAGGAGCCTTAAACCCTTGACCATCCAAAGGGTGACAAGGAAAAGGCATAATCAATAATTAAATAATAAACATTGCATTCACGTGTACAAATACACAATGCCTCCCTTTATGCAAATAATGTATCAAAAAAAACAATAGATTTTTCCTTTTTTTCTCCCTCTGCAAAAGACTGCGATGCTTTTGGAGACAGTAGCACTCAGCGCAACGCCACCTCAGAGAGTCTGGGTGTGGACGCCCCTGGCTCCTCCCACATGTCCAGTCACTGCAAGGAGCTGAAGATTCTGAGCATCTACGGAAAAGGGGAGGGCCCACTGGCGGTGGGCGACCATGACACCCTCTTCACCGCGTCAGTATTGGAGGCCCTGAACTCGCTGTCTGCGGACCACAGCGCGGCCATGAGCCTGGAGCGCGGCGAGCGGCTGGTCTGCCGTGAGGAGCTGAGTGTGCAGGTTGGAAATCATCTTCTCATTCACCATCCAAAAGAGAGGCTTCCTCTGTTAAAACTCTAAAACAAACCCATAGAAAGCCCACACCTTTATGATCCAGTAAACGTTTTTGCACTGCCAATTATATGTCTTGTGTGTGTTTCCTTCTTATGTGGAATGCAGCAGACCCCAGACACCATTTCAATCAAGGTTGAAGAGGATATTGGTGGAGGCATGCCCGCTGTAGGTTAGTAAAACACATTGCATCTATGCAAGAAAACAACCTTGATCAACTGAGAATGTACTCGAATCTGCCTTCTCAGCAGGAGCCTTTAACCCTTGAACATCCAAAGGGCGACAAGGAAAATGCATAATCAACAAATAGAAGTTAGAAAGAATGTCAAAATATAATTCTTCCAACACACAAGTGTGTACAAAGTAAATACTAAATACCTTTATGAAAATGATTAATTAAAACCATTACTTTCTCTCTTTCTCTGTTTTCCTCTCTGAAGAAGACAATGACATCACAGACTGCAGCACACAGCGCGGCGCCACCTCGGAGAGTCTGCGTGTGGACGCCCCTGGCTCCTCCCACATGTCAAGTCACAGCGGGGAGCTGCGCATCCTGAGCGTCTACGGACAAGGGGAGGGTCCACTGGCGGTGGACGGCCATGACACCCTCTTTGCCGCGTCAGACCTGGAGGCCTTGAGCTCGATGTCTGCTGACCACAGCGTGGCCAAGAGCCTGAACTGCAGTGTGCGGCTCGTCCGCCTTGAGGAGCTGACTGGGCATCAGGGCGGGCGCAAGGGCCGGCCCGGTGTCTTGTTTGGAAAGGTTATTCCCAACAATGCCAATATGATCGTCCACATGATGACTCACTCTGGGGAGAAGCCCTACCAGTGTGACCAATGCAGTAAGCGCTTCAGTCGGAGAGATGCCCTAAAGATCCACATGTCGACTCACACCGGCGAGAAGCCCTACAGGTGTGACCAATGCACAAAGCGCTTCAGTTATAGCTATGCCTTGAAGATCCACATGAGGACTCACTCCGGCGAGATGCCCTACAAGTGTGACCAATGCACAAAGCGCTTCAGTCAGAAAGGCCACCTGAAGATCCACATGAGGACTCACTCCGGGGAGAAGCCCTACAAGTGTGACCAATGCATGAAGTCTTTCTGTCAGAAAGACTACCTGAATAGACACATGAGAACTCACTCCGGCGAGAAGCCCTACAAGTGTGACCAATGCATGAAGTGCTTCAGTCTTGGCCGCAGCCTGAAGTTCCACATTTCGACTCACTCGGGGGAGAAGCCCTACAGGTGTGACCAATGCCCGAAGTGCTTCAGTCATGCTTCCGGCCTGAAGTTCCACATGTTGACTCACACCGGCGAGAAGCCCTACAGGTGTGACCAATGCACGAAGTGTTTCATTCAAAGCTCCGCCCTGAAGCGCCACATGAGAACTCACTCCGGCGAGAAGCCCTACAGGTGTGACCAATGCACGTTGCGCTTCAGTCGTGTTTGCAACCTGAAGATCCACATGATGACTCACTCCGGCGAGAAGCCATACAAGTGTGACCAATGCATGAAGGGCTTCAGTCGTGGCGGCGACCTGAAAATCCACATGAGGACTCACACCGGGGAGAAGCCCTGCGTGTGTCTGCAGTGCAACGCCAGCTACAGCGACCCAAGCAATTTGCGTGTGCACATGCTCAAGCACACTTCGGCACGGGGTAACGGGACGCTTTGATTGAGACCTCTGTCCTGTATTGGTTGAAATTAGGGCTGCAACAACGAATCGATAAAATCGATAAAAAATCGATTACTAAATGCATTGGCAACGAATTTGGTTGTCGATTCGTTGAGTCGCGCGATTAATAAGTTACTCGTAGGCGCGGCACTGTTTACAGCCAGCCGCCGACAGGTTGGTTCACGGTTCATGCACGCCCACAGCGAGCTTTAGTGTGAGCGACCACAGCTTGTATTTTGGTCATATCTTAACACTGGACTGTAGGCCTACATAGAAGTGTTGTACCTACACTGTCTTTGGGTTAAAAAAACTCCTTCAACTCAGTATCCGTCTAGTCCTACCGAAAACTGTCAGCTGCTGCTGCAGACGTTGTACAGACGGGCTCGAAGTCGGCACCGAGTGCATCAACAGTCATTCAAAGCAGCGGTAGTAATCACACAACCGGACGGTGTAGAAAGTCCCGTCAGTTAAAAATAGTAATGCAGTTTTTAAATCCATTTTAAAATCGGCAGGATATAGAGCTAGTTAGCTTAAAAAAAAAAAAAAAAGACCAATGGTCACAAACAGTGTCAAATGTGATGTGTTCAGGTCGGCTCAGTAATATGATTGATGCGTTCAAATGCAACAGAAAAAAAATAAAATGAGATTTTGGTGAAAACTTGTTATTAGATAGATAGTAAATTAGATAGTAAAGATATAATTATGACCTGTTTAATGTCCTATCTTGAACTATCATCATCTTATCAGCAATTAAAGCAATATTACAAGTTCTATTTCAAGGAGTCTCGAAATTGGTATCAATAGGTTTGACCGGTTAACCATGGACATCCCTTATATACATATAAAAGTATATCATACATTGTATGTTTTCTTTGTGTTATCCCAGTTATGTTTTTTTAATTGTTTTATTATTTAATATTACTTTTAATAGTTCTGGGACGTTGGAGCAATAACCTGGTGTTTTTACACTTCAGTCTGCACTGTGAATTTGAAGTGATGATCGGTTTTTGAATAAAGATGCAGCAATTAAAAAAAAAAAAAAAAATGTATCAGATTCATCGATTAATCGAAAAGATAATCGACAGATTAATCGATTATTCAAATAATCGTTAGTTGCAGCCCTAGTTGAAATTAGTGCTTTTTGTTTTTCTTTTCATTACGATTAAACGCTTTCCAATTTTGATTAGCTTTCTGTTTTTATTAATAATTGATGTCTGTGTTGAATAACTTATTACTAGGACAAAGATGATTGAAGATGATCCATTTTAAAAGGTCCCTGGTTAAATGTCTAGATCTCAGTGATGCTCAGTTTAGGCCGGTCGTCCCTCTAGAATGCAGCATTATTCTAACGGGACAAAGTCAGAAGATTCCTAGCATTGGTCCCCCTTCACTCCCTGTTTGCAGCGGCGGCTGGTAATCCAATTCGTGGGTGGGGTGCAGTAATGGACGGGGGTCCTCCCCAAGAAAATATAGAACTGGTTTCTGGGATGCCAACTAGCCAAAAATGTATTCTGATTCATAGCCTGCATTCATAGCCTGCATCCTGACTTGCAGGGCCTGGACAAGCTTACTATGCTTTCACTTTCATTCCACTAGCCATTGCTATTTGACTCATGGTTGTAATTCTGGGGCCGTATTCACAAAGCATTTTATCTTACCGCTAGGAGTGCTCCTAACTCACGCTAAAACATTTTACGTAGGAGTTTTTTCTTAAAAGTTATTCACAAAGCCGCTGAGACCTACTCTTACTAAGGATAAATCACAAAGAGTGAACTAAGAGTGACGCGCCGTTGCTATGGATTACGTCAATTCTCATGCACGAGTTTAGAAGCAGTCAGTTCGGTGATTGGTTGTTCAGAAGAGCCCACTGAATCACCGAAAAACAAGGAAATAGCCTAGGCTAGAAATGAATTCCTATTAAGTAGTTATAGTGCAGTTAGCAGAATACACGCATGATGACAATTTTGTGCAGACCACGATAATGACGTTGTAGCCTGCACGTTCAAGAGAGAGAAAGCAAACAATAAAAATACGTACAATTTAAAAGAAAATAAATGTTATGAACTACACAAGTGTTGACTGATTTGTGCCAAGGTGTTTACCTAAAATGTGTTTTCAAAGTGATCCCTAAATGCCGGTCCACTCGGTTCCACACGGCCAAATTCATTGTCATGTTGATCGCCATCATCATCATCATCATCATCACCATCGTCTGGCTGTGGAATGTTCCTCCGCTTGCAGAGGTTGTGTAGAATGGCACATACAGTAATGACTGTGCTTATTTCGCCGTGGAGGACATGAACCGACGTTTCATCTGCCCAATTCCTCTCTCCACAACATTTCGTGTATGTTTGTGTGCTCTAGCATATATGGAAGAAATCAGTAAACAATAATAAATATGGATTCAACAAATAAAAGGCGTCAAAGAGCCAATACGATGTGTTTTACACGTAGGACTTAGCGTAATATGCGTAATCACTTACATGTTATACTTTAACTGTGCTCCCGGTTGTGGATTGAGGTAGGGTGTCTAGAGCCACGTCTTGCATGGATCGTCACTGTCTCCCAGCAAGTGACACCCAACTGGTACATCTCAAAAAGCTGCCTCAGACCGCTCTCCATTAAAATGCGCGAATCATGGGTAGCTGAAGATCCAGGCCACTTTGCAACAACATCCAGTAGGCTATGTTAAAATTTGCATCAAAAACAACCTGCGTGTTGATGGAATGCACTTTCGTCCTATTGACGAACACGTCCTCGTCTTTTGATGGCGCAATTATTTTTATGTGCGTCCCGTCAATAGCACCGACCACACCGGGCATACCTGCAATTGCCATGAAGTTGGCTTTGATCCTGTGTAATTGTTGAATGTCCAAAGGAAAGTTTATGGCACGGCTGACTGATGGTTGCGATATTTTTAAATCGTCGGCATTGCAAAGTTTCATTTCCCCTGTTGCTAAATAACGTAGTGTGGCCAAACATTTTATTTCGGGACTAATCGGATTATTCCTGTTAGTCGGGGATGTTATTGCATTGCGATTAACTCCACAACAAGTTTAATACCCTAACATTTCGTCTCGCAGGCATTTACGATTCTTTGTGAATAGGTCCTACTGAGTTAGGAGTCCTCTTGAGGACTTTTAAGCTCTCCTAGACTTAGGTGCTACTTTTAGGCCTAAAATACTTTGTGAATTGCTCTTAGTGAAAAAAGTTAGGAGTCCTAAATTTAAGAGTGACACGCCCATTATTTTTAGGAGTTACTCCTAAATTCGCCAGTTAGGACCTACTTTTATCCCTAAAATCCTTACTGAATACGGCCCCTGATATTGAGGCATATCATGATCAATGTCCTATAGGGTTTTACCCGAGTCTCAAGGTCTATTTCAAATACGACACTGAAGTTGGCATCCGATTCGCAGCATCCGATTCGGCAGCTGGTCCACTTTAAATCGGTCCTGATTGAAAACCACTACACCTAGACTCTTCAAATCTGGACTAAATTTTCACAGTGAGGCTATACTTTATATAAAACATAGTTACAGATTTGTGAAACCTTTTTTCTATTTGTGAAAATGCAATACAGGCTCATTTTAATGCTTTTTAGGGGTCCAGACCGCATTAGAACGGGTCCTGATTGAAAACCACTACAGCTAGACTCTTCAAATCTGGACTAAATTATCACAGTGAGGCTATACATTATGTAAAACATATTTTCAGATTTGTGAAACCTTTACCCTATTTGTGAAAATGCAATACAGGCTCATTTAGGGGTCCAGACCGCATTGCATTATCACAAATAGGGTAAAGGTTTCAAGAATCTTAAACTATCTTTTACATAATGTATAGCCTCACTGTGATAATGTAGTCCAGATTTGAAGAGTATAGGTGTAGTGGTTTTCAATCAGGACCGATTTGAAGATTCTAAGTGGTTTTCAAGGCAAGGCAAGGCAGCTTTATTTATATAGCACTTTTCATACACAAGGCAGACTCAAAGTGCTTCACATATAAACATTGTCATACAATAAAATAAAATAATAGATAAGTAAAAGAAAAACATATGCAAAGAAATGGGTAAAATAGAAAAAGGCATTTTAGTATTAAAATAGAGGCAAAGTTAAAAAGCTTTTTAGAAAGTGCAATGTATTTAAGATTTTAGCAGAAGGCTATAGCAAACATAAAAGTCTTCAGTCTTGTTTTAAAGGTGCTCAGAGTTGGGGCAAGTCTTAAATCCTCTGGGAGTTTATTCCAGCTATTTGTTGCATAGTAGCTAAATCCTGCTTTCCCATGTTTTGTGTTTACTCTGGGGATAATTAACAGATTGGTCTCAGAGGATCTTAGTGGTCTAGAAGGCTGATGTAGTGGAAGCATATCAGTTAAATATTTTGGGCCTAAACCATGTAGGGATTTATAGGTTAGCAACATGATTTTAAAATCAATTCTCTGACCTACAGGAAGCCAATGTAACGATTTGAGAAGGTGTATAATATGATCAAATCTTTTGGTCTTTGTTAGAACTCTAGCAGCAGCATTCTGAACAAGCTGAAGCTTCCTCAGAGTTTGTTTTGGGAGACCTGTGAGGAGACCATTGCAGTAATCAAGCTTACTAGTGATAAAGGCATGTACAAGTTTTTGTAAGTCTTCGGTGGACATGAGCCCTCTAAGTCTTGCTACATTTTTAAGGTGATAATATGCCGATTTTGTAACTGATTTGATGTGACTGTCAAAATGTAAATCTGAATCCATGATAACCCCTAGATTTCTGGCTTTGATTGAGGTTTTCAGGGACAGAGAGTGAAGGTGTTGGGTTACTTTAAGCCTTTCCGTTTTAGAACCAAATACAATTATCTCTGTTTTGTCCTTTAGTTGAAGGAAATTTCGGCACATCCATTCCTTCACTTGCTCACTGCACTGGCACAGCAGATCTATGGGCCGATAGTCATTTGGTGATAGCGATACATTGATTTGCGTGTCATCAGCATAGCAATGATGGTCAATATTGTTATTTTGCATGATTTGCCCTAGTGGGAGCATGTAGATGTTGAATAAAGAGGGTCCTAAGATCGAACCTTGTGGGACTCCACATGTCACGTTGGTTGATTCTGATACAAAGTCGCCAATGGAAACAAAGTAGTTCCTATTTTGTAGGTAGGACCTGAACCAATTTAAGACAGTGCCTGAAAGCCCCACCCAGTTTTCTAACCTTTCCAGAAGTAATGTATGGTCTACAGTGTCGAATGCAGCACTGAGGTCAAGTAGCATTAGTATTGAGGTTTTGCCAGAGTCTGTGTTAAGACGGATGTCGTTTACAACTTTAATAAGGGCGGTCTCAGTGCTGTGCAGGGGTCGAAATCCTGATTGGAAGGTGTCATAGCAACCAGTTGATGCCAGGAAGTGATTTAGTTGCTGGAGGACAACTTTCTCAATGATTTTACTTATGAAGGGTAGATTTGATATTGGTCTGTAGTTGTTAATAATAGAGGCATCTAGGCTCCGCTTTTTTAAAAGGGGTTTAATAACTGCAGTTTTCAAAGCTTTTGGGAACTTGCCTGACTGGAGAGAGTTGTTAACTATCTGCAATATGTCTACTGCTAGGCAGTCGAAAAAATTCTTAAAGAGGTTGGTAGGTATAGTATCAAGGCAACAGGTGGATGGCTTTAGTTGTGTCACAGTTTCCACAAGATTTTGAGAGTCTATAACATCAAAGCATGCCATCCTTGCCACGTAATTTTTGCCTGAACAGGGTGGTAGTCCAACATTTTTGTTTGACGTGGAGATATTGATGGCGCGTCTGATACCTTCAATTTTATCAATATAAAAAGCTGCAAACTCATTGCATTTCTGCGTGGAATGGAGATCAGGTGGAATTTCTGTTGGGGGGTTGGTCAGTCCGTCAAAAGTTGCAAACAGGGTTTTTGCATTATTAGTGTTGGTTTTAATGATATTGGAGAAAAATGTTTCTCTAGCATTTTTTAAGTCTAAATTGTAGGCACGGAGGCTCTCTTTATAGATATCATGGTGAATATGAAGTTTTGTTTTACGCCAGATGCGTTCAACCTTCCTGCATTCTTTTTTCTGTGCTGTTACAGAAGCAGCTTTACTCCAGGGTGCCTTTTGCTTTCCAGAAATCGTTTTAACCTTATAAGGTGCAATGACATCTATGACTTTCAAAATTTTCAAATTAAAGTTTTCTACAAGATCATCAGCAGAACATGGGTTTAGAGGTGGTAGCAAGGAGATGGCCTTTTTAAAAAGTACATTAGAATCTTCATTGATATACCGTTTTTTGACAGTGTTTGATTTTGTCTGTATGTCGGGAATAAAAGATATGTTAAAGAAAACACAAAAGTGGTCAGACAAGGAAGGATCAGTCACAGAGAGATCAGAAACATTGAGGCCCTTTGTGATAACCAGGGGCCGTATTCACAAAGCATTTTATCTTACCGCTAGGAGTGCTCCTAACTCGTGCTAAAACATTTTACGTAGGAGTTTTTTCTTAAAAGTTATTCACAAAGCCGCTGAGACCTACTCTTACTAAGGATAAATCACTAAGAGTGACGCGCCGTTGCTATGGATTACGTCAATTCTCGTGCACGAGTTTAGAAGCTGTCAGTTCGGTGATTGGTTGTTCAGACGAGCCCACTGAATCACCGAAAAACAAGGAAATAGCCCAGGCTAGAAATGAATTCCTATTAAGTAGTTATAGTGCAGTTAGCAGAATACACGCATGATGACAATTTTGTGCAGACCACGATAATGACGTTGTAGCCTGCACGTTCAAGAGAGAGAGAAAGCAAACAATAAAAATACGTAAAAGAAAATAAATGTTACGAACTACCCAAGTGTTGACTGATTTGTGCCAAGGTGTTTACCTAAAATGTGTTTTCAAAGTGATCCCTAAATGCCTGTCCACTCGGTTCCACACGGCCAAATTCCTTGTAATGTTGATCGCCATCATCATCATCATCATCATCGTCGTCTGGCTGTGGAATGTTCCTCCGCTTGCAGAGGTTGTGATTACTGTGCTTGCCCTCTCTGGGGTGAGGCGTGTTTCGCCGTGGAGGACATGAAACCGACGTTTCATCTGCCCAATTCCTCTCTCCACAACATTTCGTGTATGTTTGTGTGCTCGCAAAGAGCCAATACGATGTGTTTTACGCATAGGACTAAGCGTAATCTGCGTAATCACTTACATTTAACTGTGCTCCCGGTTGTGGATTGAGGTAGGGTGTCTAGAGCCACGTCTTGCATGGATAGTCACTGTCACCCAGCAAGTGACACCCAACTGGTACATCTCAAAAAGCTGCCTCAGACCGCTCACCATTAAAATGCGCGAATCATGGGTAGCTGAAGATCCAGGCCACTTTGCAACAACATCCAGTAGGCTATGTTAAAATTTGCATCAAAAACAACCTGCGTGTTGATGGAATGCACTTTCTTCCTATTGACGAACACGTCCTCGTCTTTTGATGGCGCAATTATTTTTATTTTTTATAAGTTATATATATTTTTTTATAACTTTATAACTTTATAACATTTTATTTCGGGACTAATCTGATTATTCCTGTTAGTCGGGGATGTTATTGCATCGCGCATTAACTCCACAATAAGTTGAATACCCTAACATTTCGTCTCGCAGGCATTTTAAGATTCTTTGTGAATAGGTCTTACTGAGTTAGGAGTCCTCTTGAGGACTTTTAAGCTCTCCTAGACTTGAATTGCTCTTAGTGAAAAAAGTTAGGAGTCCTAAATTTAAGAGTGACACGCCCATTATTTTTAGGAGTTACTCCTAAATTCGCCAGTTAGGACCTACTTTTAGCCCTAAGATCCTTTGTGAATACGGCCCCAGGTCTAGAATGTGCCCCTTACAATGAGTAGCCTCTTTCACATGTTGAGACAGTTCAAATGTGTCCAAAATGGTAAAAAGTTTTTTTGCACACTTGTCATTCAAATCATCAGTATGAAAATTGAAGTCACCAGTTATAACTAGACAGTCAAATTCTGTGGAGATGCTAGACAATAATTCTGTGAAGTCATCGAAAAAATTTGCAGAATATGTGGGTGGCCTGTAAATAATTAATAGGAGAACTCTGGGGGAGCATTTCAATACAGCACTAAGGTATTCGAACGATGGAAAATCACCAAATAACATCTGTTTCCCCTGAAATACATTTTTAAATATAGCAGCAACCCCTCCACCTCTTTTTCCAGATCTACATGCATCAAAAAAGTTATAGTCGGGAGGAGCTGTCTCTATCAGAACGGTTGCACTGTTATTTTGTTCCAGCCATGTTTCAGTTAAAAACATAAAATCCAGTTTAGAAGTGTTAATAAGATCATTAACTAAAAATGATTTGTTATTAAGAGACCTCACATTAAGTAGAGCCATCCTGATGGTGTTGTTGATAGGCTTTAAGGTTGTTTTTGGTTTGGAGGCAATAGGTATGAGATTTGTGAGGCTAGCAGTGTGTCTACGTTTCCCTTTGTTTACTCTCTTAGTGGTTACAGCAGGAATGCAAAAGTTGCCATGTTTTGACGTAGGCAACCTTGGGTTCAGCAGATTATGAGAAACTTCCTTTATACTGTGTCTACGGCTGAACCCTTTTTTGTCTCAGTAATACTCAGGACTACTATCAGTACGGTGGTGGGGGTGGGGCGTCATCCTCCTGGGTGTTAGCATCCTGCGGCCATGACGTGGCGATGCTATCATTGACACAGATGCAAGTTTGATGCCAGCATATTCCAGTTTCTTAAATTCGGCTGGAAAATCGCAAAGGGAGTCATTGGAGCTGGAGTTGTTGTTGTGGCTATTGGAGAGATGAGGCTGGAGGTCATCGTCGATGGGGGAATGCAGAGGAGGGGGGTGGCCGTTCCTCGCCAAGCCAGCATCAGCGATGGGGGAGGGCACAGTGTTGATGGCGTCGGGCGGGCAGTTGTCTCTCTTCAAGGTCTGTGGGCTGTCTGCTATCTGTGTGTCAGATAGTGGCAGAGTAGTTGTGTGGGGGAGGCTGGAGTCTCGCTTCTTCTCAACCTGTGCTCTGATTGTGGCCTGTGCGTCAGACCATGGCAAGATTGTGGCCTGTGCGTAAAGCGAGAAGAGAAGATTGTCCCTCAACAGTTTTGAGCCTAACCTGTTTGGGTGTAGGCCATCTGCTCTGAAAAGATATTTGCGCCCCCAGAATAAGTTGAAATTGTCAATAAAGTCCCTTCCTCTTTCATTGCAGACTCTGGAAAGCCATGTATTCAGTGCAAGTAGACGACTGAATCTGTTTATTCCCCTGTCAACTGTTGGTATGGGTCCAATGATGGAAGACTTGATGTGTCTTTTTCAAGCCGAATCGGATGCCAACTTCAGCGTCGTATTTCAAATGCAGTTTGGGACCGTTCCTTATGTCGTATGGTCATGTACAGGGGTTGGGTTTGTGTCGGGTGGGTCTCTTCTTTTTCTGTTTACTAATTATTTTGGTGTGTGTGTGTGTGTGTCCGGTGTGTGTGTGTGTGTGTGTGTGTGTGTGTGTGTGTGTGTGTATGTGTCCGCGTGTGTGTGTCCGGTGTGTGTGTGTGTCCGGTGTGTTTGTGTGTGTGTAGAAAGTTCCTAAACCAGAGGGAAACTTTGAACCAATGCAAAAGGCTTAAAATGTACCACTATATCAAACCTAAAAAGAATCTTCAGAAAAAAATAACAGACATTTTTTTCTATATATACCTTCTTTTCTCAACTGAAATGGGTAGAAAGTGCTTTAACGACTCTCTGCTAACTATCTATCACTTCTCTCTGGATCTAGTTATGTTGCGCAATGCACGAAAGCTGCAGAGGGACGCAGCCTATTTGATTCATTGGCTGAATTGTCCAATCAGCTCCAAATTACTACAATGAGTTGAAACACAAGACACAGTGTAGTGTCAAGTGTTTCTTTAATACACTTGGTAGGTAAACAAACCTACCATGATCAATCGTTCCTTATGTCGCATGGTCATGTAGGCTACAGGGGTTGGGTTTGTGTCGGGTGGGTCTCTTCTTTTTCTGTTACTAATTATTTCGGTGTGTGTGTGCGTGTGTCCGGTGTGTGTGTGTGAGTGTCCGCGTGTGTGTGTCCGGTGTGTGTGTGTGTGTGTGTGTGTGTGTGTGTGTGTGTGTGTGTGTGTGTCTGCCGGTGTGTTTGTGTGTGTGTAGAAAGTTCCTAAACCAGAGGGAAACTTTGAACCAATGCAATAGGCTTAAAATGTACCACTATATCAAACCTAAAAAGAATCTTCAGAAAAAAATAATGAATTGTTATGAGCTGGAGCAGTGAATTTCTGTTTTCCTTTTCTTGTTTGATGGTTTCGGTTAATCTGATCAAATATTGTGTTATTGTTTGGTCCAAAAGCTTTGATTTCTTTTAACAAACGAGCTGAACATCATCATAATAATAAAAAACTGTATTTTGAACTTCATTATTTATTGCTTAGGATTTTTTCTTGAATTTATTCTGTTTGTATTATTTTTAACCATGTTTAATAAAAAAAAAAAAAAGGAAATTACGGGGGAAAGGTTACCTCCCCTTCCTCTTATTTTGCCCGCCCACATTATTTGTCCCGACCGCCCATGAGAAAATGAGTTACGAACGTGTACACACAGTTCTTTGCTTGAGAGACACCGTGGCTTGCAAACGAGCGAATCATCGCAGTTGCTCAGTGTTTGGACTTACAAAACCTCGAAAAAGTAAGTTAACTAACGCCATATCATTGTGTTGCTGTACTGTATATGGTTACCTTGTTAGCATTATAATGTTGCTTTAGCATTAGCGCTACAGCCAACAGCCAAGCTACTGTCGCTAATGTTAAGGTAGATAGCATCAGTTATGTGTGTAAATACCATGGACCCACCTATTAAAGAAAGGACACCGAACTAATACATTGCCGCCCATTCATAACTATAAATACATGAACTGTAACTCGAGTGTGCACCTCGGCAAGCAAGGGGCATCATACGAGAATGGGCACAATTCAACAAAGGGGGTACAGGCTCTGATCTCTACTGCTTGGATACCAAGGGAATGCAATGTTTAACAATGTCTGCTCACCATACAACAAACGAATACAACTGTATTTTACCGGCCACTTGACCGCAGTAGTTCTAGCGTTTTACTGATGAGGAGATTGACCTGTTAAACTCATCCGAAATACATATGGTGCGTTCCTGGGAACCCGTGTTTTCTACCCTTCTACCCTCTTGTACTCCCAGTTATAGCTGGTTATTTACGGGCAAAAAATGTGTACCTGGAACGCACTATTATAGGCATGTTTTCCCCTTCACACCTGATTTAAATCAAAGGGTTATTAGCAGATTTCTCTAGAGCTTGATGTCATGGTATTGGGTTGTTCAGATGAACTATAAAATATGAAAAAAAATCAATGATGTAATATCATTTCATGTCACTCATTTTAAGTATTAGGCTAATGTAATTCACTAAACATGCTTATCTTATATCTTCTTACAACTTGCTGCTGGACTATATACAATCTAAAAAACTGAGTACTGCTTTTACTTTGTTCTCTAAGCAGGCCAGCCCATCAAGTGCTTGCATTCAGCAGCTTCTCTCAAGGGATGTTGCCTGCCAGACAGAGCACCTGGAAACGCGTATTTGTAGGCACACAGCTATCCTTAAAGACTTTGCAGCCCCATTTTAAAAGTGAAGGTGTGTACTTTCCTCATGGAGTATTTTTGTTCTTTGATATAGTAGATTCTTGGCAGCATAGATTCTAGGCTGATGCTAGATTCTATCTGCGCTAAAAAGCCTGGTCCTCTTTGGAAAAGCATCATGACCAGCGCCCTGCTAAAACATGAGTCAAACTTGGGAGTTGCATTTCATAGATGGAATCAGTCAAGAGCCCAGAAGGGTTTCATGCCCGATGCCACATGAGTTGGTTTATCATTCTCAAACATCAATGGATTCATAATGTATGAATGTTAGCTGATCAGGTTAGAGGGAAGGACACGTTGTTGCCTTTTAGTGTCCAAATAGAATTATTGCGCTTGCCTCGCTTGTCATGTTGTGATCAGATCACTTTGCGCTGGTGTTCGTTGAGTGTCCTTAACCTGGCCAACCACTTGAGCTTTGAGTCTAGGGAGGAGGGTGCTGGAGGAGACGTCCCTCTCCAAAACTGTGAATCTTTGTCAGCAGTACACATTTTAAACCGTCTGTGTCAATGTTGCGTGCATTTAAAGAGTTTCTTTCACGTGTACAAATACACAATGCCTCCCTTTATGCAAATAATGTATCAAAACAATTACTTTTTCCTTTTTTTCTCCCTCTGCAGAAGACCGCGATGCCTTTGGAGACCGTAGCACTCAGCGTGGCGCCACCTCAGAGATTCTGGGTGTGGACGCCCCTGGCTCCTCCCAATGGTCCAGTCACAGCGAGGAACTGGTGGTTAGCAAAATAAAGAATATTTTGGCATTTTTGCACTTGTAAATAGTTAATCGCGTTTTAACCTACACTCAGATGTGAACTCATTCTTGCATTCTTGAATCAAAACAATTAATACGCAGCCAAGACATTGAAATTGCAGGCCTGCCAAGCCACGACCGAACCAGCCTGGCAGTGTGAAAACGCCTATTCTGTCGGTAGTGGGGATTGACTACTATTATGTGAAAATGAGAGAATATGTCTTGTGTTTGTTTCCTTCTTTATGTGGAAAGCAGCAGACCCCAGACACCATTTCAATCAAGGTTGAAGAGGATATTGGTGGAGGCTTGCCCGCCGTAGGTTAGTAATACACATTGCATCTATGCAAGAAAACAACCTGGATCAACTGAGAATGTACTCTATTATGCCTGCGCTAAAAAGCCTGGTCCTCTTTTGAAAAGCATCATGACCAGCGCCCTGCTAAAACACGAGTCAAACTTCGGAGTTGCGTTTCAAAGATGGAATCAGTCAAGAGTCCAGAAGGGTTTCAAGACAGATGCCACATGAGCTGGTTTATCATTCTCAAACATCACTAAATTCATGATGTTTGAATGTTAGCTGAACAGCTTAGAGGGAAGGACACGTTGTTGCTTTTTAGTGTCAAAATATAATTATTGTGCTTGTCATGTTGTGCTCAGATCACTTTGCGCTGGTGTTCGTTGAGTGTCCTTAACCTGGCCAACCACTTGAGCTTTGAGTCTAGGGAGGATGGTGCTGGAGGAGACGTCCCTCTCCAAAACTGAATCTTTGTCAGCAGTACACATTTTAAACCCCCTGTGTCAATGTTGCATACATTTAAAAAGTTTCTTTCACGTGTAAAAATACACAATGCCTCCCTTTTATGCAAATAATGTATCAAAACAATTACTTTTTTTTCCTCCCTCTGCAGAAGACTGCGATGCCTCCCACATGTCCTCCCACATGTCCAGTCACAGCGAGGAGCTTAAGATTCTGAGTGTCTACGGAAAAGGGGAGGGCCCACTAGCGGTGGACGGCCATGACACCCTCTTCACCACTTCAGAAGTGGAGGCCCTGAACTCGCTGTCTGCGGACCACAGCGTGGCCAAGAGCCTGGAGCGCGGCGAGCGGCTGGTCTGCCGTGAGGAGCTGAGTGTGCAGGTTGGAAATCATCTTCTCATTCACCATCCAAAAGAGAGGCTTCCTCTGTCACAACTCTAAAACAGACCCATTGAAAGCCCACACCTTTTATGATTCAGTAAATGTTTTCACACCTCCAAATATGCCCGTCTTATGCACAATTTTTCCCCTGTGTGATCCGCTCGTTTACACTGACCGAGGTAACTAACCCTCTCTGACCCTACCCATATTGGCGGTTTCATGTTGATGTAAATGCGATAAGACAGCTTTGTGGTTCTAGGGGCGAGGCTTGGGTAGAGGTGTTGCTGCATTGTCTCTACAACAGAGACGATGCAGCGATATCAACATGAATAGTTGTAACTGGAGAGAAGGTGAAATCCGCAAGCTGCTGACCATCATGGGAGAGAAGGTGAGGCAGTCGCATTTAAAGAAGACGAAAAATGGTTGATCTAAGAGAAAGTACCAGACAAACTTTCTTTACAATGCTTCGTCACCAAAGTGGTTAGCAAAATAAATTCAAATTAAAAAAAAACTTTATTGGTCCCCAGGGGGCAAATGAGGGCACATAGCAGCAGCATTACCAATGACAGGGCCACGTCCAAACAAAAAACAAAGAAAACATAGCATTGCTACCTGGCAGACAATACACACAAGCACAGGTGTCTACAAATACACCAATTTATATAAATATGTATAAAATATGCAAAGTGCATGTTTATAAATGGAGAACTGAAATATGTCAAATATGACATAAATATAAAGTGCAATCAGTTAATAAATACCATGCTGGTTATAATACATTTGAGATGAATTGAGGCGAGGTATTTATGTTGTAACCGTTAATGGGAGTGAGAGGGCAAAACAGAGTTCACGGCTTCACCAGTCCATGTGGGGAGGGCACAAGCCCGGGTGGGGGGTTTAGGAGGAGTTGAGGAGGTGAACAGCCTTGGGAACAAAGGTTGCTTTTCTCCTCTGTGTCCTGCGGCCGTGGCAGCGTAGTCGGCGCCCTGAGGGGAGCCACTCAAAGGCGGAGTGTAGAGGGTGTGAGGGGTCCTGCATAATTCTGTTGGCTAACCAGAGTGTTTGCTGGTCATGGAAGGAGGAGAGAGTTCTTGTTGAAAGTCCAATTATTTTAGAGCAAACTCTGGCCGTACTCTCCAGGCGGTTTCTGTTTTGGAGGGTGATGGAGTGGAACCAGCAAGTTATGGAAAATGTACAGATGCTTTCAATGAAGGAGTAATAGAAAGTAAGCAGTATGTTTTTGCTGACTCCAAAGGAATTTAGTTTCCTTAAGAGCTACTTCCGCTGATGACACTTCCTAAGGATCTCTTCAGTGTTTTCAACTGAGAATTTCCACTGGCTGTCGAAGATGGTGCCCAGGTATTTATACTCCTCCACCAGCTCCACCGGCCTCCCTTGGATTGAGATGATGGATGCTGCGGCCAGCTCTCTCTGCCTCTTAGAAATGGTCACCACCATCTCTTTGGTCTTACTCACATTCATCTCAAGGCATGAGCTGTCGCACCACTCCACAAACTGCTGGACAGCTGATCCATGCTGCTGTGAAGGACCTGGGAGCAGGGACAGGAGAACTGTGTCGTCTGCGTACTTCACCAGGTGACACTGAGGCTGTGTGGATCGGCAGTCATCTGTATAGAGCAGGGGTCTCAAACTCAAATTACCTGGGGGCCACTGGAGGAAGAGCTTGGCTGAGGTTGGGCCACAAGTACTCAAGTATTTCTTAAAAAGGGTGTTTAGTATATAAAAAAAAAAAACTGTTCCAATTTTCTCAATATTTATTATTAACAGTTCATCAACAGTTCAACATTCTCAAAGTGCATAAACAGAACATAAATAAATTCCTCTGAAAAAAAAAATATATATATTTTTAATTTAACCTTTTAGAAAACAACTGTTCCAACCTTCACAGTATTTATTATTACATAACAGTTCCTCAACCGACATTTATTATTATTATTATTACATTTGTATTGCAATGTAAACAATCTCAAAGTGCATGAAAAGTAATTATAAACATAAATTCCTCTGGAAAAAAATGTAATTTTAATTGTACCTTTTTTACCCAGGGAAGTAAGAACAAGTCTCTTTTTTAAAGTGAACATTGAACAGTTCAGTGGTTTGGCCACACATAGGGATAACCCTGAGTAATTCCTCCGTTACATGAAACTTATCATCAACACCACAAACGTATATTGCCAGTTGGGCAGTGTCAGTGGTGTCTGTGCTCTCATCCAGGGCCACTGAGCAGACATGGGGGACTCGAGTCACATGACTTGACTCGAGTCAGACTCGAGTCGCAAATTTGAGGACTTGAGACTTGCTTGACTAACACTGATAAAAGACTCGACTTGACTTTGACTTGGTCTTCATGACTTGAGACTTGACTTAGACTTGAGACAGATGACTCGAAATGACTTTTCTAAAGTTAGATTAAATGTTGGATATGGGATTTGCGATACGCCAGCAGATTTTGAAAAGACGCAACTCAAATGGTCCTACCCCCTCTCCTTCAACGCTGACTCTGACTCCACCCATTCCAAGTACATGGACGCGCAATCATGCACGATCGCGAACACAGATGCGCGAGAGTGAGCCAGGCTAGCTAGGTTGGAGTTTAGGGTTGTTTTCTAGTGCTAGGTCCAAATGTGGATTAGCTAGTTAGCTAGCTCCAGTAGCTACCGCAGGATAACAACAAACAGAAGCTTGCTCTGGGTCACGAGCTTTGAGTACGTGCACGTGCACGAAGGGGTCACTCGCGGGGAGCGGGGGAGGGGGAGTGCAGTACGACCGTTTGACGTACTTACTGTCCAATGCCACTTGGTGGTTCTGAAAATCATTGGCTGGAGTTTTTCGAGCCCTGCCCGTTCCACAGATGATTGACTTGTTTAATTTTCATGTCAGTAGGCTACTTCTAACTCAGTGGCTATAAGTGGGTTATAATAATGATTTCAAGTGATTTTCAAGTAAAATTACACCGTCAGAGCCAGAGCGTCAGACTGGGCTGTTCTCAGCATACCGCAAAAAAAATGAAGAGGGTTCAAGTTCCAGTCCCCAAATTCAGTTGAACCACTACCTGGACATTTGTGATGGACAGAGCTGCCTTCAGTTTTGGGCCTATTCACATAATGGTTTTGGAATGTTTTGAATAGTTTGAGTTATTGTTAATGTTAAGACATTGTTATTGTTAATGTTGAAATAAAACTCAACTTATGAACCACTCACTCTACCGATTTTTAAATGTGGAAACTGGGTTAGATGGTCAGATTTTTGTATGACTTAACTTGTGACTTGCTTGACCTGAGCAATGACTTGACTTGAGACTTGCTTGATTCTCACCACAGTGACTTGGGACTTGCTTGAGACTTGAAGGTTATGACTTGAGACTTGCTTGTGACTTGCACATGAGTGACTTACCCCCACCTCTGCCACTGAGTCTTTGACTTTGTCACGTAGTTGACCATAAATGTTACCCGACAGCTCGGTAACACGCTCTGTTACCGAGGTGACAGAGCGTGTTAGGTGACAAGCTGATGCTGGCAAACTGAGCTCTCTTTTCGGGGCAGACAATACTCGCAGCCTGCAACATACACTCCTTAATAAACTCGCCTTCTGTAAAAGGCTTTCCTGCCTTAGCGATCATTTCGCTCAGTGTAAAGCTGGCCTTTACTGCTTTATCAGCCTCGTCGGTTGGTTTCCTAAAGAGAGTTTGTTGCCAGGTGAAACATTTCTTTAGGTCTGTGACTCGCTTCTCCTTCTCATCTCCCCGGTATTTCGCATACTCCTCGGCATGCCTCGTTGAGTAATGGCGTCTGATGTTGTATTCTTTGACAACGGCAACTTTTTCAGCACATACAAGGCAGGTAGGGGTTCCCCTGTGCTCAACAAAAAAATATTCTAACTCCCACCTTTCATGAAATTGTCTGTGGACATCGTCGACCTTTCTTTTCCCACTAGGTTTTGAGAGGGACATGATGTGACGCTACGCTTCCACTTGGTGTCACTCCGTTGCTTGCTGCGTTTCCTAGCAACCTGGCTGGCTGCCTGCTATGGTAGCCCATGCGGGCCAAAGCGCGTTTGGTAAAGACACGCGGGCCACATTAACATTACATACTGACGACTAGGGATCGACCGGTACCGTTTTTTTTAGGGCCGATACCGATACCGATTTTTTTTCATCAGCCTTAGCCGATACGCCGATACCGACTTTCTTGAGCCGTTTTTTTTTTTTTTTTTTTTTTTTAAAGAAACATTTATTGTACTTCATTATAAAAAACAATATTTAACAAATAGTAAAAAAAGGTGAAGTAGAACAAGTAAGAACAAGTAGATGAACAATATTTAACAAATAGTAAAAACAGGTGAGGTAGAACAAGTAAGAACAAGTAGATGAAGTTCATCTACTTGTTCTTACTTGTTCTACCTCACCTGTTTTTTACTATTTGTTAAATATTGTTCATCATGAACAATATTTAACAAATATTAAAAACAGGTGAGGTAGAACAAGTAAAAAAATAAAAAATAAATAAATAAATAAAAAAATCGGCGAAAATCAGCCGCGTATCGGCCGATACCGATACACGTAAAAAACGCGAATATCGGCCGATAATATCGGCCGACCGATATATCGGTCGATCCCTACTGACGACCACTCAAGGGCCACAAAATGTCGGCCTGCGGGCCACAAGTGGCCCGCGGGCCTTGACTCTGAGACCTCTGGTATAGAGGATGAAGAGCAGAGGTGAGAGCACACAGCCCTGAGGGGAGCCCGTCGAGGTCGGAGAAGGTGTTGTTGACCCGGACTCGGACAGGGCGTGCCAAGCCGCGACCGAACCAGATTGGCAGTGTAAAAATGCCCAATCTGTCGTTAGTGGGGATTGACATCTATTCTGTGAAAATGAAAGAATATGTATTTTGTGTTTCCTTCTTTATGTGGAAAGCAGCAGACATCAGACACCATTTCAATCAAGGTTGAAGAGGATATTGGTGGAGGCATGCCCGCCGTAGGTTAGTGATACACATTGCATCGATGCAAGAAAACAACCTTGATCAACTGAGAATGTACTCGAATCTGCCTTCTCAGCAGGAGCCTTTAACCCTTGACCATCCAAAGGGCGACAAGGAAAATGCATAATCAACAAATAGAAGTTAGAAAGAATGTCAAAATATAATTCTTGCAATACACAAGTGTGTACAAAGTACATACTGAATACCTTTTGTGAAAATGATTAATTGAAAACATCACTTTCTCTCTTTCTCTGTTTTCCTCTCTGAAGAAGACAATGACATCAGAGACTGCAGCACGCAGCGCGGCGCCACCTCGGAGAGTCTGCGTGTGGACGCCCCTGGCTCCTCTCACATGTCAAGTCACAGCGGGGAGCTGCGCATCCTGAGCGTTTACGGACAAGGGGAGGGCCCACTGGCGGTGGACGGCCATGACACCCTCTTTGCCGCGTCAGAACTGGAGGCCTTGAGCTCGCTGTCCGCTGACCACAGCGTGGCCAAGAGCCTGAACTGCAGCGTACAGCTCGTCCGCCTTGAGGAGCTGACTGGGCATCAGGGCGGCCGCAAGGGCCGGCCCGGTGTCTTGTGTGGAAAGGTTATTCCCAACAATGCCAATATGATCGTCCACATGAGGACTCACTCCGGCGAGAAGCCCTACAGGTGTGACCGATGCCCGAAGCGGTTCAGTCTGAAAGGCACCCTGAAGACCCACCTGAGGAGTCACTCCGGCGAGAAACCCTACAGCTGTGACCTATGCACGAAGTCTTTCTGTCAGAAAGACTACCTGAATAGCCACATGAGAACTCACTCCGGCGAGAAGCCCTACAAGTGTGACCAATGCACAAAGCGCTTCAGTCTTGGCTGCTACCTGAAGAACCACCTGAGGACTCACACCGGCGAGAAGCCCTACAGGTGTGACCGATGCCCGAAGCGGTTCAGTCTGAAAGGCACCCTGAAGACCCACCTGAGGAGTCACTCCGGTGAGAAACCCTACAGCTGTGACCTATGCACGAAGTCTTTCTGTCAGAAAGACTACCTGAATAGCCACATGAGAACTCACTCCGGCGAGAAGCCCTACAAGTGTGACCAATGCACAAAGCGCTTCAGTCTTGGCTGCTACCTGAAGAACCACCTGAGGACTCACACCGGCGAGAAGCCCTACAGGTGTGACCAATGCCCGAAGTGCTTCAGTCTGAAAGACCATCTGAAGACCCACATGAGAACTCACTCCGGCGAGAAGCCCTACAAGTGTGACCAATGCACGAAGCGCTTCAGTCATGGCTGCAACCTAAAGAACCACCTGAGGACTCACACTGGCGAGAAGCCCTACAGGTGTGACCAATGCCCGAAGTGCTTCAGTCTGAAAGACCCCCTGAAGCGCCACATGAGGACTCACTCTGGGGAGAAGCCCTACAAGTGTGACCAATGCACGAAGCGCTTCAGTCGGACGGGCACCCTGAAGCTCCACCTGAGGACTCACTCTGGGGAGAAGCCCTACAAGTGTGACCAATGCACAAAGTGCTTCAGTCTGAAAGGCAGCCTGAAGATCCACCTGGGGACTCACTCTGGGGTGAAGCCCTACAAGTGTGACCAATGCACGATGCGCTTCAGTCTGAAAGGCGCCCTGAAGATCCACCTGAGGACTCACTCCGGTTAGAAGCCCTACCTGTTAGTGCATTGCAACGCCAGCTACAGCAACCCAAGCAATTTGAGTGTGCACATGCTCAAGCACACGGGCAATGGGGTGCTTTCACACAGGGTAACGGGGCGCTTTGATTGAGAGCTCTGTCCGGTATTTGTCAAAATTACTGCTTTTAGTTTTTCTTTTCATCATGATTAAACACTTTCCAGCTTTTGATTCACTTTGTTTTGCTTTGTTTTAATTTTAGTAATTTATGTCTGTGTGATTAAGAACTTATTTCTCTGATTCTTCTAACAGCAAAATATTAGGAAACGTTCACATCGTTGGTAAATACAAAGGAAACTTGTGAGGGGAGTATACCACGAACCTCGCTGAACATACCCATGCTTTCTTGGGAAAACCTGGTTTGACAGAGACGCAACTCGCAGTCAGAGTTAAATGGTTCCACGACACTCACATTCGATTAAATTAGTCAAACCAGGTTTTCCGCTTTAGGTTCAATGCGCGTGCACATAAAAGGTGTGTTTATCACGTCATTTGACTCCCCCTTATGTAAAGTGAATCGAGCGTGCGTGGTGTATTATTATGAATTCCTACGAGGAATTCAAAGTCCAAATCACAGCCAAGGGGCACACGGTTGCCCATAATATGGCTAGGGTAGCGGGCTGGCAAAAAATTGCCGTCCGTGTTAATTCGTAAGTGAAAAGATTCTGCATATTGTCTAAAAAATATCATGTATCATCATGCCTTTTACCCCCATAGATGTGGTGCAAGCACGCTCCTACTAACATGGGGCCAAGTCAAAAACATATTAAAATAATATTCAATGTGGTAAGTTGTAAGCATCCATTTGAATAATTTCAGGTGAATCTAGCCTATGATTTGCAATGGCCTAGGCTCCAACCTTTAGTCACATGTTGATTACCTGCAGCAAATAAAAATAAACCAAATTTAATATGACTGGGAGGAGGACCGCTCCACCGCCCTTCACCACTTCGGAGGAGCTGGCTCTCGCCAATAACGAAGGTCGGCCGATGATGGTAGGAGTGGAAGGGGGGGCGTCCTCTGACCCCACTGCCTCGACTTCCAAGGCCTTTGTAATGAGTATGTATTCATGTATTGCAATGGACATCAATAATTGTCTTGCTAATCAAATTGTTGTGAAATGATTGAGTGTAAATTAATTGTCATTTTTAGTTGAAGGTACAAACATTAGTTTGGAGGAGCTGCCGACAATCAATCTCCAATCAGATAACTATCAAAGCAAAGTGTCACGTACTCTTCTAAATGTTTAATTTCTGGACAGAATGTCCTGTAATAGGTTTCCCTGATTCTTGCAGGCGACTGTCGGCCTGTGACTCCAGGGCGACTATGGAGGTGATTTTTCTGAACAATTCTCACAGCTATAGTATGAATAAAAAATGACTAGGCCTAATTGTGTCACTGACATAGCGGTTATGTGTATGCGGCTGATGGTGGATGCTGCTGAAGGTGAATGCTCCTGATGGCTGCTGCTTGAGGCGATGGCTGCTTGAGCTGGGCCCCGTTTCCCGATATCGATGGATCTTCGCTCGTAAGATGGTTCGAAAGAGGGAGCTTTCGAACCATCTATAATTTCTTTGGAGCGTTTCCCGAAACTCCTCTTAACGTGAACGCGCATTCGCTGCAATGAAGACGATCTTAGGATTGTACCTGTCCACTGACATGGTGCTGAAACGGGCTATGACGCAGGGGGAGACGCAGGAATGTCGGAGGAAAATGGGGTTAAAATATCTCCCCATCAAGGCCAACCGCAGAGTAGCCTACGAAAAGAATAGATTGCAATAATATGAATGCTAAAGATATTAAAACACAATTGATTAAGTCTAGGCCGACATATATAGCAGTCCAGCGGAGGGCTCCAGTTTTCGCCGGCCAAGTCATGCGCTGTGATATGTGTGACAGCAATGTTGCACAACATTGCAAAGCTGGGGTAGCTTTGGTTGAACCGGAGGACATTGAGGACGATGACGACGAGGAAGATCGGTGTGAGGACGGCCTCCCTCATAACTACGCGGCTGGTTTTCATGCACGTCGAAGAGTGATTGAGACTTTTTTTTAACCCCCTCCACCCTCCCACATGTCACTAAACATTCCCGTCAACGTGACCAATCCCCACCATATCCCAGCCTTTTGCCTGCTCCTTTGCTTGTTTTTTATAAAAAAAAATATTTCTTTTTATAATTTTTTTATTTTTTATTTTTTTTTACATTATTTTATGCTACGTTTTATGAGTAGCCTATGTCAGTCTGCACAAATCCCCCCCACTTTCTCTCACACATTTTAAGTGCCCTGCCTGCTCAAACATTTCCTGGACTGTCTCTCTCAAACTAAGAACATAATGGCCCACATTAGGCTCAGACGCACGTGATACACCATTACCAATGTGTTATAATAAAACGCATCCAATACTAGGAATGTCCGCTGGCTACGCCACTGAGGCTATAGTAGCCTAACGAGGCTCTTAGCGTCCTACGAGTACCCTGGGGCACTCGTTAGCTACTCGTGAGCGTTTTTAAGATGTTCGTTACCAAAGATGCTTTCGGGAAACGGTGTGAAAACTGTACGATGCTCTTACGACCCACTCTGCGATCCACTTAGGCTAAAGATGCTTTCGGGGAAACGGGGCCCTGGCTGGTGCCGGATAACACTGCTGCTGCAGGTCGCTGCTGCTTGAGGCGATGGCTGCTTGAGCTGGCTGGTGGTGGCGAAGGATGGTGGTGTCGCCTTCTGCTGCTAGTAGTGGCGGCTTGTGCTGGCGACGGCTGTTGGTGGTGCTGGCGGCGGCGGCGACTGCTGCGATTGTTGTCCTTCCTTTCGACCTAATGCACTTTACTATCCTTAACCTCAGCCTGATGTTTGTGGAGTATTTTCTTTGTTTATCAATAACTTATAATATTCCTCCCTGTTCCATCACTTTGTTTTTGTTCTACAAGTTAGACATACACGCACACCTGTTTACACATTTGTTGTTCTTGTTGCACACATGACTAACATTGTTTTATTTATTGATACCCCCTGGCTCTACTTTGCTGTTCTTGTTCACTTACTGTATGTTTGCTTTGTCCTTGTTCCCACTTGTTTTTGGTTCCACAAACCTCAGCCTGATATATCTGGCATCTCAAACACTGGGTCCAGCTTTACCTGGCGCCTACTCCTTTGCAGCGTGCAGATGTTAGGCAGTGGAATCTGCATTTGCTGCAGGGTTTCATAACCAGTGGTCCATTTTACTTGTATTGCTTTTTTAATTGTCTCCTTTCCTGACCGTATTCCTCTCTTGTCAACACTTATATATACAATATTCATCCCTGTTCCTTCACTTTGTTGTTTTTCAAGTTGGACACACACACACACACACACACATATTATTGTTGTCTGACCCATTGTTTAATAAAAAAATACTTTCATTTGTTATTCTTTAATATATGTGATACTTTGTGTTCGGCTTAGTCTTAAAAGTAGCATGGTTGTGTGGTCAGCTCCTGCCTCATCAGAAGAAGTTGCCTGGAAACTAAATGCTAAATGGACTGTTGCTACTCTGCTTTCTCAATCGCTCTCTGACCACGGGTACGTGAATCGGAATTACAAGCAAAATCAAGAAAATGTAATAGTCCAGTTGCGCTAAAATGAACATCTTGAATCGTCTTAAATTTCAGAACAGATGTAGTAAGGTTAAGCCACTAAAGTCAGTAGCCTAGTGCTACCCATGCTTACACGAACGTGAAGCTTTACCTCAAACTTAAAAACGTATCTAAGTAGCTTGCAGTCGTCACCCTACCACTCCAAATGTAAAACGGACGTTTACAAATATGCAACAATGGTCAGAAAAGTACTTGTGTTTTTTAATTTATATTTACCATTCAATATTGCAATCGCTGCAGGCAGTCCCATTGAAGAACACGGCAGCGCGGCCTGTTTTTGAACTTTCCAGGCTTACATGAACCACGTGACCACCCTGCCGGCGAGATCAGAGTGTGTCGCGACTCTTCTCTCTCATGGCTCTGGCACAAGGCCGGGGACTCTCTAAATCGACGCCACTTCGACCTGGGCGGGACTTTACGTCCTACGTCACTCGCTATGGGTGTGCATGTGTGCGCGTAGCAGTCACTCGCGTATGGCAAGCCGAATTGACATTTATTAACTAAGTTTGACTATCCGGAATTTACGTTGTAGATATCAACAACTTCATTCAAGATATCTGTTACGTAGTTGTGACTAGTCGAAACGACAGTTAGAGATATCTGTGACGTAGTTTTGACTAGTCGAAACGATAGTTAGAGATATCTGTAATTCAGTTTTGACTAGGCGAAACTGAATTACAGATATCTGCAATGACTTCACGGAAAACGACATTCAACTCGTCACACATCTTAAATGACAATTGCAGATATCTGTAATTCAGTTTCGCCTAGGCAGAATGAAAGTTAAAGATATCTCAAACGTCATTTGAGTGTTGGGCATTACGTTTTAGATATCCAGAAATACGTAATTTCCCCTTGCCGCCATAATCAAAGAAGAAGTGGGTTCATTTCCGAATGGAATAAGAAAGGAGCAGTCATGGCGTTGGCTGTGATCGAAAAGATCACGAGAAAATATGGAGCGATGTAATCAGTGAATTGTGTGAATGATGATTGAACAAGGAGCTGCTCCGCTCCCGCTTAAAGTAAACGGTCCTATAATTTGTCATTACAGATATCTGAAACGTCATTACAGATATCTGAAACGTCATTTCGCCTAGTCAAAACTCGAATTCAAGATATCTATAATTCAGTTTCGCCTAGGCAGAATGAAAGTTAAAGATATCTACAATTGTAGATATCTCTAATCAAAATTCCTTTCAAGATATCTATAACTTGATAATAGATATCTACAACGTCATTTTGACTAGTCGTAACTCCAGTTAGAGATATCTACAACGTCATTTTGACTAGTCGTAACTCCAGTTAGAGATATCTACAACTTCATTTCGCCTAGTCAAAACTTAATTTAAGATATCTGAAAAGGGACATGTAGATATCTTGAATTGAGGTGAATTAAAGATATCTTGAACTGGAATTATGACTAGTCAGAATCAAATTGTAGATATCTCAAACTGGAATTACAGATATCTACAATTCAGTTGCAGATATCCGTAATCCACAAAGTGGATATCCGCAACTGAATTGTAGATATCCGCAATGAGAAACCCCATAGACATGAATGGCGAAAATGACGTAATTTCGCCTAGGAGGAATGTCTTTGTGGATATCTGAAATGACAATTGCGGATAGGAGGAATGTAGTTGCGGATATCCGAAATGTTAGTTTTGACTAGGCGAAACTGAATTGCAGATATCTGCAATGTAATTTCCGGATAGTCAAACTTAGTTAATAAATGACAATTCGGCTTGCCATACTCGCGATGGGTGTGCATGTGAGAAAGGTTTTGGCTTTTAGTGTCTATGGGTTGGTAATAACGGTTCTGATGATTTTTCTGATGGAAAAGTGGTCTTTTATTTCCATAATCTTTGTTCAGTGAACGCATAAACCCGTTTGTTAGTTAGCAGTTAAACAAAATGCGATCTCTATGTTTACAGTTACCAACGACCAACGTTTAAAGACTGATGATTGGGGGTTCGATTCCCTAGTGATGCAAGGTTTTTTCTTTCATTTTGGACTGCACACACATCGCGAGTGAAGGATACTCGCACAATGTACACACATCACTGTCTTTACAATTTCTAGGCAACCGAAGTTTGAAGATTGTCAAGTGGTTAACTCTTGAACTAAGACCTGATGGGTTAGTGGTCAGAGAACAACTCATTGACGCGGGGAGAAGGGGTTTGATTCCTTAATGAAGCTAGCTTTTTTCTTTCATATTGGACTGGATGTTTGTATGCCATTTTGCGTAACTTGTAGTTTATGATGAAGAAATGTTACTGGGGTTAATGTTAGGGTAACGGTAAGGGTAAGACACAAAGTGTTTTTGCAACACAATATTTCTTACAATAACAAAGTTCAAAGTTTTGATGACTCCAGTAGGAAACTTAAAGGTCCCATGACATGAAAATCTCAATTTATGAGGTTTTCTAACATAAATATGTGTTCCCCTAGCCTGCCTATGGTCCCCCAGTGGCTAAAACTTGCGTTTGGTGTAAAACGAGCACTAGCTGTTCTGCTCGCCTTTGAAAAAACGGAGGCTCAAGCGCGCTGATTTGGAAATCTGTGCTCATGACGTCATGAGGAATCTCAGCTCCTCCCCTTACTCTGCCTGGCCCGCCCAGAGACGTTGGCCCGCCAATGAGACTCGACCGTGCGAGCGCCACATGTGTGTGTGTGAATACACACACTGTAACGCAAGTGTTTCTTGTCGGTTCTTTGACGTGTCTTGTATTTCCACAACGAGACTGTCGTGGGGGTTATCTAAGCCATGGTTGAGAAGGAATTGGGGGAAAGGAACTTTGGTTTGACTCTGTGAAGTACATGAACTGCGACATGCCGCCGGTTGCCGCGAGGCACCATCGCCCGGCAGCGGGCAGCCGGCCGCAGGCAGCGAGCGGTTCAGTCGACTTCAGGTTGATGTGAAAGTGGAAGAACCAGAGACGTCGCAGAACCCGACAAAGTCGTTTGTGATTCATAATATCGTCTGGACTGGCGCACACAATCTGTTATATGATATAGATATCTATGTATTATATGATATTATTTAGATATAGAGCTCCAGGACTGGAGTGGAGTGGAACGCAAGTGGTGTACACTTCCTTGTTATTTGGATAACCGTTCTGCTGTTGGTGTGATGGCGCATAACACGTCGGACTCTCGTCTCTGGTATTTCTACAACGAGACTCGTATTGGGGGTCATCTCAGCCAAGGTTGAGAAAGAATTGGGGGGAAGGAACTTTGGCTTTGACTCCCTCAAGAACATGAACCACGACAAGGAGGAGAAAGGGATCTTTGCCGGGCAGCGCTTATGCACCTCCGCCTCCGGCGGTGGTCCCTCAGCGGGGCTCAAGCGGGAGACATTCGCCGCCAACAATCCCTTTCTCCTCCATGTCGTGGTTCATGTTCTTGAGGGAGTCAAAGCCAAAGTTCCTTCCCCCCAATTCATTCTCAACCTTGGCTGAGATAACCCCCAATACGAGTCTCGTTGTAGAAATACCAGATACGAGAGTCCGACGTGTTATGCGCCATCACACCAACAGCAGAACGGTTATCCAAATAACAAGGAAGTGTACAACACTTGCGTTACAGTCCTGGAGCTCTATATCTAAATAATATATACATAGATATCTATATCATATAACATATTGTGTGCGCCTCCAGACGATATTATGAATCACAAACGACTTTGTCGGGTTCTGCGACGTCTCTGGTTCTTCCACTTTCACATCAACCTGAAGTCGACTGAACCGCTCGCTGCCTGCTGCCTGCTGCCCGCTGCCGGGCGATGGTGCCTCGCGGCAACCGGCGGCATGTCGCAGTTCATGTACTTCAGCGAGTCAAATCAATGTTCCTTTCCCCCAATTCCTTCTCAACCATGGCTCAGATAACCCCCACGACAGTCTCGTTGTGGAAATACAAGACACATCAAAGAACCGACAAGAAACAATTGCGTTACAGTGTGTGTATTCACATTGATGTGGACGTTGAAGAACCAGGAACGTCGGAGAACCCAACGCGGTCGTTTGAGATTCATAATATCGGCTCACACAGCTTTTGGCCGTGATAATATATATTATATGATATAGATATCTGTGTAGGCTATATGATAATATTTAGATATAGAGCTCCAGGACTCCCGTGTGTTCTAGAATATTTACAGAACACGGCTAAAGGCTGTGTGCGGCTCGCCATTGCGATACATCCACTGTAAACAGAGCGCATGGTGGCTGCAAGCTGCTCAGGGCCACACCCCCACCCTCCTCCTTGACACGCCCACCGAAACAGCGCATTTGGGGGAAGCTCAATGTGCGACTGGCTCGGAGTGGCTGTAACTCTGCACCACGGCTGAATTTAGGGAACGTCTTTGAATACTGTGTTAGTTGCCCACTAATACCTATATTAAAGAATACATAAAATAGCATGTCATGGGACCTTTAAGATACCTAGAGAAATGCCTGAGTGCTCACGAAACATTTACAAGTCAGCAGTGTGGTACAGGGTGATCATTTCTGATATACAGTACAAAAGCTGAAACTATTAGACAGGAGTGGGAAAGATGCAGACGCAGACGTGGGAAGCAATAAGACACACCAACACACAGTTGCCTGTTGCAAAGTGGTTCAGAGTTTAATAGAAATAGTTAGGGTTAGCTGGTATGGCGTTATCTGGTATGGCTACTCTAATGTTAGCTTAGTTTGTGTTGTTGCGTCATGTCATTTGTAGAAATATAGCCTATCATCACAGACTGTAGGAATGTCACCCACCCTCCATCGCGTACGACACTGACGCTCGTAATCCTGTAGTGCAAGGGACTTCGTGCACAGATCCCTGAGACAAATGGCTACGCGCACACATGCACACCCATAGCGAGTGACGTAGGACGTAAAGTCCCGCCCAGGTCGAAGTGGCGTCGATTTAGAGAGTCCCCTGGCACAAGCCCCCAGGAACACTGCATACTTCCGCAATCCACCAGTGCTCAGCGGCCAAGCCTGGTATTGCAGCTGTTTAAGCGGGCTGTGGACGGGTCCCTCAAATCATGGGACCCAGAAGTAGATATCTCCGTTCACGCCAATACAAGTGGGGAACAGGAATGTGTCTCCGCAAAAAATGTCTGGATATCAATCAAAGGCTCGTAATTACCTTCATGCCATGTCCTAAAAAAAAATATTTTTTTTCTTTTCAAAACGCCACCTCAAGCGTTTTATTAGCTGTTATCTCCCTGGGGAAGAGGGGTGTGCAGCTGAAAGGAGTCGTAGTGAAACAAATGGCATCCGAGAGGGCCTAGTTCAGGCCGTTAACGTGTCCGATTTTTGGACTGGTTCATCTGCTGCTCAATAACTCTCACGGTCCTCTGCTTGCGATCATTGTGATTCATCATGTATTGATCCATTTATTCAAAAGATCCAAAGACAAAGAACAGGTGCATTGCGGTATCATTTTATATTGTTGTTGGACCGGAGTGGGGGGGGGGGGGTGGGAACGCATGCGTTCGATATTTCTGCATCCGGTACGTCAAGAACTAGAACTAGAACAAGGCAGCGCCAAACATTTCACTGATGACTGCTTCCTCAACTTGGGCGAATACAGAGCTGGACTTGCTCAATGTCTGAAAATCAAGTCTGGATCAGTACCAACTCTCCTCGGCTCAGCTACAAACCTCGAAAAAGTAAGTTAACTAACGCCATATCATTGTGTTGCTTTACTGTATATAGTTACCTTGTTAGCATTATAATGTTGCTTTAGCATTAGCGCTACAGCTAACAGCCAAGTTATTGTCGCTAATGTTAAGGTAGATAGCATCAGTTATGTGTGTAAATACCATGGACCTATTATAGAGAAAGGACAGTGGACCAATACATGGCCGCCCATTCATAACTATAAATACACACTGTAAGTCGAGTGTGCACCTCAGCAAGCAAGGGACATCATACGAGAATGGGCACAATTCAACAAAGGGGCTACAGGCACTGATCTCTACTGCTTGGATACCAAGGGAATGCAATGTTTAACAATGTCTGCTCATACTACAACAAACGAATACAACTGTATTCTACCGGCCACTGGACCGCAGTAGTTCTAGCGTTTTACTGATGAGGAGATTGACCTGTTAAACTCATCCTAAATACATATGGTGCGTTCCAGGTAACCCGTGTTTTCGCCCCCTTCTACCCTCTTGTACTCCCAGATATAACTGGTTATTAACGGGCAAAAAAGTGTACCTGAAACGCACTATTGTAGGCATGTTTTCCCCTTCACACCAGATTCAAATCAAAGGGTTATTAGCCGATTTCGGCAGAGCTTGATGTCATGGTATTGGGTTGTTGAGATGAACTATAAAATATGTATACAAATCAAGGATGTAATATCATTTCATAGAACTCATTTTAAGTATTAGGCTAATGTAATTCACTAAACATGCTTCTCTTGTATCTTCTTACAACTTGCACCTGGAATACATACAAGGTAAAAAATTGAGTACTGATTTTTCTTTGTTCTCTCTACGCAGGCCAGCTCATCAAGTGCTTACATTCAGCAGCTTCTCTCAAGGGATGTTGCCTGCCAGACAGAAAACCTGGAAACGCATATTTATAGGCACAAAGTTGTCCTTAAAGTCTATGCAGCCCCATTTTAAAAGTGAAGGTGTGTACATTACTCATTGAGTATTTTTTTTCTTTGATTTGGTAGATTCTAGGCAGCATAAATTCTAGGCTGATGCTAGATTCTAACTGCGCTAAAAAGCCTGGTCCTCTTTGGAAAAGCATCATGACCAGCGCCCTGCTAAAACACGAGTCAAACTTGGGAGTTGCATTTCAAAGATGGAATCAGTCAAGAGCTCAGAATGGTTTCAAGACAGATGCCACATGAGCTGGTTTATCATTCTCAAACATCAATGAATTCATAATGCATGAATGTTAGCTGATCAGCTTAGAGGGAAGGAGACGTTGTTGCTTTTTAGTGTCGAAATAGAATTGCGCTTCGCATGTCATGTTGTGAGATCATTTGGCGCTGGTGTTCGTTGAGTGTCCTTAACCACTTGAGCTTTGAGTCTAGGGAGGAGGGTGCTGGAGGTGACGTCCCTCTCCAAAACTGTGAATCTTTGTCAGCAGTACCCATTTTAAACCCTCTGTGTCAATGTTGCATACATTTAAAGAGTTTCTTTCCCGTGTACAAATACACAATGCCTGCCTTTATGCAAATAATGTATCAAAACTAGAGCTGTCAAGCGATTAAAATATTTAATCGTGATTAATCGCATTAATGTCATAGTTAACTCACGATTAATCGCGATTAATCGCAAATTCTTTTTCTATGCTAAATATCCCTTGATTTTTTTGTCCCATAATTCTTCTCATTTTAATTCTCTTATCAACATGGTGAAGTGCATCGGCTTGCCTTGTGCAAATGATTTTTTATTGATAACAACATTGGCATATACTGATCAAAACAGGACGATACAAAAAAAGAGCCTATAGTGCAATTAAACGACTGCTATGAACAAATGTCATTTGAACATAGCAGTCAGGCTACTGCTTCTTTGTTTTGAGCCAAAGAAAAAAATAAATATATATCATTTTTATTTTTTTTAATAAAACAATTGTGTTAATCGCGCAATTTTTTTTTTTAACGCTGTTAAAATTGGTTTGCGTTAACGCCGTTAATAACGCGTTTAACTGACAGCTCTAATCAAAACAATAGATTTTTCCTTTTTTTCTCCGTCTGCAGAAGACTGCGATGCCTTTGGAGACCGTAGCACTCAGTGTTGCGCCACCTCAGAGATTCTTGGTGTGGACGTCCCTGGCTCCTCCCACATGTCCAGTCACAGCGAGGAGCTGAAGATTCTGAGCGTCTACGGAAAAGGGGAGGGCCCACTGGCGGAGGACGGCCATGACACCCTCTTCACCGCGTCAGAAGTGGAGGCCCTGAACTCGCTTTCTGCGGACCACAGCGTGGCCAAGAGCCTGGAGTGCGGCGAGCGGCTGGTCTGCCACGAGGAGCTGAGTATCCATGTTGGAAATCGTCTTCTTATTCACCATCCAAACGAGAAGCTTCCTTTGTTACAACTCCAGCACACACCCTTAGAAAGCACACACCTCTATGATTTAAAGAGTCGTACGTGTAGCCTGGCTATTTCCAGACTCGTTGGTCTAGGGAAGCTGCTGTCATTTTCTTCAGCACAAGAGGCTTGATCAACTTGTTCAACTGACTCTGTACGCAAATGGCTGCTTGCCGTCGCTTCCCTGTCGTCATTGTGTTAATCCAGCCAATAGGGCGCCAGGGGGAAAAGCCAACTAGTTGATTGGCGCTGTCGCACCAAAATTGTACCGGGGTGAAAATTGTACCACCTACGTAATTCGCGTTCTAAACATTACGTCATCGTTCGACACGATTGTCCGTTGCTTGGCAGGTTTCAAAAAACATTCGCGCTCATGTTGCCAAAGAAGAAATAACGTAATACAAACACTTTTTTTTACTTTATATTTGTATTGTATTGAGTGTTTTAAAGTGTATCATAGTTTAGCTAGCTTGTGTTAATACACTCAGTTTACTAGCTAAATGCCATTAAACAATTAAATGCAATGTAATTATAAAGTAAGCAACGCTAATAAATATCATTTGTAAAATACGTGTTATCTGCTTAATGTTATTTCGTCTTGTGACGCTCAATGGATGAGCGCAAATGTTTGTGAATATTCATGAACCTTCCTACGTCATTGTTACAATACAATTTTGGTCTCAAAAAACAGTCTCAGCTTCTCCAAAAACGTATCGGAAGCAGAAGGATAAGAATTACTCTTCTCCTGACCCTTATGAAGGGCGAATTCAAATCGCCGTCAGAACAGGTTGGGGGAACCCAGTATATCGTAATTGGGGATTAACAACTATTCTGTGCAAATGAAAGGAAATGAAAATGTGTTTCCTTCTTTATGTGGAAAGCCGGAGACCCCAGACACCATTTCAATCAAGGTTGAAGAGGATATTGGTGGAGGCATGCCCGCTGTAGGTTAGTAATACACATTGCATCCATGCTAGCAAACTGACCTACCAACTGAGAATGTACTCGATTCTAACTGCGCTGGTCCTCTTTTGAAAAGCATCATGACCGGCACCCTGCTAAAACACAAGGACTACTATACAGTTTTATAGTAGAATGATTTACATCTTCTTCATGGCAGATGTCAGGAATGCTGAATCCGCTCTGATTCCCAGTATAACTACAGTATTGGTAAAGCAGGTGATCGGAAACCACAGATGACCTGGGTTGTGTCTTTATGATCTCCCCACATCCTTAAAAGGCGGAGACGTAGCGGTGCCTTCTCAGCTGACGCCTTTGACCCTTGACCCCCCCAAGGGGAACAAGGAAAATGCATAATAAACAAAAAGCCGTTGGAAAGAAAGAATGTCAAAATATACTTCTTCCAATACACCAGTGTGTAAAAGTACATGCTGTATCCCTTTGTGCAAATAATTAATTAATACTAGGGCTGTAACGATACACAAATTCACGATTCGGTTTGTATCACGATTTTTGACCCACGGTTCGATACATCCCACGATTCTTTTAAATTTAAAAAGCATTTTATTTAAACAACACTTAAATACCAATTATCTTAATGTAACATTTAATAACAAATAATTTGGAACACTGAACAGATTTGAACCAAAATAATACTATTAAAGTATAGCTAAATTAATAAAGAAATAACCAAAGATTGCAGTTGGAGGATGCTTTTTGCTGGTAGGCATAATAGGGCCCCTTTAACTGTTTGGTTGGTTTATTCAAATATTCTTATTGGCGCTTCTTATTAGGCTATGTAGCTTAAATAATGACATAATCAGGCCTTATAGAATGCAACATGTTTAATAGCCTAACTTTCAATAGATGAGGAAAAACATGAACGTCGCAATAACGAGGCATAGTGTTACGAGTAGCATATGTGTGTGCGGGAGAATGGCAGTGTGCGTATGCGTGTGTGAGTGACGTCAGCGAGTGAGTGGACGAGCGAGGAGAGCGAGCGGTAGCGCGTGTGTCTAGTGAAGAAGCGAACGAGTCCGGTAGAATAAAGTACCCATCCTGTCAATAATCGGTGGCCGCTTCATTCCGACCTATAAGCAGACAAACTGCCAGTCAAATCACACAAAACAATAGAGACAGGATCACACAGGCAATTTTTTTCGCGCTTGGCCAACTCTGGATAAATGTCGTTCATATATGAGGACTTCGACGGCTGTGGAGAAATGCAATCCTCCGTAGCCACGGAGAGCTGTGATCACAGAGAGGGCATCTCGTCACATATTTACGGCATCGATAGGAGGGGGAGCTGTCAGCAGACTATTATTTAGACAAATTATTAGCAAATTTCAATCGGACAATTTGACCGAAGAGTTAGAAAGGGCATATCGCGCTTCTGCCTTCTCACACCGCGAGACAGGATCGTGGCTTTGAGTATCGCGATTTTCGGTTTGATACGCGTATCGTTACAGCCCTAATTAATACCATTACTTTCTCTTTGTTTCCTCTCGGAAGAAGACGTCAATGACATCAGAGACTGCAGCACGCAGCGCGACGCCACCTCGGAGAGTCTGGGTGTGGACGCCCCTGGCTCCTCCCACATGTCAAGTTACAGCGGGGAGCTGCGGATCCTGAGCGTTTACGGACAAGGGGAGGGCCCACTGGCGGTGGATGGTTGGTGGAAGGTTTCTCCCAACAATGCCAATATGATCGTACACATGAGGACCCGACCAGACGAGAAGCCGTACGGGTGTGACCAATGCACGAAGAGCTTCAGTCAGAAAGGCAACCTGAAAATCCACATGAGTACGCACTCCGGGGAGAAGCCCTACAGGTGTGACCAATGCGCAAAGCACTACAGTCATAGCTACACCCTCAAGATGCACATGAGGACCCACACCGGCGAGAAACCCCACAGGTGTGACCAATGCAGGAAGCGCTTCAGTCTAAGTGAACACCTGAAGGGCCACATGAAGACTCACACCGGGGAGAAACCCTACAGCTGTGACCATTGCAAAAAGCGCTTCGCTCGGCATGGCGACCTGAACGTCCACATGAGGACTCACTCCGGCGAGAAGCCCTACAAGTGTGACCAATGCACGAAGCGCTTCAGTCGGACAAGCAGCCTGAAGACCCACATGAGGACTCACTCCGGCGAGAAGCCCTACAGGTGTGACCAATGCCCGAAGCGCTTCAGTCAAACAAGCCACCTGAAGCGCCACATGATGACTCACTCCGGCGAGATGCCCTACAAGTGTGACCAATGCACGAAGCGCTTCAGTCGGACAAGCAGCCTGAAGACCCACATGAGGACTCACTCCGGCGAGAAGCCCTACAGGTGTGACCAATGCCCGAAGTGCTTCAGTCTGAAAGACCACCTGAAGACCCACATGAGAACTCACTCCGGCGAGAAGCCCTACAAGTGTGACCAATGCACGAAGCGCTTCAGTCATGGCTGCAACCTGAAGAACCACCTGAGGACTCACTCTGGCGAGATGCCCTACAAGTGTGACCAATGCACGAAGCGCTTCAGTCGGACAAGCAGCCTGAAGACCCACATGAGGACTCACTCCGGCGTGAAGTCCTACAGGTGTGACCAATGCACGAAGTGCTTCAGTCTGAAAGGCAGCCTGAAGATCCACCTGAGGACTCACTCTGGGGAGAAGCCCTACAAGTGTGACCAATGCACGAAGTGCTTCAGTCCGAAAGGCAGACTGAAGATCCACCTGAGGACTCACTCTGGGGTGAAGCCCTACAAGTGTGACCAATGCACGATGCGCTTCAGTCAGAAAGGCACTTTGAAGATCCACATGAGGACTCACTCCGAGGAGAAGCCCAACAAGTGTGACCAATGCACAAAGTGCTTCAGTCTGAAAGGCAGCCTGAAGATCCACCTGAGGACTCACTCTGGGGAGAAGCCCTACAAGTGTGACCAATGCACGATGCGCTTCAGTGTGAAAGGCAACCTGAAGATCCACATGAGAACTCACACCGGCGAGAAGCCCTACAGGTGTGACCAATGCACGAAGGGCTTCAGTCTGAAAGGCACCCTGAAGATCCACATGAGGACTCACTCCGGTTAGAAGTCCTGCCTGTTAGTGCATTGCAACGCCAGCTACAGCGACCCAAGCAATTTGAGTGTGCAAGCACACGGGCAATGGGGTGCTTTCACACAGGGTAACGGGGCGCTTTGATTGAGAGCTCTGTCCGGTATTTGTCGAAATTAATGCTTTTAGTTTTTCTTTTCATCAGGATTAAACATTTTCCAGCTTTTGATTCGCTTTGTTTTGTTGTCATTTTAGTAATTTATGTCTGTGTGATAAAGAACTTATTTCTCTGATTCTTCTGACAGCAAAATATTAGGAAACTCTCACATCGTTTGTAAATACAAAGGAAACTTGTGAGGGGAGTATACCACGAACCTCGCTGAACATACCTAGGCTTTCTTGGGAAAACCTGGTTTGACAGAGACGCAACTCGCAGTGAGAGTTAAATGGTTCCACGACACTCACTTTAGATTAAATTAGTCGAACCAGGTTTTCCGCTTTAGGTTCAATGCACGTTCACATAAAAGGTGTGTTTATCACGTCATTTGACTCCCCCTTATGCAAAGTGAATCGAGCGTGCGTGGTGTATTATGAATTCCTATGAGGAATTCAAAGTCCAATTCACAGCAATGGGGAACAGGGTTGCCCATAATATGATTGTATCTAGGCAACAAACGGAGAGGACGCTGGCGCTGTCTGTTCGCCGCTTTTCCAAGCAATTTTTGGGCCAATTTTGGCCAATTTTACTTAAAAAGTGATTTTTTGTTGACATATTATCTCTACTTGGTTCCCTGCAAGCTACATCAGCGACGAAAAGCAAGCTTATGGACTGTCTTTAGTTGTTCCAGTGTTATTGTGTTATTGTGAAGAGCCGTGTAGCTCACTTGTTATTTTGGTTTCCCTAGTAACGGCTAAAAACAAGTAGCCGATGTGACATTTTCCTGGTCACTGCTGGCGATTTTTTTTCCGGCGATCCTGGTGAGGAATATGCCCTGGTCAACCTGCTAAGCTGTCTCTACTGTCTCGTGGATTTTCTGCACTGCCTCCCAGCTCTTCCCCAGATGCGTCGGGTCCGTACCTAGCTGCTAACAGGCAAACATCACTCAACATCAGGTTCGATGTTGACGTACTTCGCCCCACAGCTGCTGAAGTACAACAATCGCTCCATCCCACCCTGTATTTCCACCATTAAGCAGCTAGGACTATTGCATAGACCTCGATATATCCACAGAGGCTCAGGGAGAAACTTTATTTATGGTCAGCCTGCCGGCTTCATCACATCCATTAGGTCCGCTGAGACGGCTGAGGGCAAAAGACGTAACATGGCGAGATCCCCGCACTCCCGGCTGGATAGATTTCATGGAGTGGATTCCAACCTGCGCGGAGTGGATTTTAAGGCTCTGCGACCTGTACAGAGAATAACTCCACAGTCACTGGTTAAATTTGAACTTTTCAACACTCAATCCTTGAATAATAAATCCAGCTTGATTGAAGAGCATATCAGGGAAAAAGGACTTGACTTCATGTGTCTAACAGAAACCTGGCACCAGCCAGAGGTTTACTCTGCCCTAAACGAAGCCTGTCCCCCAGGCTACAGTTACTTGGAGGCAGCCCGCAGAACTGGACGCGGTGGTGGCCTAGCTGTCATCCACAAACAGGACCTGGAGTTGTCCCCCATGGTGCTGCCTACAACTTCCTCCTTTGAATGTCTTGCATTCACATTCAAGCCCCCCCATCCCATGACTGTTCTACTCATATACAGGCCCCCTAAACCCAACTCTGCTTTCATCCCGGAAATGTCTGATCTCCTCACAACACTCTGTACTACCTCTGCCAATACCATCATTCTGGGTGATTTAAATATTCATGTTGACACCCCCTCATGCCAGCCCGCTGCTGATTTTCTTCAGCTGCTAGACTCCCTCAACCTACAACAACATGTTGATGCCCCCACACACTCCAGAGGACAAACAATTGACCTGGTCATCTCAAACTCCGCCCCCATCAGCAACCTACAGGTCTATGATCTTGGCGTCTCGGATCACAGAGTTGTGTCAATGGAGCTCCCTTTTCCTTCCTCCCACACCAAACCAAAGCGGCAGATCCACTTCAGGAATGTGAAAAATATCAACATGGATGCCCTGGCCCTGGACCTTCAACATCTCTCCTCTGGCTCAACTGACTCCCTCTCTGTTGCTGACTCAGTGGACTTATACAACCAGTCCCTGAGCAGTCTCCTGGATCTCCACGCCCCCTTAACATCGAGGTCAGTCTCCTTCTCGCGCTCCGCACCCTGGTACACCAGTGAACTACGTACAATGAAGGCTGCTGGGCGTGTCCTTGAGCGGCGACTCAAGGCCTCTGGTCTGACCGTTCACAAACAGGCATACAGGGAACACAGGAGGGCATATGCTGAAGCCCTGAATAATGCACGGTCCAGGTTCTATTCCGCAATAATCAACAATAGCCCTGGTAACTCCAAACAGCTCTTTTCAACTGTCCATCACCTTCTCAAACCCCCTTTACCATCCCAATCTGATGTCACCACGGAGAGGTGCAACATGCACATCAACTTTTTTAAACAAAAAGTGAATAACATCCGCTCACACCTCTCCATCACTACTGCCCTGCCCCTTCAAACTGCTGACCCACCGATTGACTCTGTCCAGACCCTCTGCTCCTTCTCCAGCATCACAAAGGAAGAGGTGGAGGACGTCATCAGGAAAATGAAGCCATCCACCTGTGCACTAGACCCCTTCCCTACAGCTCTGCTGAAGGCCAACATCTCTGCTGTCTCTCCACTCATCACCAATATCATTAACCACTCCCTCCTGGCCGGCCATATCCCATCTGCATTAAAAACTGCTGTCATCAGACCAACATTAAAAAAACCTACCCTTGATCCAGAAGTCCTCTCCAACTACAGGCCCATCTCAAATCTCCCATTTCTGTCAAAAGTTCTGGAAAAAACATTTGCAGCACAACTCCAGGATCACCTCATACAACATCACTTGTTTGAAAAATTCCAGTCTGGTTTCCGCTATGGCCACAGTACAGAAACAGCCTTGGTCAGGGTCACAAATGACCTCCTGATGGCAGCAGACACCGGCTCCCCATCTCTCCTCATCCTCCTGGACTTAACAGCTGCTTTTGATACGGTTGACCACAATATTCTCCTTCACCGCCTGCAATACACCATTCGACTATCAGGAAATGTAAAGAACTGGTTCACCTCGTACCTCACTGACAGAACTGAGCACGTTGCCCTGGGCAAAGCAAAATCACACACCAACAACGTCACCTGCGGTGTCCCCCAGGGCTCGGTGTTGGGCCCCACACTGTTCTCACTGTACATGCTCCCCCTGGGTAGTGTCATTAGCAGGCATGGCTTGTCTTACCACTGCTATGCTGATGATACACAGCTCTACATCAGGACAACCCCCACTTCTTCTGCCCCTCTGCCAACATCCACACTGACCACCTGCCTGGAGGAGATAGAGGCGTGGATGAAGCTCAACTTCCTACAACTTAACAGCCATAAAACGGAAGCCATCCTTGTTGGCACGCCACATCAGCTCCGCTCCCCCACCATCACCAATATCACCTTCTCTGGCAAAAACGTCCCCCTTTCCACATCCGTCACCAACCTCGGTGTTAAAATGGACCCACAACTTAATTTTGACACCCACATCAAACACCTCTGTAAGACAGCTTTATACCACCTCAGGAACATCGCCAAACTCCGCCAATCACTCACCCTGGCTGATGCAGAGAAGCTCGTCCATGCCTTTGTCTCCTCCAGGTTGGACTACGGCAATGCACTCCTCATTGGGATCCCTGGCAAGAGCATCCAGAGGCTCCAATACATTCAAAACAGTGCTGCCAGGGTCCTGATGAGGGTGCGCAAGCATGACCACATCACCCCCATCCTGAAATCACTGCACTGGCTCCCTGTCTCACTCAGAATTGAGTACAAGGTCTCCCTCCTCACCCACCAGTGCCTATAACGGACTTGCCCCCCTCTACCTTCAGGAACTCCTCACCCCCCCGACAAACTCACGTACACTCCGTGCAGGATCCACTCACACCCTCCAAACCCGACATACGAAGCTGTGCACCATGGGTGATCGGGCCTTTTCTGCTGCTGCCCCTAGACTATGGAACGCCCTCCCTGACCACCTGAGGGCTCCACAGACTACAGCTCTTTTTAAACTGAACCTCAAAACCCATCTCTTTAAAAGAGCATTCAGCTAAACTTTCTTTGAGGTTCCCCCTTTTTTAATAGTTTTTTGGTATTTTTTTCTCTGAAGCACTTTGAGATTCTTGAATATAAAGTGCAGTATAAATAAAATGTATTATTATTATTATTATAATATGGCTAGGGTGGAGTGCTGGCAAAAAATAGTCGTCCGTGTTAATTCAAAAGTGAAAAGATTCTGCTTATTGTCTAAAAATATCATTTATCATCATGCCTGTTACCCCCATATATGTGGTGCCAGCACGCTCCTACGAACATGGGGCCTAGTCAAAAATAAATATGTAAATAATATTCAATGTGTAAGTTGTAAGCATCCATTTGAATAATTTCAGGTGAATCTAGCATATGATTTGCAATGGCCTAGGCTCCAACCTTTAGTCACATGTTGATTACCTGCAGCAAATAAAAAAACAAATTTAATATGACTGGGAGGAGGACCGCTCCACCGCCCTTCACCACTTCAGAGGAGCTGGCTCTCGCCAATAACGAAGGTCGGCCGATGATGGTAGGAGTGGAAGGGGGGGCGTCCTCTGACCTCACTGCCTCGACTTCCAAGGCCTTTGTAATGAGTATGTATTCATGTATTGGCAATGGACATCAATAATTGTCTTGCTAATCAAATTGTTGTGAAATGATTGAGTGTAAATTAATTGTCATTTTTAGTTGAAGGTACAAACATTAGTTTGGAGGAGCTGCCGACAATCAATCTCCAATCAGAAGCATATAACTATCAAAGCAAAGTGTCACGTACTCTTCTAAATGTTTAATTTCTGGACAGAATGTCCTATAATAGGTTTCCCTGATTCTTGCAGGCGACTGTCGGCCTGCAAGAATTCTCACAGCTATAGTATGAATAAAAAATGCCTAGGCCTAATTGTGTCACTGACATAGCGGTTATGTGTATGCAGCTGATGGTGGATGCTGCTGAAGGTGAATGCTGCTGATGGTGGATGCTGATGATGGTGGATGCTGATGGCTGCTGCTGCAGGTCGCTGCTGCTTGAGGCGATGGCTGCTTGAGCTGGCTGGTGCCGGATAACACTGCTGCTGCAGGTCGCTGCTGCTTGAGGCGATGGCTGCTTGAGCTGGCTGGTGGTGGCGAAGGATGGTGGTGTCGCCTTCTGCTGCTAGTGGTGGCGGCTTGTGCTGGCGACGGCTGTTGGTGGTGGTGGCGGCAACTGCTGCGATTGTTGTCCTTCCTTTCGACCTGATGCACTTTACTATCCTTAACCTCAGCCTGATGTTTGTGGAGTATTTTCTTTGTTTATTAACAACTTATAATATTCCTCCCTGTTCCTTCACTTTGTTCTTGTTTTACAAGTTAGACATACACGCACACCTGTTTACACATTTGTTGTTCTTGTTCCACACATGACTAACATTGTTTTATTTATTGATACCCCCTGGCTCTACTTTGCTGTTCTTGTTCACTTACTGTATGTTTGCTTTGTTGTTCTTAGTCCTTGTTCCCACTTGTTTTTGGTTCCACAAACCTCAGCCTGATATATCTGGCATCTCAAACACTGGGTCCAGCTTTACCATCGCCTACTCCTTTGCAGTGTGCAGATGTTATGCAGTGGAATCTGCATTTGCTGCAGGGTTTTATAACCAGTGGTCCATTTTACTTGTATTGCTTTTTTAATTGTCTCCTTTCCTCACCGTATTCCTCTCTTGTCAACACTTATATATACAATATTCATCCCTGTTCCTTCACTTTGTTGTTTTTCAAGTTGGACACACACACACACACACATTATTGTTGTCTGACCCATTGTTTAATAAAACTTTCATTTGTTATTCTTTAATATATGTGATACTTTGTGTTCGGCTTAGTCTTAAAAGTAGCATGGTTGTGTGGTCAGCTCCTGACTCATCAGAAGAAGTTGCCTGGACACTAAATGCTAAATGGACTGTTGCTACTCTGCTTTCTCAATCGCTCTCTGACCACGGGTACGTGAATCGGAATTACAAGCAAAATCAAGAACATTTAATAATAATAATAATACATTTAATTTAGAGGCGCCTTTCAAGACACCCAAGGTCACCTTACAGAGCATATAGTCATCATAAATCGTTGTTTTTTTTAAAAGACATTGTGGAAAAAAATAAACATAAATAAAAAATATATATTTTTTTTTATTTATATTTAGTCCAGTTGCGCTAAAATGAACATCTTGAATCGTCTGATTTCAGAACAGATGTAGTGAGGTTAAGCCACTAAAGTCAGTGCTACCCATGTGCTACCCATGCTTACACGAACGTGAAGCTTTACCTCAAACTTAAAAACGTATCTAAGTAGCTTGCAGTTGTCACCCTACCACTCCAAATGTAAAACTGACGTTTACAAATATGCAACAATGGTCAGATGAGTACTTGTGTTTTTTAATTTATATTTACCATTCCATTCAATATTGCAATCGCTGCTGGCAGTCCCATTGAAGAACACGGCAGCGCGGCCTGTTTTTGAACTATACAGGCTTACATGAACCACGTGACCACCCTGCCGGCGAGATCAGAGAGTGTCGCAAAATGGTCGCAACTCTTCTCTCTCATGGCTCTGGCACAAACCCCCAGGAACACTGCATACTTCCGCAATCCACCAGTGCTCAGCGGCCAAGCCTGGTATTGCAGCTGTTTAAGCGGGCTGTGGACTGGTCCCTCAAATCATGGGACCTAGAAGTAGATATCTCCGTTCACTCCAATACAAGTGGGGAACAGGAATGTGTCTCCGCAAAAAATTCTGGATATCAATCAAAGGCTCATAATTACCTTTATGCCATGTCCTAATTTTTATTTTTTTTTTTCTTTTCAAAACGCCACCTCAAGCGTTTTATTAGCCGTTATCTCGCTGGGGAAGAGGGGTGTGCAGCTGAAAGGAGTCGTAGTGAAACAAATGGCATCCAAGAGGGCCTAGTTCAGTGCTCCGTTAACGTGTCCGATTTTTGGACTGGTTCATCTGCTGCTCAATAACTCTCACGGTCCTCTGCTTGCGATCATTGTGATTCATCATGTATTGATCCATTTATTCAAAAGATCCAAAGACAAAGAACAGGTGCATTACGGTATCATTTTATATTGTTGTTGGACCGGAGTGGGGGAGTGGGCACGCATGCGTTCTATATTTCTGCATCCGGTACGTCACGGACTAGGCCACGTGTCTTGGCCCCATAACGCGGAAGCAAATCGCTCCTGTATGTTACCCTGCGCCACTGAGCAGTTTGTATAGGAATGAATGGGCGGCCAGTCCGTGGTCCATCCTTTATTATGTCCATGCTCTGGCAGCATCTTTAGACGGATGAGGAAGCCGGAGCCAATACGTCATAGGCCACGCCTACTGGATACAAACGCAGCGCGGGAGTCAGATGAGGTCAGGAACATATGGGCGTCCCGTTGCTAGAACACGGCAGCGCCAAACATTTCACTGACGACTGCTTCCTCAACTTGGGCCAATACAGAGCTGGACTTGCTCAACGTCTGAAAATCAAGTCTGGATCAGTACCAACTCTCCTTGGCTCAGCTACAAACCTCGAAAAAGTAAGTTAACTAACGCCATATCATTGTGTTGCTTTACTGTATATGGTTACCTTGTTAGCATTATAATGCTGCTTTAGCATTGGCGCTACAGCTAACAGCCAAGTTACTGTCGCTGATGTTACGGTAGATAGTATCATTTATGTGTGTACAGGGCTCCAGAGTGCGCCTAATTTGGGCGCACATGCGCCTAGAATTCGGGGTAGTGCGACCAAATATTTTATTTGGGCGCACCGGTGCGACTGAAAATGTATCTGGTATAATTATTATTATTTATTTTTTTACAGAGCAGTCTATTCATAATATTGTAATAACCACGGAAGAGGCAGTGAATGAAGTATTGATTAGACAGCGATTTATTATTATGCCGCTTTTCCACTGCATGGTACCAGCTCGACACGACTCGACTCGACTCAGCTCGCATTTTTTGCGTTTCCACCGCGAAAACATGGTATCTGGTACCTGAAGTGGCTGCTTTTTCTAGTACCGCCTCGCTCTAGGTTCCAAGCGGCTTAGCCGATGCTAAAAGGTGACGTCGGCAGACGGCCGGCCACTGATTGGCCAGAGAGTGTGACGAAGTCACAAGAGCGACATGGCAACCATGCTGGTAACAGCCATAGCAGCGCCGCAGCCAACATATTCCACTTCTTCAACTTCTTCAACATGCCAGCTAATAATAGTAATGTTATCGATGTCCTCCATTGTTGTTACGTGGGTTCTGTCCATGTGTGGGTTGCGTAGGTGTTGTTTGCGTCGCGTACAAAAATACGTCACGGCCCTTTCGCGCAGCCGACCCCGCCCACGTCCAGGAGGTACAATTGCGGTGGAAAACGACCCGTGCTGCTACCGTGTCGAGTCGTGTCGAGTCGAGTCGAGCTACATGTGCGGTGGAAAAGCGGCATAGACACCTAATAAACTGTTGGAACACGCAAGACCGGTAACAATAGAAACGCCGGTAAACAAACCCGCGAAGCCCAATCCAGGGGCCTGTACTACGAAGCTCGATTAGAGGGTTAGTGAGGTATGTTGAGCTGAAAGCCTGGGTTAGCTGTACCATGAAAGTCGATCTCTTTTAGCGTCGCTGTATCACCATGGTGACTTACGCTCGCAACCAAACCTGGGCATTGAGTTTTTTTTTTCTTTGATTTGGTAGATCCTAGGCAGCATAGATTCTAGGCTGATGCTAGATTCTTCCTGCGCTAAAAAGCCTGGTCCTCTTTGAAAAAGCATCAGGACCAGAGCCCTGCTAAAACACGAGTCAAACTTGGGAGTTGCATTTCAAAGATGGAATTAGTCAAGAGCCCAGAAGGGTTTCAAGACAGATGCCACATGAGCTGGTTTATCATTCTCAAACATCAATGAATTCATAATGCATGAATGTTAGCTGATCAGCTTAGAGGGAAGGAGACGTTGTTGCTTTATAGTGTCGAAATAGAATTATTGCGCTTCGCATGTCATGTTGTGATCAGATCATTTTGCGCTGGTGTTCGTTGAGTGTCCTTAACCTGGCCAACCACTTGAGCTTTGAGTCTAGGGAGGAGGGTGCTGGAGGTGACGTCCCTCTCCAAAACTGTGAATCTTTGTCAGCAGTACCCATTTTAAACCCTCTGTCAATGTTACATACATTTAAAGAGTTTCTTTCACGTGTACAAATACACAATGCCTCCCTTTATGCAAATAATGTACCAAAACAATTCATTTTTCCTTTTTTTCTCCGTCTGCAGAAGACTGCGATGCCTTTGGAGACCGTAGCACTCAGCGTGGCGCCACCTCAAAGATTCTGGCGGTGGTCGCCCCTGGCTCCTCCCACTGGTCCAGTCACAGCGAGATACTGGTGGTTAGCAGAATAAAGAATATTTTGGCATTTTTGCACTTGTAAATAGTTAATCGCGTTTTAACCTACACTCAGATGTGAACTCATTCTTGCATGCGAGGGTCTTGAATCCACAAAAAAAAATACACAGGCAAGACATTGAAATTGCAGGGCGAGCCAAGCCATGACCGAACCAGCTTGGCAGTGTGAAAACGCCTAATCTGTCAGTAGTGGGGATTGACAACTATTCTGTGAAAATGAAAGAATATGTCTTGTGTGTGTTTCCTTCTTTATGTGGAAGGCAGCAGACCCCAGACACAATTTCAATAAGGTTGAAGAGGATATTGGTGGAGGCATGCCCGCCGTAGGTTAGTAATACAGATTGCATCTATGCAAGGCAAGGCAAGGCAACTTTATTTATATAGCACTTTTCATACACAAGGCAGACTCAAAGTGCTTCACATATAAACATTGTCATACAATAAAATAAAATAATAGGTAAGTAAAAGAAAAACATATGCAAAAAATAGAAGTTAAAAGGCATTTTAGTATTAAAATAGAAAATAAAGGCAAAGTTAAAAAAGCTTTTTTAGAAAGTGCAATGTATTTCAGATTTAGCAGAAAGCTATAGCAAACATAAAAGTCTTCAGTCTTGTTTTAAAGGTGCTCAGAGTTGGGGAAAGTCTTAAATCCTCTGGGAGTTTATTCCAGCTATTTGTTGCGTAGTAACTAAATCCTGCTTTCCCATTTTTTGTGTTTACTCTGGGGATAATTAACAGATTGGTCTCAGAGCTTCTTAGTGGTCTAAAAGGCTGATGTAGTGGAAGCATATCAGTTAAATATTTTGGGCCTAAACCATGTAGGGATTTATAGGTAAGCAACATGATTTTAAAATCAATTCTCTGACCTACAGGAAGCCAATGTAATATGATCAAATTTTTTGGTCTTTGTTAGAACTCAGTTGAACCTTGATCAACTGAGAATGTACTCGATTTTGCCTTCCCAGCAGGAGCCTTTAACCCTTGACCATCCAAAGGGCGACAAGGAAAATGCATAATCAACAAATAGAAGTTAGAATGTCAAAATATAAATCTTCCAATACACAAGTTTGTACAAAGTACATACTGTGTAGCTTTGTGAAAATGATTCATTAAAAACATCACTTTCTCTCTTTCTCAGTTTTCCTCTCTGAAGAAGACGATGACATCAGAGACTGCAGCACGCAGCGCGGCGCCACCTCGGAGAGTCTGCGCGTGGACGCCCCTGGCTCCTCCCACATGTCAAGTCAACGGGGAGCTGCGCATCCTGAGCGTTTACGGACAAGGGGAGGGCCCACTGGCGGTGGACGGCCATGACACCCTCTTTGCCGCGTCAGAACTGGAGTCCTTGAGCTCGCTGTCCGCTGACCACAGCGTGGCCAAGAGCCTGAACTGCAGCGTACGGCTCGTCCGCCTTGAGGAGCTGACTGGGCATCAGGGCGGCTGCAAGGGCCGGCCCGGTGTCTTGTGTGGAAAGGTTGTTCCCAACAATGCCAATATGATCGTCCCCATGAGGACCCACAACGACGAGAAGCCGTACAGGTGTGACCAATGCACGAAGTGCTTCAGTCTGAAAGGCATCCTGACGCGCCACATGATGACTCACTCTGGGGAGAAGCCCTACAAGTGTGACCAATGCACGAAGCGCTTCAGTCGGACAAGCCACCTGAATATCCACATGACAACTCACTTCGGCGAGAAGACCTACAAGTGTGACCAATGCATGAAGTGCTTCAGTCAGAAAGGCCAGCTGAATATCCACATGAGGACTCACACTGGGTAGAAGCCCTACAGGTGTGACCAATGCCCGAAGCGTTTCAGTCAAGGCCGCGCCCTGAAGTTCCACATGTCGACTCACTTTGGGGAGATGCCCTACAGGTGTGACCAATGCATGAAGAGCTACCATCGGAAATGCGACCTGGAGAGCCACCTGAGGACTCACCCCGGTGAGAAGCCCTACAAGTGTGACCAATGTACGAAGCGCTTCAGTCAGACAAGCAACCTGAAGATCCACATGAGAACTCTCACCGGCGAGAAGCCCTACAAGTGTGACCAATGCACGAAGTGCTTCAGTCTGAAAGGCACCCTGAAGTTCCACATGTCGACTCACTCTGGGGAGAAGCCCAACAGGTGTGACCAATGCACGAAGTGCTTCAGTCAGAAGGGCAGCCTGAATCTTCACATGAGGACTCACACCGGCGAGAAGCCCTACAGGTGTGACCAATGCACGAAGGGCTTCATTGTGAAAGGTAACCTGAAGATCCACATGAGGACTCACTCCGGCGAGAAGCCCTACAGGTGCGACCAATGCAAGAAGGGCTTCAGTCAGACAAGCAACCTGAAGATCCACATGAGGACTCACACTGGGGAGAAGCCCTGCGTGTGTCTGCAGTGGAACGCCAGCTACAGCGACCCAAACAGTTTGCGTTTGCACATGCTCAAGCACAGTTTGGCACGGGGTAACGGGACGCTTTGATTGAGACCTCTGTCTGGTATTGGTTTAAATTACTGATTTTAGTTTTTCTTTCATCACAATTAAACGCTTTCAACTTTTGATTCGCTTTCTGTTTTTATTAATAATCGATGTCTGTGTTGAATAACTTATTTCTAGGACACTTCTGACAGCAAAATATTTGATTTAATGTAGAGCTTGATCAGGGGAAGATACAGGCAGCAAAGTTACCAAGCATACAGTCAATGAGACGATGGGTGTACATGATTCTTATAGGAAACGTTCACATCGTGGGTAAATACAAAGGAAACAAAGGTCAGGGGGAGGGGCCTTCGTGGAGTTTAGGATTGGCCAGAGGAGAGACCAAGTTCAATTGCAAAGAAGTCTGTGGATTGGCCTCAGTATCAAACTTGGTGCCCACAGTTGCAAATGGAAACTATCTAAACACCTTTCAATTAGAGAGGGCGGAAGGTATCTCTAGGACCATGGAGAATGGATAGAAATTCATTGAAATTCGAGATCTCAGTGATGCTCAGTTTAGGCCGGTCCTCCCTCTAGAAGGCAGCATTATTCTAACGGGACAAAGTCAGAAGATTCCTAGCATTGGTCCCCCTTCACTCCCTGTTTGCAGCGGCGGCTGGTGATCCAATTCGTGGGTGGGGTGCAGTAATGGACGGGGGTCCTCCCCAAGAAAATATAGAATTGGTTTCTGGGATGCCCACTAGCTAAAAATTTATTCTGATTCATTGCCTACATCCTGACTTGCAGGGCCTGGACAAGCCTACACTGCTTTCACTTTCAGTCCACTAGTTATTGCTATTTGACCCATGGTTGTTATTCTGATATTGAGGCATATCATGATCAATGTCCTATAGTGTTTAACCCGAGTCTCAAGGTCTATTTCAAATGCAAATACATGCCAAAAGACTTAATTAATATGTAACTTACTTGTTCCTTTTAAGTATAACATTGCGTGATTGAGGAGTCCAATTCCTCCACTGAAATGGGTAGAAAGTGCTTTTACGGCTCTCTGCTAATTATCAAACTATCACTTCTCTCTGGATATAGTTATATTGTGCAATGCACGAATGCTGCTGAGGGAGGTAGGCTATTAGATTCATTGGCTGAATTGTCCAATCAGCTCCAAATTACTACAATGTGTTGAAACACAAGACAGTGTAGTGACAAGTGTTTCTTCAATACTCTGAGTAATTCAGTTACTGTTGGGAAAGGAGAACAAGCCTATCTTGATGAATCCTTCATGTTGTGTGTTCAGTAACAGGGGTAGGGTTTGTGTTCGGTCTTTCTTATTTTTTCTTGCTTATTGTGGTGTGTGTGTGTGTGTGTGTGTGTGTGTGTGTGTGTGTGTGTGTGTGTGTGTGTGTGTGTGTGTGTGTGTGTGTGTGTGTGTGTGGCTGCAGTTCAGAAGGTGAACTGCACCGAGGAGGATTCACCGCCCCCAAATGGTTCCACATGCATTTACTTTGATACGTCTTTGATGTGTCGTTCAGAAAAAACTAAGTGTATGGTGTTTGGAAATAAGAAAAAGATGCCATCGCAGACAATTAAATTATGCGACAACGATCTTGAGAAAGTCAAGTACTTTAAGTTTCTAGGAATGTGGTTGGACGAAAGAATGACAGGGATAAAGCATATTGAGATGGTAGCTTTGAAGTGTGGGAAAATAAATAATGTCCTTAGGTGTGTGGCTGGTTCAGACTGGGGGGCTGATAGAGAATCAATGATGAGGATTTACAGAGCAATGATAAGATCATTAATTGATTGTGGATGCATGGTTTATGGATCAGCAGCTCTTTCAGTGTTAAACAAATTAGGCATAGTCCAAGCAAAAGCCTTAAGAGTGTGCTGTGGAGCATTCTGTACAACTCCAATAGCAGCATTACTAATAGAAATGGGTGAGATGCCGCTAGTATTAAGAAGATATAAACTTGGCTTGAAATACCTAATGAAGCTCAAAGGACAAAGGGAAGTGTATGGCGACTATCGAACCACTTATTTAGTCACCGAGAGGCTAGATCGGGAAAATCTGTTTTTGCCAGACGCGCTGCTTGTTCCAAGAATCACTTAAGAATGGGTACTGCGTTTTGTTGGTTTATTAAAGATAAGTTAAAAACGTTCCATAGTCCTAAAGTGATCGGTGCTAAAGTGCGTTAAATGTTAACAGATTGTGCGGTCAATAAAGTTGGACTTCCCCCGTCCACCCCCTCTCATCTCAAACATTTCATTCAATCAAACCCGCGCGTGAGCAGCTGACTTTTACCACTGATCCTGACTGACGTAGCCCCAATACCACGTGACCTGTCAGTCTGCCTATACCTGTCACCAACATTCCGGCCCCTAATTGTTACATGTTATTACACAGTAGTAATAATTACCAACGCACATTTTTTTGTCTTTTTTTTGCGATTTTTTGTGCGCAAGGAGAGAGTTCATAGTTCATATGGCCATTGCAGGTCTTCATCCTTCATGAACCAAACCCGCCCCAAAGTAAAGTCAATCCAAAGTCACGAAAAAAGGTCATGTCAGGCAAAAGTCAATATAATCCAAATCCATGGAAAAGAAGGGAAGCCTTCACGACTCCGTCGACTCCTGAAGAAGGCAGATCTTTGTCACAGGTCTGCAGAGAAGGCTGGTGCGGGTCTTGATCTGGACCTGTCGCACCAGTCCGTTCCTGTCTGGCATTGTCTCTGTAATCCTCCCAATGATCCAGGAATTGCGAGGTGCAGAATCGTCCATTATGATCACTATGTCACCGGGGGCAAAGTTCCTCTTGATCTTTGTCCATTTCTGTCGTTCCTGTAGTTGTGGCAGATACTCTTTAATCCACCTTTTCCAGAACAGGTCCGAAATGTATTGCACCTGCTTCCATCTCCGGCGTGCATAGTTGTCCTCCTTGAGAAACAGACCAGGTGGTAAGCTGGGCTTGACTTTAAGCAGCAGAAGATGATTAGGTGTTAAAGCCTCCAAGTCATTCGGATCTGTGGATTCCTTCGTGAGAGGTCTACTGTTGAGAATTGACTCCACCTCACAGAGTACTGTATTGAGTCCCTCCTCATCCAGACTTTGGGTCCTCAAAGTGGAATTGAGAATCTTCCTGATGGAACGTATTAACCTCTCCCATGCTCCGTCGTGATGTGATCCAGTGGGAGGGTTAAACGTCCACTTGATTCCTTTCAATGAGAGCACATCATTGATCTTCTCCAGATTCCATCCTTCAACAGCTCTTCTCAGCTCACGCTCTGCACCAATGAAATTAGTGCCATCATCAGAACGCAGCTCTTTGATTTGTCCTCTTCTTGCGATGAAGCGCCTTAAAGCATTGATGAACGAATCTGTGTCCAAAGATGAGGCAACTTCAATGTGTACAGCTCTTATTGTCAAACATGTGAAGATAACTCCATATCTTTTCACAAGACTCCGGCCACGCTTGATGTCAAATGGTCCAAAATAGTCAACTCCGACATAAGTGAATGGAGGTTCTCCAGTCGAAACTCTGTCACTAGGCAAGTCTGCCATTTGTTGCTGACCTGCAGCTCCGTGCAGCCGACGACAGATGACACATCTGGAAATGATCTGCCTTATGGCAACGCCTGCAGCAGGAATCCAGTACTGCTGACGCAGCCTTGACAGCATATGGTTCCTACCGCCATGGCCCACCTCTCGATGTATCTGGCGTAAGATGAGGTCTGAGATGTGGAGATCCTTTGCTATTATGGCTGGATGTTTAGACTCTTCGGGCATGGCAGCCTTACTAAGTCGGCCTCCGACTCTCAACACACCTTCTTCCAGTATCGGACTGAGTCTGTAAATGTGACTGTTCCCTTTCACACACTCTCCCTTTTGGAGGCAAGATAACTCTTCAGAGAACTTTCTTCTTTGACAGATCTTGATTATCTCCAGTTCAGCTCCTTTGATCTCCTCCAATGAGAGGCAAATCTCCTTATCAAGAACATCTTTGTGTTTAGTTAGGTTCAATGCTGGCTGAGAATCACATGCAGTGACTTCTCTCCTCTTCCTGTGGAATGCTGCATCCCTGCCAAACCTCCTCTTGAGGTTGAGAGTACGTTGCTCTGCAACTTTGCGATTGTTGGGCATGGTAATTGATTTGTCCTTCAGCGGCAATCCAACAACATAATGGCCATCAACCAGTTCCACAGTCTCGTTAGCCATTTCCAGGAACTTAGTCTTCCCTTGACAGCCCTTGCAGTTCATCCTGGCTGTTTTCAGGGAAGTCAGTCTTGAATTGTTGGTTCCAGAGCTCGTCAAGAGTGACAGCAGAGATCCTGTTGATGCTAACTGCAGACAGTCACAGGATCGTCACTGCCCTCTCCTCCAAGGGGTCCATTTACAGTCCATCCAAGCATTGTTTTGACCGCATATGGCCCTCCATCCACACTTCGGATGACTTCCAGTGGTTCCAATGCTCTGGGAACATTCAAGCCAATTAACATCTCCACGTCTGCATCTATCTGTGGCAGATAGACAGGCTTCAGATGTGGCCATCTTTCCAGATCTTGCTGTCGTGGGATGTTACCTCTGTTAACAGGCATTTGATGTTGGGTGAAGATCTTCGGCATTTCACAGTACCAGTCACTGTCCAATCCAGCGACCTCCAAGTCTGATGCAATGCCACTGTCAACCACCTTCTCTTGGCCCATGGTACGTAAAAGAATCCTTGTTCTTCTCCCAGAGAGTCCCAGCTTATCCATCAGACCCATTGTGCAGAAGGACGCTGAACTCCCTGGGTCCAGAAAGGCGTAGGTTTCGACTGACCTTTGACCTTTACTGGACTTAACCTTGACTGGCACGATAGCAAGCTTACAATCTTGCTCACCGGCCCCAGTAAGACCACCGGTTTGGACTTCGACTAGAGCACTGTCCACTGCTCTGTCAGAGTTGCTCCTGCCTTTCTCTGGATCTCCATTCTCCTTAGAGTGGATATGGAGCAAGCTGGGGTGTCGTGAGCCACATGTCTTGCAAGACAGACGTTTCCTGCACTCCTTGCTGATGTGCCCAGTGCACAAGCAGCCGAAGCAAACTCCATTTTTCTTCAGGAACTCCATCTTCTCACTGTGAGCTTTCTTCTCCAATAGAAAACACGACTCCAGTGTGTGTCTACCCTTTTTGCAGAAAAGGCAGGTCTTCTCGGGTCCATCTTTAACCCTGTTCTCCCAATGAGCATCTCTTTCCACAGTAGTGAAAGTTGTGGCAAAGCTGCTTCCTCTAGCCTTAGGACGAGGCACAGGTTTAGCTCTACCACTTTCTTTGAAGGCCCCTATGACTGGAGCATCTTGTATGTCTCCGAATACAGGGTCTGTAGTGATCCTAACTTCACGCTCAATAAAGGTCACAATATCAGCAAACATAGTTATTTTCCGATGCTTTTCCTGAATGTCGCATGCCTTCGCTCGCCACTTGTCTCTCAACTTGTAAGGCAGCTTCTTGATCACAGAGACCATGTTTGCAGACGTGTTCAAGTCAGATAGGTTGTATACATCTTTCATGGCATTGTGACATCCTCGCAAGAATAAGCTGTATGCTTGTAAAGCTTTTCCATCCTCCGACTTTATTGCTGGCCATGCAAAGATCTTGTCCATATAAGCGGATGCTATGACGTGCTCATTTCCAAAGTGTTCCTGGAGTAAAGCCTTTGCTGTAGCATATCCAATGCCATCAGTCATGTGTTGACAACTTCTGACTAGCTGTTTAGGCTGACCCCTGGTGTATTGCTCCAGGTAATGCAGGTGGTCAACAGCATCGTCAGCCCTCAGTTCTATGGTCTGCTCAAATGACTGCATAAAAGCATGATAGTGCAGAGGGTCACCGTTAAACAGTTGGATGTCTCTTTTAGGTAGTGAAGCAATGCATTGCTGATGCACCAACATCAAAGTTATGTCATTTTGTTTTTGCATTATAGACATCATGGTGTCCTGTTCACTGCTGATGTTTCCGGAAGCAGATTGTGTGTGTCTATGCAGAGACAGTGGGGCTCCTGTAGCCTTTCTGACTGTGCTCTGAGCCTGTGTGGGGGCTGAGGTCCTCTGGAGATGTTTGTTTCCATCACATTGCCTTTGTTTCGGCCTTGTGCCTCCAAACTCTGCAGGTTGTCCTCTTCCAACATCTCCAACATTTTGCCGTACAAAGGTCTCTGCATTAAACTTGAGGCCACTTTCAAAGTAGGCTTCCATTCCATCCAATTTCTGAGAAGCAACACTCCGTACCCCTAACCCAGAGGTTCTCAAAACATTAAGCTTTGCCGCCGATGCGGCCATGTCCGTTTCAAGTTGAAGTTGTTCCTTTTGCTTTCTGACTCGAGCTTCCTGCTCTTGCAGCGCATGCCTTATTTTGGCTTCCTCTTCCTCAAGAGCATGCTTTTGTTCGAGCAACCTTTTTCGAGCTATTAAAGCAGCCATTTCAGCTTCGGCTCTAACACGGGCAGATGCAGTAGAGGACACTTTTGACCTGATAGATTTTGAACCATGATTCTGGCTGCTATAGTTTGATATGCTGTCATCTGGCTGAATATCATCCTGAACATTATGTGACTGAGGCCCAGTCACTTCCACATTTTCCACACCTCCATTTTCCTCTTCTGCAGCCTCATGTAGCAGAGGGCTTTCATTTGACCTATTAGCCACCAGCAGAGGCCTGCTTGGGGATCCTCTGAGTCTGGTTACAGAAAACCATGCATTAACATCCTCAATAAAATCATCTTTACGTTTAATGATTTTTGAGAACCAACCGGTTTGTTTTTCTTGTTCATCATGAGGAATGAGAGGCATTAAGGAAGCATGTAGTTCATTAGAGGTGTGAGACAATTTTATCAAGCCATCAAGTTTCCCTTTAACAGCTGAAACATGTTTTCCATCTTTCATGAGCTCTTTCATAGAGTTTATCACAGTCTTTATTTCATCCACTTTCCTTTTTCGTTCCTTTTGTATGGACTCAATTTTATTTGCAAGAGCCTTTTCAGTTAGAATTACTTTCCTCTTTCCCATGTCCTGTTTCCCAACATCTGAACCAACACTTGTTCCACTCATCTTGAACGCACAAGTAAATGATCACAATGAGAGAATCCAAAGCAAAGCAGCCACATAAAACAGTCACAGCTATCGGCGATAGCATAGAGACAGAGCAGAGCACGTTAGTTTGTCACACACACAGCCTGGCCCGGCGGGCCGCGAACACAGCGTGATATCACAATTCACAATGACAGACAGTTTCCACTCAGCGGCGGAACCAGATCAAAGTGTTCCAATCAATCATGTATCACAGCAGTCACGGAACGGGTCGGGTACGTTACCGCCTATCCTTTCAGTCCGTCCTTGTTATCTGTTTGTGCGCGTCCTCCTTACATTGTTTGCATATCATGCATTCCTTTGTTGCTCCACGCGTCCATTTGTGACATGTCGGGTCCTTTTGTGGCTCCAATCCATGTGGTTGTGTCACAGTTTTGTTGACAAATGTATGGCGACTATCGAACCACTTATTTAGTCACCGAGAGGCTAGATCGGGAAAATCTATTTTTGCCAGACGCGCTGCTTGTTCCAAGAATCACTTAAAGGCATATTGTACGATTTTCAGTGACATGCACTTTTTAATATGTTGTTGAAATTGGTTTATACATCCAGACAGCAATAAATAACTTATGGGCAATGAAAAAGAAGCGGGAAAAAAACGAATTCTGTATCTGCTATAAACCTGTTAAAATGCTTACCAATCGGAGACATTGTACCCGAATCTAAAGAACCAATCACAAGCCTGCGCGTTCTCTCCCCTCTGTGTACGAGCCTGAGCCGGCCTGAGCGCGTTCACGGAGGGCAAAGAAAGCGTTGTTATCATAGTAGTTCATGACAGTGGACTAGACCTAGTGAGCCTACAACGTTAACACGATGGAAGAAAAAAAAAACAGAAGTTACCACTGCCACCGTTACTTGCCCCGGTTCATCCTTTTAAAAAGGCAAGAAAAGGCATACATATATATATATATATATATACATATACATACATATATACATACACACATATATATATATATATATATATATATATATATATATATATATATATATATATATATATATATATATATATATATATATATATATATATACATACATACATACATGCATACATACATACATATATATATATATATATATATATATATATATATATATATACATACACATACACATACATCCATAAAAGACAGCACTGTACAAAAAGAATTGTACAGTATTGTGCAAAAGGTGCAAGAATTATAGTCCTTGTTTGAGGTCAGAGATTACAGAGAGGGACGGTGTCTGACATTCTAAGGGAGTATTTACCTTTATTGCCTTTATTTAGTATTTACGTAGTCATTGGAGTATATAAAAGGATTTAAAGTTTAGGGGGGAATAACAAACAGTGGGGGGCAGTAATACGCCATAGCTGCGTCCAGACTACCTAAATAAAAGAAGAAGAAGAAGAAGAAGAAGAAGAAGAAGAAGAAGTTACGCCTCCTACTACAAGTTACGCCTCCGTCTTGCAGGACGCAGAGACCCTACTCTACGATCGTGTACTACACGCAGTTCTTTCCTTGAGAGACACCATGGCTCGCAAACGAGCGAAGCATAGCAGTTGCTTAGTGTTTGGATGTACAAATGAACACAAAAGTCTATATTTTGTTCCTTCCTCCGAGCCGCTGAAGAACCAGTGGGTTAATTTTATTGTCTCTGGAAATGCGCCAGTCTGCGCCAAACATTTCACTGACGACTGCTTCCTCAACTTGGGCCAATACAGAGATGGACTTGCTCAACGTCTGAGAATCAAGTCTGGATCAGTACCAACTCTCCATGGCTCAGCTACAAACCTCGAAAAAGTAAGTTAACTAACGCCATATCATTGTGTTGCTTTACTGTATATTGTTCCGTTGTTACCATTCTAATGTTGCTTTAGCATTAGCGCTACAGCAAACAGCCAAGTTACTGTCGCTAATGCTACGGTAGATAGCATCAGTTATGTGTGTAAATACCATGGACCTATAAGAAAGGACAGCGGACTAAATCATGGCCGCTGGAGCAGCCGATTTGGTTCCCCCCCAGTTCCTGTTCCCCCTTACGCTGATTTACTGATGAGCCGTGCGTAGTTGCTATGTTACCGTACGTAATTGACAGCTGGATGTACGGCAAGCGAAATGGGACAAACCTCACACCAGGCTGTGCGGCAGTAGTCGTCAACAAGTCTGCTACGTTGATTTTAGCGTCACAACACAACTATAACACACACACGTTATTCATGAAGGTATTTGTTAGACCATTCATTGTCAATCTTTGCAAAGGAATACGGTTAAAAGAGAAAAATAGGGGAAACCATCTCCATCAATAATGTATTTATTACGGCTGGACAAAGATTAAAAGTTTTAATCGCATCAACTCGCGATTAATCACACTTTTATCCACTCCAATTTAAGTTGAATGAGATATCAAATTGAATGACACATTATCATTTATACCAAATGTACTTATCAATAACTTGGCCAAGTTTTCTTGAGGGAGTTTTATTGAGTGACCCAGTGTGGTTTGAATATGACAATTACGGAACACTATTATAGGCATGTTTTCTCCTTCACCCCTGATTCAAATCAAAGGGTTATTAGCAGATTTCTGCAGAGCTTGATGTCATGGTATTGAGTTGATGAGATGAACTATAAAATATGTAAACAAATCAAGGATGTAATATCATTTCATTTGGCTAATGTAATTCACTAAACATGCTTATCTTATATCTTATTACAACTTGCACCTGGAATATATACAATGTAATAAATTGAGTACTGATTTTACTTTGTTGTCTCTACGCAGGCCAGCTCATCAAGTGCTTACATTCAGCAGCTTCTCTCAAGGGATGTTGCCTGCCAGACAGACCACCTGGAAACACGTACTGTAGGCACACAGCTATCCTTAAAGACTTCGCAGCCCCATTTTAAAAATGAAGGTGTGTACTTTCTACATTGAGTATTTTTTCCCTTGATGTAGTAGATTCTAGGCAGCATAGATTCTAGGCTGATGCTAGATTCTACCTGCGCTAAAAAGCCTGATCCTCTTTGGAAAAGCATCATGCCCAGCGCCCTGCTAAAAGATAAACTTGGAGTTGCAATTCAAAGATGGAATCAGTCAAGAGCTCAGAAGGGTTCAAAATGTATAAATGTTAGCTGAGCAGCTTACAGGGAAGGACACGTTGTTGCTTTTTAGTGTCAAAATATAATTATTGTGCTTGCCTCGCATGTCATGTGGTGCTCAGATCATTTTGCGCTGGTGTTCGTTGAGTGTCCTTAACCTGGCCAACCACTTGAGCTTTGAGTCTAGGGAGGAGGGTGCTGGAGGAGACGGCCCTCTCCAAAACTGTGAATCTTTGTCAGCAGTACACATTTTAAACCCTCTGTGTCAATGTTGCATACATTTAAAGAGTTTCTTTCACGTGTACAAATACAAAATGCCTCCCTTTATGCAATATCTAAATGTAAATATACTTTTTCCTTTTTTTCTGCCTCTGCAGAAGACTGCGATGCCTTTGGAGACCGTAGCACTCAACGCGGCGCCACCTCAGAGATTCTGGGTGTGGTCGCCCCTGGCTCCTCCCACATGTCCAGCCACAGCGAGGAGCTGAAGATTCTGAGCGTCTACGGAAAAGGGGAGGGCCCACTGGCGGAGGACGGCCATGACACCCTCTTCACCGCGTCAGAAGTGGAGGCCCTGAACTCGCTGCCTGCGGACCACAGCGCGGCCAAGAGCCTGGAGCGCGGCGAGCGGCTGGTCTGCCACGAGGAGCTGCGTGTGCAGGTTGGAAATCATCTTCTCATTCACCATCCAAAAGAGAGGCTCCCTCTGTCACAACTCTAAAACAAACCCATAGAAAGCTCACACCTTTATTATTCAGTAAACGTTTTTACACCGCCAAATATGCTTGTCTTATGCCCAACTTTTCCCCTGTGTGATCCGCGCGTTTACACTGACCGAGGTAATTTACGGGCTGTATTTCGCACCCCTATTAACCCACTCTGACCGTACACATATTGGCGGTTTCATTTTGATGTAAATGTGATAAGACAGCCTTGCGGTTCTAGGGGCGAGGCTTGGGTAGAGGTGTTGATGCATTGTCTCTACAACAGAGACGATGCAGCGATATCAACATGAATAGTTGTAACTGGAGAGACGGTGAAATCCGCAAGCTGCTGACCATCATGGGAAAGAAGGTGATGCAGTCGCATTTAAAGAAGACGAAAGATGGTCGATCTAAGAGAAAGTACCAGACAAACTTTCCTTACAATGCTTAGTCAGCAAAGTGGTTAGCAAAATAAAGAATATTTCAGTATTTTTGCACTTGTAAACAGTTAATCTCGTTTTAGCCTACACTCAGATTTCAACTCATTCTTGCATGCGAGGGTCGTGAATCAAAAAATATGTAAATATTTTTTGCATTCATTGTAAAGTGTCCAACTCTCCGTGTGTAGGCCCGCCTTCTCCGGTGTACCAAGAAAGCCAGCTCCAAGACGAAGGGGGATTTTACCCCTCAGTTTTACATAGGACATTGAAATTGCAGGGCGTTCCAAGCCGTGACCGAATCAGCTTGGCAGTGTGAAAAGGCATAATGTGTTGTTAGTGGGGATTGACAACTATTCAGTGAAAATGAAAGTATATGTCTTGTGTGTGTTTCCTTCTTTATGTGGAAAGCAGCAGACCCCAAACACCATTTCAATCAAGGTTGAAGAGGATATTGGTGGAGGCTTGCCCGCCGTGGGTTAGTAATACACATTGCATCTATTCAAGAAAACCACCATGATCAACTGAAAATGTACTTGATTCTACCTGCGCTAAAAAGCCTGGTCCTCTTTTGAAAAGCATCATGACCAGCGCCCTGCTAAAACACGAGTCAAACTTCGGAGTTGCATTTCAAAGATGGAATCTGTCAAGAGCCAAGAAGGGTTTCAAGAGCTGGTTTATCATTCTCAAACATCACTGAATTCATAATGCATGAATGTTGGCTGATCAGCTTAGAGGGAAGTACACGTTGTTGCTTTTTAGTGTCAAAATATAATTATTGTGCTTGCCTCGCATGTCATGTTGTGATCAGATCACTTTGCGCTGGTGTTCGTTAAGTTTCCTTAACCTGGCCAACCACTTGAGCTTTGAGTCTAGGGAGGAGGGTGCTGGAGGAGACGTCCCTCTCCAAAACTGTGAATCTATGTCAGCAGTACACATTTTAAACCCTCTGTCAATGTGACATACATTTAAAGTTTCTTTCACATATACAGATACACAATGCCTCCCTTTATGCAAATAATGTGTCAAAACAATTAATTTTTCCTTTTTTCTCCGTCTGCAGAAGACTGCGATGCCTTCGGAGACCGTAGCACTCAGTGTGGCGCCACCTCAGAGATTCTGGGTGTGGACGCCCCTGGCTCCTCCCACATGTCCAGTCACAGCGAGGAACTGCTGGTTAGCAGAATAAAGAATATGTTGGCATTTTTGCACTTGTAATTAGTTAATAGTGTTTTAGCCTACACTCAGATGTGAACTCATTCTTGCATGCGGGGGTCTTGAATCAAAAAAAATAAATACACAGGGAAGACATTGAAATTGCAGGTCGTTCCAAGTGCAGTGTAAAAATGCCTAATCTGTCGGTAGAGGGATTGACAGCTATTCTGTGAAATATATCTTGTGTGTGTTTCCTTCTTTATGTGGAAAGCAGCAGACCCCAGACACCATTTCAATCAAGGTTGAAGAGGATATTGGTGGAGGCTTCCCCGCCCTAGGTTAGTAATACACATTGCATCTATGCAAGAAATCAACCTTGATCAACTGAGAATGTACTCGATTCTGCCTTCTCAGCAGGAGCCTTTAACCCTTGACCATCCAAAGGGCGACAAGGATAATGCATAATCAACAAATAGAAGTTGGAAAGAATGTCCAAATATAATTCTTCCAACACACAAGTGTGTACAAAGTACATACTGGATACCTTTGTGAAAATGATTAATTAAAAACATTACTTTCTCTCTCTCTGTTTTCCTCTCTGAAGAAGACGTCAATGACATCACAGACTGCAGCACGCAGCGCGGCGCCACCTCGGAGAGTCTGCGTGTGGACGCCCCTGGCTCCTCCCACATGTCAAGTCACAGCGGGGAGTTGCGCATCCTGAGCGTTTACGGACAATGGGAGGGCCCACTGGCGGTGAACGTCCATAACACCCTTTTTGCCGCGTCAGAACCGGAGGCCTTGAGCTCGCTGTCCGCTGACCACAGCGTGGCCAAGAGCCTGAACTGCAGCGTGCGGCTCGTCCGCCTTGAGGAGCTGACTCGGCATCAGGGCGGCTGCAAGGGCCGGCCCGGTGTCTTTTGTGGAAAGGTTATTCCCAACAAGGCCAATATGATCGTCCACATGAGGACCCACAACGACGAGAAGCCCTACAAATGTGACCAATGCACAAAGCGCTTCAGTGATAGCTATGCCCTGAAGATCCACATGAGAACTCACTCTGGGGAGAAGCCCTACAGGTGTGACCAATGCATGAAGTGCTTCAGTCTGAAAGACACCCTGAATAAACACATGAGAACTCACTCTGGGGAGAAGCCCTACAGGTGTGACCAATGCATGAAGTGCTTCAGTCTGAAAGACACCCTGAATAAACACATGAGGAGTCACTCCGGGGAGAAGCCCTACAAGTGTGAGCAATGCAGTAAGCGCTGCAGTCGGAGAGATGCCCTAAATATCCACATGAGGACTCACTCCAGCGAGAAGCCCTACAAGTGTGACCAATGCATGAAGTGCTTCAGTCTGAAAGACACCCTAAATATCCACATGAGGACTCACTCCGGCGAGAAGCCCTACAAGTGTGACCAATGCCCAATGCGCTTCAGTCAGAATAACATCCTGAAGAACCACCTGAGGACTCACACCGGCGAGAAGCCCTACAGGTGTGACCAATGCCCGAAGTGCTTCAGTCTGAAAGGCAGCCTGAAGATCCACCTGAGGACTCAATCTGTGGTGAAGCCCTACAAGTGTGACCAATGCACCACATGAGGACTCACTCCGGTTAGAAGCCCTGCCTGTTAGTGCATTGCAACGGCAGCTACAGCGACTCAAGCAATTTGAGTGTGCACATGCTCAAGCACACGGGCAATGGGGTGCTTTCACACAGGGTAACGGGGCGAGATTGAGACCTCTGTCCGGTATTTGTCGAAATTACTGCTTTTAGTTTTTCTTTTCATCATGATTAAACACTTTCCAGCTTTTGATTCGCTTTGTTTTGCTTTGTTTTAATTTTAGTAATTTATGTCTGTGTGATTAAGAACTTATTTCTCTGATTCTTCTAACAGCAAAATATTAGGAAACGTTCACATCGTTGGTAAATACAAAGGAAACTTGTGAGGGGAGTATACCACGAACCTCGCTGAACATGCCGAGGCTTTCTTGGGAAACCTGGTTCGACAGAGACGCAACTCGCAGTCAGAGTTAAATGGTTCCATGACCCTCACTTTAGATTAAATTAGTCGAACCAGGTTTTCCGCTTTAGGTTCAATGCGCGTTCACATAAAAGGTGTGTTTATCACGTCATTCGACTCCCCCTTGTGCAAAGTGAATCGAGCGTGCGTGGTGTATTATTATGAATTCCTATGAGGAATTCAAAGTCCAAATCACAACCAAGGGGAACACGGATGCCCATAATATGGCTAGGGTGGCGTGCTGGCAAAAAATAGGCGTCCGTGTTAATTCGTAAGTGAAAAGATTCTGCATATTGTCTAAAAAATATCATGTATCATCATGCCTTTTACCCCCATAGATGTGGTGCCAGCACGCTCCTACGAACATGGGGCCAAGTCAAAAATAAATATTAAAATTATATTCAACGTGGTAAGTTGTAAGCATCCATTTGAATAATTTCCGGTGAATCTAGCCTATGATTTGCAATGGCCTAGGCTCCAACCTTTAGTCACATGTTGATTACCTGCAGCAAATAAAAATAAAACCAAATTTAATACGACTGGGAGGGGGACCGCTCCACCGCCCTTCACCACTTCGGTGGAGCTGGCTCTCGCCAATAACGAAGGTCGGCCGATGATGGTAGGAGTGGAAGGGGGGGCGTCCTCTGACCCCACTGCCTCAACTTCCAAGGCCTTTGTAATGAGTATGTATTTATGTATTGGCAATGGACATCAATAATTGTCTTGCTAATCAAATGTGAAATGATTGAGTGTAAATTAATTGTCATTTTTAGTTGAAGGTACAAACATTAGTTTGGAGGAGCTGCCGACAATCGATCTCCAATCAGAGGTATATAACTATCAAAGCAAAGTGTCACGTACTCTTCTAAATGTTTAATTTCTGGACAGAATGTCCTATAATAGGTTTCCCTGATTCTTGCCGGAGACTGTCGGCCTGTGACTCCAGGGTGACTATGGAGGTGATTTTTCTGAACAATTCTCACAGCTATAGTATGAATAAAAAATGCCTAGGCCTAATTGTGTCACTGACATAGCGGTTATGTGTATGCGGCTGATGGTGGATGCTGCTGAAGGTGAATGCTGCTGATGGTGGATGCTGATGATGGTGGATGCTGATGGCTGCTGCTGCAGGTCGCTGCTGCTTGAGGCGATGGCTGCTTGAGCTGGCTGGTGCCGGATAACACTGCTGCTGCAGGTCGCTGCTGCTTGAGGCGATGGCTGCTTGAGCTGGCTGGTGGTGGCAAAGGATGGTGGTGTCGCCTTCTGCTGCTAGTGGTGGCGGCTTGTGCTGGCGACGGCTGTTGGTGGTGGTGGCGGCAACTGCTGCGATTGTTGTCCTTCCTTTCGACCTGATGCACTTTACTATCCTTAACCTCAGCCTGATGTTTGTGGAGTATTTTCTTTGTTTATTAATAACTTATAATGTTCCTCCCTGTTCCTTCACTTTGTTCTTGTTTTACAAGTTAGATATACACGCACACCTGTTTACACATTTGTTGTTCTTGTTGCACACATGACTAACATTGTTTTATTTATTGATACCCCCTGGCTCTACTTTGCTGTTCTTGTTCACTTACTGCATGTTTGCTTTGTTGTTCTTTGTCCTTGTTCCCACTTGTTTTTGGTTCCACAAACCTCACCCTGATTTATCTGGCATCTCAAACACTGGGTCCAGCTTTACCTGGCGCCTACTCCTTTGCAGTGTGCAGATGTTAGGCAGTGGAATCTGCATTTGCTGCAGGGTTTTATAACCAGTAGTCCATTTTACTTGTATTGCTTTTTTAATTGTCTCCTTTCCTCACCGTATTCCTCTCTTGTCAACACTTATATATACAATATTCATCCCTGTTCCTTCACTTTGTTGTTTTTCAAGTTGGACACACACACGCACATATTATTGTTGTCTGACCCATTGTTTAATAAAAAAACTTTCATTTGTTATTCTTTAATATATGTGATACTTTGTGTTCGGCTTAGTCTTAAAAGTAGCATGGTTGTGTGGTCAGCTCCTGCCTCATCAGGAGAAGTTGCCTGGAAACTAAATGCTAAATGGACTGTTGCTACTCTGCTTTCTCAATCGCTCTCTGACCACGGGTACGTGAATCGGAATTACAAGCAAAATCAAGAACATTTAATAATAATAATACATTTAATTTAGAGGCACCTTTCAAGACACCCAAGGTCACCTTACAGAGCATATAGTCATCATAAATCGTTTAAAAAAAAAATGACATTGTGGAAAAAAATAAACAAATAAAAAATATTTACAAATATTTATATTTATATTTAATAGTCCAGTTGCGCTAAAATGAACATCTTGAATCGTCTTTGATTTCAGAACAGATGTAGTGAGGTTAAGCCACTAAAGTCAGTAGCCTAGTGCTACCCATGCTTACACGAACGTGAAGCGTTACCTCAAACTTAAAAACGTATCTGTTGCTAGGTTACGGGGACGCTGGCGACACTGACGCCGCTCCGTCTGCCTTGTTTTTATTCAAGTTTTCGCAATTTAATCTATTTTATTTTTATGACAAAGTTTGTCATACGTTTTAACTTCGTTTTGGCCTTCTTTTGTCACAATTTTTTCTTGCACTTTACCGCATCCTGAGCTTGATTTTGGATATCCAACGTCAATGGAGCTCCCTTTTCCTTCCTCCCACACCAAACCAAAGCGGCAGATCCACTTCAGGAATGTGAAAAATATCAACATGGATGCCCTGGCCCTGGACCTTCAGCATCTCTCCTCTGGCTCAACTGACTCCCTCTCTGTTGCTGACTCAGTGGACTTATACAACCAGTCCCTGAGCAGTCTCCTGGATCTCCACGCCCCCTTAACATCGAGGTCAGTCTCCTTCTCGCGCTCCGCACCCTGGTACACCAGTGAACTACGTACAATGAAGGCTGCTGGGCGTGTCCTTGAGCGGCGACTCAAGGCCTCTGGTCTGACCGTTCACAAACAGGCATACAGGGAACACAGGAGGGCATATGCTGAAGCCCTGAATAATGCACGGTCCAGGTTCTATTCCGCAATAATCAACAATAGCCCTGGTAACTCCAAACAGCTCTTTTCAACTGTCCATCACCTTCTCAAACCCCCTTTACCATCCCAATCTGATGTCACCACGGAGAGGTGCAACATGCACATCAACTGTTTTAAACAAAAAGTGAATAACATCCGCTCACACCTCTCCATCACTACTGCCCTGCCCCTTCAAACTGCTGACCCACCGATTGACTCTGTCCAGACCCTCTGCTCCTTCTCCAGCATCACAAAGGAAGAGGTGGAGGACGTCATCAGGAAAATGAAGCCATCCACCTGTGCACTAGACCCCTTCCCTACAGCTCTGCTGAAGGCCAACATCTCTGCTGTCTCTCCACTCATCACCAATATCATTAACCACTCCCTCCTGGCCGGCCATATCCCATCTGCATTAAAAACTGCTGTCATCAGACCAACATTAAAAAAACCTACCCTTGATCCAGAAGTCCTCTCCAACTACAGGCCCATCTCAAATCTCAAAAGTTCTGGAAAAAACAGTTGCAGCACAACTCCAGGATCACCTCATACAACATCACTTGTTTGAAAAATTCCAGTCTGGTTTCCGCTATGGCCACAGTACAGAAACAGCCTTGGTCAGGGTCACAAATGACCTCCTGATGGCAGCAGACACCGGCTCCCCATCCCTCCTCATCCTCCTGGACTTAACAGCTGCTTTTGATACGGTTGACCACAATATTCTCCTTCACCGCCTGCAATACACCATTGGACTATCAGGAAATGTAAAGAACTGGTTCACCTCGTACCTCACTGACAGAACTGAGCACGTTGCCCTGGGCAAAGCAAAATCACACACCAACAACGTCACCTGCGGTGTCCCCCAGGGCTCGGTGTTGGGCCCCACACTGTTCTCATTGTACATGCTCCCCCTGGGTAGTGTCATTAGCAGGCATGGCTTGTCTTACCACTGCTATGCTGATGATACACAGCTCTACATCAGGACAACCCCCACTTCTTCTGCCCCTCTGCCAACATCCACACTGACCACCTGCCTGGAGGAGATAGAGGCGTGGATGAAGCTCAACTTCCTACAACTTAACAGCCATAAAACGGAAGCCATCCTTGTTGGCACGCCACATCAGCTCCGCTCCCCCACCATCACCAATATCACCTTCTCTGGCAAAAACGTCCCCCTTTCCACATCCGTCACCAACCTCGGTGTTAAAATGGACCCACAACTTAATTTTGACACCCACATCAAACACCTCTGTAAGACAGCTTTATACCACCTCAGGAACATCGCCAAACTCCGCCAATCACTCACCCTGGCTGATGCAGAGAAGCTCGTCCATGCCTTTGTCTCCTCCAGGTTGGACTACTGCAATGCACTCCTCATTGGGATCCCTGGCAAGAGCATCCAGAGGCTCCAATACATTCAAAACAGTGCTGCCAGGGTCCTGATGAGGGTGCGCAAGCATGACCACATCACCCCCATCCTGAAATCACTGCACTGGCTCCCTGTCTCACTCAGAATTGAGTACAAGGTCTCCCTCCTCACCCACCAGTGCCTTCACGGACTTGCCCCCCTCTACCTTCAGGAACTCCTCACCCCCCCGACAAACTCACGTACACTCCGTTCAGGATCCACTCACACCCTCCAAACCCGACATACGAAGCTGTGCACCATGGGTGATCGGGCCTTTTCTGCTGCTGCCCCTAGACTATGGAACGCCCTCCCTGACCACCTGAGGGCTCCACAGACTACAGCTCTTTTTAAACGGAACCTCAAAACCCATCTCTTTAAAAGAGCATTCAGCTAAACTTTCTTTGAGGTTTTTTGGTATTTTTTTCTCTGAAGCACTTTGAGATTCTTGAATATAAAGTGCAGTATAAATAAAATGTATTATTATTATTATTATTAGAGCCTTTGCCATTGCTGCTCCACGTCTGTGGAACCAGCTCCCCCTGGATATTAGATCCGCCCCCTCCATTTCTGCCTTCAAATCTAGGCTAAAAACCCACCTCTACTCCCTGGCCTTCCTTGCCCCTTGACCTTTTAGCCTACCTCCTGTTCATGTCTGTGTGGTAGGCCCTGGAAATGAATGTTCCCCCTTATGACCTCTATGTATTGTTGTGTTGTTGTATTTTATTCACTTTTTATCTTTATTTATTATTATTATTATTGTTATTTTTAATTATCATTATTATTTTTATTATTTTTTATCTTATTGTACAGCACTTTAGTCAGTGTATGCTGTGTGTAAATGTGCTCTATAAATAAAACTTAATTACTTACTTACTATCTAAGTAGCTTGCAGTTGTCACCCTACCACTCCAAATGTAAAACTGACGTTTACAAATATGCAACAATGGTCAGAAAAGTACTTGTGTTTTTTAATATATATTTACCATTCAATATTGCAATCGCTGCTGGCAGTCCCATTGAAGAACACGGCAACGCGGCCTGTTTTTGAACTATACAGGCTTACATGAACCACGTGACCACCCTGCCGGCGAGATCAGAGAGTGTCGCAACTCTTCTCTCTCATGGCTCTGGCACAAGCCCCCAGGAACACTGCATACTTCCACAATCCACCAGTGCTCAGCGGCCAAGCCTGGTATTGCAGCTGTTTAAGTGGGCTGTGGACGGGTCCCTCAAATCATGGGACCCAGAAGTAGATATCTCCGTTCACTCCAATACAAGTGGGGAACAGGAATGTGTCTCTGCAAAAAATGTCTGGATATCAATCAAAGGCTCTTAATTACCTTCATGCCATGTCCTAAAAAAAAATCATTTTTTTCTTTTCAAAACGCCACCTCAAGCGTTTTATTAGCTGTTATCTCGCTGGGGAAGAGGGGTGTGCAGCTGAAAGGAGTCGTAGTGAAACAAATGGCATCCGAGAGGGCCTAGTTCAGTGCTCCGTTAACGTGTCCGATTTTTGGACTGGTTCATCTGCTGCTCAATAACTCTCACGGTCCTCTGCTTGCGATCATTGTGATTCATCATGTATTGATCCATTTATTCAAAAGATCCAAAGACAAAGAACAGGTGCATTACGGTATCATTTTATATTGTTGTTGGACCGGAGTGGGGGGGGTGGGCCATGGACATAATAGAGTGGCGAAGTCACGCCCCTTCCGGTAGGGCTCATGGGACCTATGAGATCGAAAAATATGAATGGGTGTCAATGGAGAGAAAATAATTATTTTCTGGTCCCGGTCTTTATATGCCCTGGATTACACATATGTTGTTTGTGGATTTAAAGGATAATTTTTCATGCAAAGAGTTCGACCGTTTATTGTGCAATTGTTCAGATAAAGGCTGTAGAGAAAACACAACGAGAAAGACTACACGGCTCGTATGTGACGTCACGCTCACTGCGACTGGCGTGGAGAAGACCGACAATCTTCCCATCGGCATCACTGAAATTCTGCACGTGCCCCGTGGTTTTCACCTCTTTCGATGCTTTTATCCTCCCCTTGGAAAAAGCGCTGAAGTGGGGCAGAGAGATCGCCATCTCAGTGCCGAGTTCCAAGGGCGGGTGTGGTGACGTATATCATATGCGTTGAGAGCAGCGAAGAGCTGTAGTTCACAAAGCGGCCTCACATAAAACCTAAAATAATCGAACTTCTTCACGAACATTTTTAGTTTTCTTTGCATGAAAAATTATCATTTAAATCCACAAACAACATATGTGTAATCCAGGGCATATAAAGACTGGGACCAGAAAATAATTATTTTCTCTCCATTGACACCCATTCATATTTTTCGATCTCATAGGTCCCATGAGCCCTACCGGAAGGGGCGTGACTTCGCCACTCTATAAAGGATGGACCACGGACTGGAAAATGGCCGCCCATTCATTCCTATGCAAACTGCTCAGTGGCGCATGGTAACATACAGGAGCGATTTGCTTCCGCGGTATGTGGCCAGGACACGTGACCTAGTCCGTGACGTACCGGATGCAGAGATCTTCTTCTTCTTCTAGTTTAGTGGCGGATCATAGTTTTTCCCCATATACCGCGACCTACTGGACTACTACACAGGAGTTTGTGACAAGGACGTTGACAAGGACAAGGACGTTGGCAAATCATACTTTAAATCATACAAATAAATTCAAAGAAAAAACCAAACTAACGAAACAAAATAAAACAAACTAACAAAAGAAATGAATAAATAAAAATATATATACTTAAGGTTTAATTCTTCTAATTAGGTTAGTATCTTTTAGCTAATTTATCAGCAATTTCATTGCCATATATTCCATGGTGGGCTGGAATCCAACAGAACTGAATAACTAAACCAAGGCTTATAATATTTAAAAGAAGATGCTTTACCTCTATCACCAAATCTTCACGTATTGAATTATTTGTTATAAAACTTAGAGAGACGCTGGTGGAGGGCTGACCATCCGGGGAAGCTAAATCACGCTAGGAAATGGGTGAACAGTGTGATGAACGCATTTGTTAGTGTGGAGCTAGGAGGCAACAGCGTAGAGCATCCTGGAATAAGGTTTAACTGCTGTGGTTTATACCTAAAAGACAAGGTTAATTTCACCAATAGGGGAAATGACTTTTTTTTTTAAAAAGCATTTCACAGTCTCTTGAAGCGATAATCCAGAGTGGGTGAAACTGACACTTTTAGGGCCAATGCCTTCAGCCTTCTCCACTCTGAATTGTAATTTCAACAGTTTTCAATACTGTAAGATATAATCCAGGTCCTTAATCTTTATTCGATGATGCTCTTCTCTGCGTATTTGATAAATCAGTAATTATAACCTTTTTCGTAATCATTTTGTAATCATTTGCGTTTATCACACTGTTCATTCATTTCACTGTTCTTCCTCTCATTCCTTTCCTTACTTCTTAGGCTACCTGTCTTTGTTTCCCCTTCCACTCTTCTGCCCCAGCCAAACAGCCAAAAAATGTGTTTTGTTCAAATTTGGGGTGGGGGGTCTTTTAATAAAAGCTTTTTTTTTATTGTAACACTTGGTTCAAATCCTATTTCTTACACATGCAGCCATTTGGACACCATTCTATGATAGCTGATAACCAAGGTACACTGTAATACTATAATCAAGAGGACGTACAGGCAGTTCAAATAAAAAGAGATGGAACTTTATTGATCTGGAAACTTCATAAATATGTAAGATTGCTCCATATAATACCATAGTAACATAGTAAACGTATGTAGGCCTAAAAAATTCAGTTCAATGTTATTGCTTAAGAAACAGATTCCTTCCAAGTAACTATTTTACGAAGAATGCAATCAATAATTTATATAAAAGTAAATGTTTACATATCGACCAGCAACGAAGTTGGAGTAGCCTACCCAAATATTGAATTGTAATACACCAACATTGTCAACTGTCATACATAGCTAACCATAACCCTGTCATACATAGCTAAACAAGCAAATGAAAATGAAATACCTACCAACGCAACTGAAATGTTAATATCAGACAATTTACAATATTATGAAAATTACGTAGGTCTCCCATAATCATTCAGGTAATCAATACGTGCGTGCCTGTTCCAGCTAGTGGACGGCGATATCTACTTCTGGGCCGCATGAAATGACGGACCCCCGTCCACTCCCAGCTAAACAGCTGCAATACCAGGCTTGGCCTCTGAGCACGGGTGGATTGCGGAAGTATATGCCTGTCCTGGGGGCCTGGGGGTGGGCACGCATGCGTTCTATATTTCTGCATCCGGTACGTCACGAACTAGGCCACGTGTCTTGGCCCCATAACGCCGAAACAAATCGCTCCTGTATGTTACCCTGCGCCACTGAGCAGTTTGTATAGGAATGAATGGGCGGCCAGTCCGTGGTCCATCCTTTATTATGTCCATGCTCTGGCAGCATCTTTAGACGGATGAGGAAGCCGGAGCCAATACGTCATAGGCCAAGCCTACTGGATACAAACGCAGCGCGGGAGTCAGATGAGGTCAGGTACATATGGCCGTCCCGTTGCTAGAACACGGCAGCGCCAAACATTTCACTGACGACTGCTTCCTCAACTTGGGCCAATACAGAGCTGGACTTGCTCAACGTCTGAGAATCAAGTCTGGATCAGTACCAACTCTCCATGGCTCAGCTACAAACCTCGGACAAGTAAGTTAAAGGTTGCGTAGGTGATTCGCTTTTTTGGCCATTTTTGCAAAATTACTTGAAATCCTTATCATAACCCGCTTACAGCCACTGAGTTAGAAGTACTGACATGAAAATTAAACTTGTCAATCATCTGTGGAACGGGCAGGGCTCGAAAAACTCCAGCCAATCATTTCCATTGCCACCGAGTTTCATTGGACAGTAAGTACGTCAATCAAACGGTCGTACTGCACTCCCCCTCCCCCCCTCCCCCGCGCCCCGCGCGCGACCCCTTCGTGCAGTACTCGTGACCCAGAGCTCGTGACCCAGAGCAAGCTCCTGTTTGTTGTTATCCTGCGGTATCTACTGGAACTAGTTAATCCACATTTGGACCTAGCAGTAGAAGACAATTTCCATGGCAGACAAGACGCCACCATCCCCACCACCACCACCACCACCACCACCACCAGCAAAGAGAAGGAAAACTCTTTTTCAGAGAGTAATTGATAATAAAAACGTTGAAAGAGAAAAACTGAAATCAAGAATAATCCTAGGCGCTGCTTTTGAACGTTTGCGGCAACTGAAGGACGAGAAGGGTCTAAAAACCGATGCTTGTGTGGCGGTTGACCTAGTTTCAAAGTTTATACCGTTTATACTCGGTAATACCGGTGTTGAGACGAGTGTATTAATCGGTGTGAAAATGTCCACACCGCGGCAACCCTAGTGAAAACCAGGACTTCCAATACAATTATATGAAACAAACATACATTTTCTAAAAATAGTAATGATTTATGTGACCGTTTAATGTTTATAACATCTGGTGCAACCATAGCCGCGAGAACGTATTCTCAGCAGGGGGTGCTGGGAAAAAAAACCCGGCCTGCACTAGACTCGCAACTCGTCACATTGATAAAAAAGATATATAGCAGCGCAGCTCAATTACACCAGTGCATGCGCGCACAGTTGAAAATCGATCGTTGTGTTCACTTCCTTCACACCATGGTTCACATCCAGCTGCTCACAGAACAAGTTTAGCGCACCACCGCTACCCTCACACTTTTTCATATAACCTTTTTTCAGCACTAGGACATATGAGCATTAAATAAATGCTGCGTCTCAACATGACTTGGACAGCAGCCAGCGAGGATGACTCGCTTTGCCACGGGCCGAAACAGTTCGGAGCGACCACAGCCAGAGCGAACACAGCGGGGCAGAGGAGTGTCAGGAAGTCTTTGGTGTACACATCTGTACGGCCTATTTGCACTACTGTTTAGTGGCAATGCAGTGTTTTATTCTATGCCTTTTTATTTTCGTATATTATTTCAATTAATACAATTTATTTATTCATGAAATCAAGATCTGGTCTTCAAATCTTTTTTCCAAATATAGGTCGTATTACAATGGGGTTTGTGTTTATATTCGGACCAATACGGTACAGCGGACGCTCACATGACGTTAAGCATTTCCTGGTGCATAATGTGACGCTTCAGAACCTAAAATCCCGTTTCTCCCCGTTGATACGACAACACATAACCGGCGTTTTCAGAAATCTCCACTTTGGCCGGAGTTTTTAGAAATGATCGTTTTCTGTGATAAGACAGGGCCTCGGACAGGGGGTGTTGCAGCACCCCCAAAACCCCTACTTCCCGCGGTACTGGGTGCAATTTACAGCTGAATGTAGTGCCATGTTGTTAAACGAAAACCTACGCTAGCCTGGCTCGCTCTCGCGCATCTCTGTTCGCGCTCGTGCATGATTGCGCGTCCAGGTACTTGGAATGGGTGGAGTCAGAGTCAGCGTTGAAGGAGAGGGGGTAGGACCATTTGAGTTGTGTATTTTCAAAATCTGCTGGCGTTTCGCAAATCGCGTACCCAACCTTTAACTAACGCCATATCATTGTGTTGCTTTACTGTATATTGTTCCGTTGTTACCATTATAATGTTACTTTAGCATTAGCGCTACAGCTAACAGCCAAGTTACTGTCGCTAATGCTACGGTAGATGGCATCAGTTATGTGTGTAAATACCATGGACCTATAAGAAAGGACGGCGGACTAAATCAAGGCCGCTGGAGCAGCCGATTTGGTTCACCCCCAGTTCCTGTTCCCCCTTACGCTGATTTACTGATGAGAGCCGTGCGTAGTTGCTATGTTACCGTACGTACATGAGGAAGAAAAGCAAATCAATAACAGCTTGATGTACGGAAAGCGAAATGGGACAAACCTCACATCAGGATGTGCGGCAGTAGTCGTCTGCTACGTTGTTTTTAGCGTCACAACACAACTATAACACACACGTTATTCATGAAGGTATTTGTTAGACCATTCATTGTCAATCTTTGCAAAAGGAATACGGTTAAAAGAGAAAAATAGGGGAAACCATCTCCATCAATAATGTATTTATTACGGCTGGACAAAGATTAAAAGTTTTAATCGCATCGTTTGGTGAGACAACTCGGGATTAATCACACTTTTATCCACTCCAATTTAAGTTGTATGAGATATCAAATTGAATGACACATTATCATTTATACCAAATTTACGTATCAATAACTTGGCCAAGTTTTCTTGAGGGAGTTTTATTGAGTCACCCAGTGTGGTTTGAATATGACAATTACGTAACACTATTATAGGCATGTTTTCTCCTTCACACCTGATTCAAATCAAAGGGTTATTAGCAGATTTCTGGAGAGCTTGATGTCATGGTATTGAGTTGATGAGATGAACTATGATAAAATATGTAAACAAATCAAGGATGTAATATCATTTCATAGAACTAATTTTAGGTATTACGCTAATGTAATTCACTAAACATGCTTATCTTATATGTTCTTACAACTTGCACCTGGAATATATTCAATGTAATATGTTGAGTACTGATTTTACTTTGTTGTCTCTACGCAGGCCAGCTCATCAAATGCTTACATTCAGCAGCTTTTCTCAAGGGATGTTGCCTGCCAGACAGACCACCTGGAAACACGTACTGTAGGCACACAGCTATCCTTAAAGACTTCGCAGCCCCATTTTAAAAGTGAAGGTGGGTACTTTCTACATTGAGTATTTTTTCCCTTGATGTAGTAGATTCTAGGCTGATGCTAGATTCTACCTGTGCTAAAAAGCCTGGTCCTCTTTGAAAAATCATCATGCCCAGCGCCCTGCTAAAAGTTAAACTTGGAGTTGCAATTCAAAGATGGAATCAGTCAAGAGCCCAGAAGGGTTAAAAATTTATAAATGTTAGCTGAGCAGCTTACAGGGAAGGACACGTTGTTGCTTTTTAGTGTCAAAATATAATTATTGCGCTTGCCTCGCATGTCATGTGGTGCTCAGATCATTTTGCGCTGGTGTTCGTGGAGTGTCCTTAACCTGGCCAACCACTTGAGCTTTGAGTCTAGGGAGGAGGGTGCTGGAGGAGACGTCCCTCTCCAAAACTGTGAATCTTTGTCAGCAGTACACATTTTAAACCCTCTGTGTCAATGTTGCATACATTTAAAGAGTTTCTTTCACGTGTACAAATACAAAATGCCTCCCTTTATGCAAATAATGTATCAAAACAATTAATTTTTCCTTTTTTTCTCCCTCTGCAGAAGACTGCAGAAGACTGCGTCTGAGGTGGCACTCAGCGCAGTGCCACCTCAGAGATTCTGGGTGTGGTCGCCCCTGGCTCCTCCCACATGTCCAGTCACAGCGAGGAACTGCTGGTTAGCTGAATAAAGAATATGTTGGCATTTTTGCACTTGTAAATTGTTAATAGTGTTTTAGGCTACACTCAGATGTGAACTCATTCTTGCATGCGGGGGTCTTGAATCAAAAAAAATAAATACACAGGGAAGACATTGAAATTGCAGGTCGTTCCAAGTGCAGTGTAAAAATGCTTAATCTGTCGGTAGTGGGGATTGACTGCTATTCTGTGAAAATGAAAGAATGTGTTGTTTGCGTTTCCTTCTTTATGTGGAAAGCAGCAGACCCCAGACACCATTTCAATCAAGGTTGAAGAGGATATTGGTGGAGGCTTGCCCGCCGTAGGTTAGTAATACACATTGCATCTATGCAAGAAATCAACCGTGTTAAACTGAGAATGTACTCGATTTTGCCTTCTCAGCAGGAGCCTTTAACCCTTGACCATCCAAAGGGGCGACAAGGAAAATGCATAATCAACAAATAGAAGTTAGAAATAATGTCAAAATATAATTCTTACAATACACAAGTGTGTACAAAGTACATACTGTATACCTTTTGTGAAAATGATTAATTAAAAACATCACTTTCTCTCTTTCTCTGTATTCCTCTCTGAAGAAGACAATGACATCAGAGACTGCAGCACGCAGCGCGGCGCCACCTCAGAGAGTCTGCGTGTGGAAGCCCCTGGCTCCTCCCACATATCAAGTCACAGCGGGGAGTTGCGCATCCTGAGCGTTTACGGACAAGGGGAGGGCTCACTGGCGGTGGACGGCCATGACACCCTCTTTGCCGCGTCAGAACTGGAGGCCTTGAGCTTGCTGTCCGCTGACCACAGCGTGGCCAAGAGCCTGAACTGCAGCGTGAGGCTCGTCCGCCACGAGGAGCTGACTGGGCATCAGGGCGGCCGCAAGGGCCGGCCCGGTGTCTTGTGTGGAAAGGTTATTCCCAACAATGCCAATATGATCGTCCACATGAGGACTCACTCCGGCGAGAAGCCCTTCAGGTGTGACCAATGCATGAAGTGCTTCAGTCTGAAAGGCAACCTGAATAGACACATGATGAATCACTCCGGGGAGAAGCCCCTACAGGTGTGACCAATGCACGAAGGGCTTCAGTCTGAAAGACACCCTGAATAAACACATGAGAACTCACTCTGGGGAGAAGCCCTACAGGTGTGACCAATGCCCGATGCGCTTCAGTCAGACAAGCAACCTGAAGATCCACATGAGGACTCACACCGGGGAGAAGCCCTACAAGTGTGACCAATGCACGAAGGGCTTCATTGTGAAAGGCAACATGAAGATCCACATGAGGACTCACTCCGGCGAGAAGCCCTGCCTGTTAGTGCATTGGAACGCCAGCTACAGCGACCCAAGCAATTTGAGTGTGCACATGCTCAAGCACACGGGCAATGGGGTGCTTTCACACAGGGTAACGGGGCGCTTTGATTGAGACCTCTGTCCGGTATTTGTCAAAATTACTGCTTTTAGTTTTTCCTTTTTATCAGGATTAAACACTTTCCAGCTTTTTGATTCGCTTTGTTTTCATTTTAATAATTTATGTCTGTGTGATAAAGAACTTATTACTCTGACTCTTCTAACAGTAAAATATTAGGAAACGTTCACATCGTTGGTAAATACAAAAAACATGTGAGGGGAGTATACCACGAACCTCGCTGATCATACCCAGCTTTTCTTGGGGAAAACCTGGTTCGACAGAGACGCAACTCGCAGTGAGAATTAAATGGTTCCACGACACTCACTTTAGATTCAATTAGTCAAACCAGGTTTTCTGCTTTAGGTTCAATGCGCGTGCACATAAAAGGTGTGTTTATCGCGTCATTCGACTCCCCCTTGTGCAAAGTGAATCGAGCGTGCGTGGTGTATTATTATGAATTCCTACGAGGAATTCAAAGTCCAAATCACAGCCAAGGGGAACACGGTTGCCCATAATATGGCTAGGGTAGCATGCTGGCAAAAAATAGCCGTCCGTGTTAATTCGTAAGTGAAAAGATTCTGCATATTGTCTAAAAAATATCATGTATCATCATGCCTTTTACCCCCATAGATGTGGTGCCAGCACGCTCCTACGAACATGGGGCCAAGTCAAAAATAAATATTAAAATAATATTCAATGTGGTAAGTTGTAAGAATCCATTTGAATAATTTCAGGTGAATCTAGCCTATGATTTGCAATGGCCTAGGCTCCAACCTTTAGTCACATGTTGATTACCTGTAGCAAAGAAAGCCAAATTTAATGACTGGTAGGAGGACCGCTCCACCGCCCTTCACCACTTCGGAGGAGCTGGCTCTCGCCTATAACGAAGGTCGGCCGATGATGGTAGGAGTGGAAGGGGGGGCGCGTCCTCTGACCCCACTGCCTCGACTTCCAAGGCCTTTGTAATGAGTATGTATTCATGTATTGGCAATGGACATCAATAATTGTCTTGCTAATCAAATTGTTGCGAAATGATTGAGTGTAAATTAATTTTCATTTTTAGTTGAAGGTACAAACATTAGTTTGGAGGAGCTGCCGACAATCAATCTCCAATCAGAGGTATATAACTATCAAAGCAAAGTGTCACGTATTCTTCTAAATGTTTAATTTCTGGACAGAATGTCCTATAATAGGTTTCCCTGATTCTTGCAGGAGACTGTCGCCCTGTGACTCCAGGGCGACCGTGGAGGTGATTTTTCTGAACAATTCTCACAGCTATAGTATGAATAAAAAATGCCTAGGCCTAATTGTGTCACTGACATAGCGGTTATGTGTATGCGGCTGATGGTGGATGCTGCTGAAGGTGAATGCTGCTGATGGTGGATGCTGATGATGGTGGATGCTGATGGCTGCTGCTGCAGGTCGCTGCTGCTTGAGGCGATGGCTGCTTGAGCTGGCTGGTGCCGGATAACACTGCTGCTGCAGGTCGCTGCTGCTTGAGGCGATGGCTGCTTGAGCTGGCTGGTGGTGGCGAAGGATGGTGGTGTCGCCTTCTGCTGCTAGTGGTGGCGGCTTGTGCTGGCGACGGCTGTTGGTGGTGGTGGCGGCGGCGACTGCTGCGATTGTTGTCCTTCCTTTCGACCTGATGCACTTTACTATCCTTAACCTCAGCCCGATGTTTATGGAGTATTTTCTTTTTTTAAATTAATAACTTATATTCCTCCCTGTTCCTTCACTTTGTTCTTGTTTTACAAGTTAGACATACACGCACACCTGTTTACAGATTTGTTGTTCTTGTTCCACACATGACTAAAATTGTTTTATTAATTGATACCCCCTGGCTCTACTTTGCTGTTCTTGTTCACTTACTGTATGTTTGCTTCGTTGTTCTTAGTCCTTGTTCCCACTTGTTTTTGGTTCCACAAACCTCAGCCTGATATATCTGGCATCTCAAACACTGGGTCCAGCTTTACCATCGCCTACTCCTTTGCAGCGTGCAGATGTTAGGCAGTGGAATCTGCATTTGCTGCAGGGTTTTATAACCAGTGGTCCATTTTACTTGTATTGCTTTTTTAATTGTCTGCTTTCCTCACCGTATTCCTCTCTTGTCAACACTTATATATACATTATTCATTCCTGTTCCTTCACTTTGTTGATTTTCAAGTTGGAGACACACACACACACACACATACTACATACATACATACATACATTCTTGTTGTCTGACCCATTGTTTAATAAAAAAATATTTTCATTTGTTATTCTTTAATATATGTGATACTTTGTGTTCGGCTTAGTCTTAGCATGGTTGTGTGGTCAGCTCACTGCCTCATCAGAAGAAGTTCCCTGGAAACTAAATGCTAAATTGACTGTTGCTACTCTGCTTTATCAATCGCTCTCTGACCACGGTTACGTGAATCGGAATTACCAGCAAAATCAAGAAAATGTAATGGTCCAGTTGCGCTAAAATGAACATCTTGAATCGTCTTTGATTTCAGAACAGATGTAGTAAGGTTGAGCCACTAAAGTCAGTAGCCTAGTGCTACCCATGCTTACACGAACGTGAAGCTTTACCTCAAACTTAAAAACGTATCTAGCTTGCAGTTGTCACCCTACCACTCCAAATGTAAAACTGACGTTTACAAATAGGCAACAATGGTCAGATAAGTACTTGTGTTTTTTAATTTATATTTACCGTTCAATATTGCAATCGCTGCTGGCATTCCCATTGAAGAACACGGCAGCGCGGCCTGTTTTTGAACTATAGGCTTACATGAATCACGTGACCACCCTGCCGGCGAGATCAGAGAGTGTCGCAACCATAGATATATATAGAACACTAGATATGATAGAGATGTTCTATATATATCTATGGTCGCAACTCTTCTCTCTCATGGCTCTGGCACAAGCCCCCAGGAACACTGCATACTTCCGCAATCCACCAGTGCTCAGCGGCCAAGCCTGGTATTGCAGCTGTTTAAGCGGGCTGTGGACGGGTCCCTCAAATCATGGGACCCAGAAGTAGATATCTCCGTTCACTCCAATACAAGTGGGGAACAGGAATGTGTCTCCGCAAAAAATGTCTGGATATCAATCAAAGGCTCATAATTACCTTCATGCCATATCCTAAAAAAAAATAAGTTTTTTCTTTTCAAAACGCCACCTCAAGCGTTTTATTAGCTGTTATCTCGCTGGGGAAGAGGGGTGTGCAGCTGAAATGAGTCGTAGTGAAACAAATGGCATCCGCGAGTGCCTAGTTCAGTGCTCCGTCAACGTGTCCGATTTTTGGACTGGTTCATCTGCTGCTCAATAACTCTCACGGTCCTCTGCTTGCGATCATTGTGATTCATCATGTATTGATCCATTTATTCAAAAGATCCAAAGACAAAGAAGCGGTGCATTACGGTATCAGTTCTATATTTCTGCATCCGGTACGTCACGGACTAGCCCACGTGTCTTGGCCGCATAACGCGGAAGCCAATCGCTCCTGTATGTTACCCTGCGCCACTGAGCAGTTTGTATAGGAATGAATGGGCGGCCATTTTCCAGTCCGTGGTCCATCCTTTATTCGCTCGGTGCAAGAAGCTACTTCCGTTCTACTTCCGCTCCCTCGATTGTGATGCTCAGTACTTCCGGCACGATGGCGATGTTTTTCACCAGATGTCTACAAGACCTGCCCAAACTGACCATATCAGACGTCCACAGACTTGTCCAAAAAGGATGCGTTGCCCCCCGGAGTAAACGGGAAAAGGGGTACAAGATGTACCTCTCGAGTTATATTGACAATTTTGAAGGTAAGTTCCAAACTGACATCAGAATACGTTCACATTGTGCCATCGCTAGGTAGCTAGCTTGGTTCAGAAAACTAGAGACAAATCGCGCAGTTACTAGTTACTTTTCGAGCATCAGGTTGTTTGATCGACTGTACTGTGTTGAAAAGAAGTCCAGTGTGTTTTGATTCACATTACATGAATGACGTTGAATTCCCACAGTGTCAAATAAAGACCCGGCTGCGGGGAGGGTGACCGTCAGGGCCGTCTGCTATAGGTCCATGCGCAAACATGAGAAGCCTCACGACGTCAGAGTAGGGTGGAATACATGTGTTTAATCAGTTCAAGTTCAAGATTCTGGGGTGTTTTTGTGGCTATAGTTGGCGATGTGGATGTAGAACAACAATAATTCATCTCGAATCTGTTTATTTTACTTAAACCTGAACTATACTTGGACATGGACACCCCAGAAACCGGTTGTTATTGCTCCTGTTCTTTGGAGCATACGTTTAAGTATGCCTTTTCATGGTGGGAACATTTGTCAGTGTGAGGTAAGAGCTGATTTTGTACCCTCAGTCTAGGCTATCGTAAATCCTCAAGTAAAGACAGAGATTCAATTAGAAAACAGGCTGTGCAGCCTAAATAAATAAAACCCTCTGGCCACAATTGAGGATTTACGGTATACTAACCTGTTCAATTCTGTACTGCTCCTGTTCTTTGGAGTACAAGTTTAAGTAGGCCTTTACATGATGGGTACATTAGTCAGTGAGAGGTAAGAGCTGACTTTGTATCCTCAATCTAGGCCATACTAACCAGTTCAATGCTCTATTAATACTAAACTGTATTATTTAAATAATAATAATTATAATAATAAAATCATGTTTTATCCATAGATCACTTTTGAGGACAGCACTCAGCCACAGATTCAAATAGCTGCGGCTGAGTGTTCTTGTGTGGCTGGAACTGCTCTCTGCAATCACAGTGTTGCACTGCTGTACCAGAGCACGAAATACTCGGCATTGCAACTGAAAGCAGTTCCGCCAGTCCTCAGCTGCACTGAAACTGAGCAGCAGTGGCATAAGCCCCGAAAACTGGTTAGTACTTAAGAACTAAGCAGATTGTTAATGTTATATGGATTTTTGAAATTTGATTGAAACTTTACCCGCTTTCTTGATAGGGTGTGAAACCTGGCAGAGTGAGTAATATGGTATTTGTCTCAACCAAACCAAAGTCGAGACAGTACACAGCTGCTGATGGTGTGAGGTAATATTCATTGTTAAGTACAAATATATTCTGCAGTCATTGTCAGATTGTTTTGTTATAAGAGTTATTGTTTTTTTTTAATTATGATGTAACTGTTTCAAAAGGAGCAAGCGCTACAAAGCAGTGCGGGGGGACTTGCCAGACCCAGATGTCCTGAAGGTCGACGAGGCATACCAGGACTTCATGGCAGACCTTGCACCATTAATCACCACGCTCTCCATAAGTCCTGGTGTCCCCCTCGTCAATTCCACTTTTGGGAGCGTTCAAGATGGAAGCCCTATTTCTTATCAGCACCCTGTGCCAGTGAGTAGGGTCATCATCCACCACCCAGACGCACCCTCTCCACCCCCACTGCCGTTACATGGTCACAGGCTGGACCCAAGCACATGTTCCTTTGTGTGCACTCACCAACAACAATGTAATGCAATGGCGCTTACTATCAATTTCGACATGGCAAGATCCATTGAGAGGGCCACAAGGGAACAGAGTGGTAGCGCAGAATGGCACAGCCTGAGGAAGATGAGGCTCACCTCCTCAAGGTTCCGGGAGGTGTGCCATGTCAGAGGTCACAGCTCTGCTGAGAACCTTGCCGAACGTATCCGCAAAGGTGGGGTTCAGACAGCTCTGATGAAGAGGGGGCTTGCACTGGAGCCAGTAGCTATTCAGGAGTATGCCCACATTAAAAACATCAGCTACTGGCCATCAGGATTTGTCATCCATCCAGATGCTCCCTGGCTCGGTTCTTCTCCAGATGGGGTCGTTTTTGATCCCACGGAGGCACCACCATTTGGGCTGGTGGAGGTGAAGTGTCCTAACGTGAAGAGCTACGTGGACTGCGGGTACCTGCGCATGCAGAATGGCGCCCTCCGTCTGAAGCCAAGCCACAGCTACTACTGGCAGGTGCAAGGCCAGCTGCTTATCACAGGGATGCAGTGGTGTGATTTTGTGGTTTTTGCAGAGGATGATGTTCTTGTGCAAAGAATTTATAAAGATGCTGAGGTTGCCAGGGTCATAAGGGAGAGGGGGGATTATTTCTTTTTCTATCATTTTTTAATCTGATCTTTTTTAAATGAATGTTTCATTCAAAGACCATACCTTTCGAACTGATTGAAATGAGTGTAAAACTATGTGGATTGTTGATATAGGATCATTGAAAAAGTGTTGTTCAATCTTTCCTTATTAAATTCTACATATTCTAGTGTCATCTATGATGCATCTGGTTTTCATTTCAAGTCCTTTAAAACCCAAAGCTAATGTACATACAGTGGCAAACACAGTGACAGCAAATGCAAAACACAAAATTGGCCTGTCTCAGTTTAAAGCTCACCCACCGCGACAAGGTGCAGACCATTCGGGTGAGAACACGGGACAATACAAACAGACGTAACGCAGCACAAAATAAAACATTTACTTTATTTACTAGTTGCCCATGCCTTCACTAAAGGCCCATTCTGGTAGTTGACCAGGAAGCAGGCCACACTGAACAGTTCATCGATGTTCCCACATATAGATAGTGGTATGGCCTTGTCAAACAGTTTGTTCCCTTTTACTCTCCTGATACACCTCTCCACATGCACTCTCAGACGTGCAATCGCCTGTGTCTGTCTAACATCCTCACGACTCATTTGTTGTTTGTTCCTGAGAAATGCAGGCCGGTAAACCTTACAAGGAACAAGGTCGTCCACACGAAACCCTTTGTCCACCATGATTGCCATACCTGGCTTCAACAGCTTCATAATCCCAGACAATTTGAAAATCTCCCGGTCACTCATAGAGCCTGCATACAGTCCAGACACAAAGGTGACAGCACCGTGGGGTGCCATGCCAACCATGGCCTTGAATGTGGCATGAGATTTGTAGGTTGAGAAAACCTCACTCTGAAGGAGCAGAGAGGATGGTGTCTGACAAAATATTTCTGTACAATCAAGGACTACCTGTGTATCTGCAAAAGCTGCAAACTCAGGTGGCAGGTGAGCTCTCACTACCTCTGGAGGAACCCAAAGGCGCTTGCTTCCCAGCAGGCAGTACAGGAAGTGGGTCCATGTAGTGATGATACGACCTGCTGTTGTGCGGTGGATGTTGAACCTCTCTGCAAGGTCCCTCAGAGGAAAACCCACTGACAGGTACATCAGGAACAGCAGAAACTCGTCAATGGGTCTCAGTTTCTGTTGAGACATATCAACAAAAACATAAAACATAAAACTAAAAACATATCAACAAAAACATACCAACAATAAACCTACCGTTGTCCTGATGCTGGCAGAGGCTGTCTTGGCGCTGGTTGTGCGAATCATTTTGTGGGTCACAGCAGGTTCAATTAGTCTCCAAAATGCCATGAAACTTCTGTAGGAGGCAAACCTGGTGTAAAAGCGCACGTCCTCATCTGATGCAGACAGACGCTCTATTCCAAAACGCTGACGAAGATTGAGATCCTCCACCTGCTGTTGAAGCTCCCTGATCTGACGACGTAGAGCTTCGTTTTCGTCTGACAAATTACTTGCCCTCGCTCCTGTTTGGGGGACGACACAGTAATCATGATCTGGAGCCATTCCAGTCTCCATCTCCGAGTCCGAGTCTGGCTCTGGGGGGGGACTCTCGGCCCGCGGACGCCGTTCCCACACACTCGGTCTGGGCGCAGGTAGCTGGTATCCGTTCCAAGAAAATAAAACTTCTTCACCCTCCTTCGTCCACCGACAGTCACATCAATATCAGTCTGCTTAAAATGTCGACTACAGACCCGGGTGCGCTTGGTCGGCATGAAGTCATCCCTACGGATTTTCTGCTTCCACTCAGCCCGTACCGCAGCGTCAACGGGGAATGAATGGAAGCTAACTGTTTTGTTGTACTTCGATGAACAGGTACACAACGGCACACAGCAATGACGTACAGTGTTTCCCACCTGTTGAAAGCTAAGTCGCTTCCCTTGGATTTTAAAAAGGCTCATTGTGAAACTGAAAAAACTAACTAATTCGCTCTCTGGCTGTTTTCGTGGTCGCTGTCAAATCTGGATGTTTAGACCGGAAGTGCTCAGCATCCTATACAGATCATTTCCGCCAACGGTCGCCATATTGTGCACAGAGCGAATTATGTCCATGGTGGGCACGCATGCGTTCTATATTTCTGCATCCGGTACGTCACGAACTAGAACTAGAACAAGGCAGCGCCAAACATTTCACTGACGACTGCTTCCTCAACTTGGTCGAATACAGAGCTGGACTTGCTCAACGTCTGAAAATCAAGTCTGGATCAGTACCAACTCTCCTCGGCTCAGCTACAAACCTCGAAAAAGTAAGTTAACTAACGCCATATCATTGTGTTGCTTTACTGTATATGGTTAGTGGTTACCTTGTTAGCATTATAATGCTGCTTTAGCATTAGCGCTACAGCTAACAGCCAAGTTACTGTCGCTAATGTTACGGTAGATAGTATCAGTTATGTGTGTAAATACCATGGACCTATTATAGAGAGAGGACAGTGGACTAATACATGGCCGCCCATTCATTCCTACACACACTGTAAGTCGAGTGTGCATCTCAGCAAGCATGGGGCATCACACGAGAATGGGCACAATTCAACAAAGGGGCTACAGGCACTGATCTCTACTGCTTGGATACCAAGGGAATGCAATGTTTAACAATGTCTGCTCATGCTACAACAAACGAATACAACTGTATTCTATCGGCCACTGGACTGCAGTAGTTCTAACGTTTTACTGATGAGGAGATTGACCTGTTAAACTCATCCTAAATACATATGGTGCGTTCCAGGTAACCCGTGTTTTCGCACCCTTCTACCCTCTTGTACTCCCAGATATAACTGGTTATTAACGGGCAAAAAAGTGTACCTGAAACGCACTATTGTAGGCATGTTTTCCCCTTCACACCTGATTCAAATCAAAGGGTTATTATTAGCCGATTTCGGCAGAGCTTGATGTCATGGTATTGGGTTGTTGAGATGAACTATAAAATATGTAAACAAATCAAGGATGTGATATCATTTCATAGAACTCATTTTAAGTATTAGGCTAATGTAATTCACTAAACATGCTTCTCTTGTATCTTCTTACAACTTGCACCTGGAATACATACAAGGTAAAAAAATTGAGTACTGATTTTTCTTTGTTCTCTCTACGCAGGCCAGCTCATCAAGTGCTTACATTCAGCAGCTTCTCTCAAGGGATGTTGCCTGCCAGACAGAAAACCTGGAAACGCATATTCGTAGGCACAAAGCTATCCTTAAAGTCTATGTAGCGCCATTTTAAAAGTGAAGGTGTGTACATTACTCATTGAGTATTTTTTTTCTTTGATTTGGTAGATTCTAGGCAGCATAGATTCTAGGCTGATGCTAGATTCTAACTGCGCTAAAAAGCCTGGTCCTCTTTGGAAAGCATCATGACCAGCGCCCTGCTAAAACACGAGTCAAACTTGGGAGTTGCATTTCAAAGATGGAATTAGTCAAGAGCCCAGAAGGGTTTCAAGACAGATGCCACATGAGCTGGTTTATCATTCTCAAACATCAATGAATTCATAATGCATGAATGTTAGCTGAGGAATTGGTGGTTAATCGCTTTTTAGCCCACATTCAGATGTGAACTCATTCTTGCATGCGAGGGTCTTGAATCAAAAAAAAAAAATACGCAGGCAAGACATTGAAATTGCAGGGCGTGCCAAGCCGCGACCGAACCAGCTTGGCAGTGTAAAAACGCCTAATGTGTCGTTAGTGGGGATTGACAACTATTCTGTGAAAATGACAGAATATGTCTTGTGTTTGTTTCCTTCTTTATGTGGAAAGCAGCAGACCCCAGACACCATTTCAATCAAGGTTGAAGAGGATACAGGTGGAGGCATGCCTGCTGTAGGTTAGTAATACACATTGCATACATGCAAGCAAACAACCTGGATCAACTGAGAATGTACTGGATTCTAACTGCGCTGAAAAGCCTGGTCCTCTTTTGAAAAGCATCATGACCAGCGCCCTGTTAAACACGAGTCAAACTTGGGAGTTGTATTTCAAAGATGGAATCAGTCAAGGGCCCAGAAGGGTTTCAAGACGGATGCCACATGAGCTGGTTTATTATTCTCAAAGATCAATGAATTCACAATTTATGAATGTTAACTGATTAGCTTACAGGGAAGGACACGTTGTCACTTGTGCTGTGTTCCAATAACCATACTTCCATGAGTACCCTTAAACGTAGTACACTATCAACACTCACTAAGTGCGCTAATTTGCAGATGTCAGTGTTGTTCCAAATCGAATACTCCGTGGTGCACTAACTGGAAATTACGATCACGACTGCGGCCACGGCTCCTCCCCCGCAATAAACATCCCGCTTTGAATGGTGAATTCTTTACGCCTAGCAACTATGAAAATCTATAAAAACTACAAAATGACTCCATTAATGCAGGCTATGTGGAAAATGCGCAGACTTTGGCTTAGCCTGGATCCGCCCTCTTCAGCTACGTAGCTAAGAGTGCTGCCGTTGTTGAGTACGAAATGTGTAAATCGATCCACACTTTGAGCTTTGAGTCTAGGGGGGAGGGTGCTGGAGGAGACATCCCTCTCCAAAACTCTGAATCTTTGTCTGCAGTACACATTTTAAACCCTCTGTCTCAATGTTGCATAAACATTAGGGCTCTAACAATAAACCAACACCCGATTCGGTTTGTATCAAGATTTTTGACCCACGGTTCGATACATCCAACAATTTTTTTTTATCTAAAAAGCATTTTATTTAAACAACACTAATATAACAATAAACTTAATGTAACATTTAATAAAAAAAAATTTGGAATGCTGATCAGATTTGAACAGAAAGAATACTATTAGTGTATCGCTAAATTAATAAATAAATAACCAAAGATTGCAGTTGGAGGATGCTTGCAGGTAGGCAAAAACCCTCAACTAGTTTTATGGTTTCGACAAAGATCCTATCATGGATTCTTATTAGGCTATGTAGCTGAATTAATTACATAATCAGGCCGTATAGAATGCAACATGTTTAATAGGCTAACTTTCAAATAGAGGAAAAAACATGAACGTCTGATTCGCAATAACAAGGCGTGTGTGTGTGTGTGTGTGTGTGTGTGTGTGTGTGTCTGCGTGAATGGCAGTCTGCGTATGTGTGTGTGAGTGACGTCAGCGAGCAAGGAGAGCGAGCGGTAGCGTGTGTGTGTGTGTGTGTGTGTGTGTGTGTGTGTGTGTGTGTGTGTGTGTGTGTGTGTGTGTGTGTGTGTGTGTCTAGTGAAGAAACAAACGTGTCCGGTAGAATAAAGTACCCATCCTGTCAATAATCGGTGGCCGCTTCATTCCGAACTATAAGCAGACCAACTGCCGTTCAAAGCACACAAAACACTAGAGACAGGATCACACAGGCTATTTTTTTGCATTTGTCCCACTCTGGATAAATGTCGTTGATATTGCATATGAGGACTTCGCAGGCTGTGGAGAAATGCAATCCTCCGTAGCCACGGAGAGCTGTCATCACAGAGAGGGCATCTCGTCGCAGACTTACGGCATCGATAAGAGGGGGCGGTGTCGGCAGACTATTATTTAGACAGGTTATTAGCAAATTTCCATTTGACAATTTGACCGGAGAGTTAGAAAGGGCGTATCGCGCTTCTGCCTTCTCACACCGCGTTAAAGGTTTGTGGCTTTGAGTGTTGTGATTCCGGTTTCGATATGCATATCGTTACAGCCCTAATAAACATACATTTAAATAGTTTATTTCATGTGTACAAATACACACTTCCTCCTTTTATGCAAACAGTGTATCAAAACAATGACTTTTTTATTTTTTTCCTCCCTCTGCAGAAGACTGCGAAGCCTTTGGAGACCGTAGCACGCAGCATGGCTCCACCTCAGAGAGTCTGGGTGTGGACGCCCCTGGCTCCTCCCACATGTCCAGTCACAGCGGGGAGCTGAAGATCCTGAGCGTCTACGGTAAAGGGGAGGGCCCACTGGCGACGGACGGCCGTGACACCCTCTTCACCGCGTCAGAAGTGGAGGCCCTGAACGTGCTGTCTGCGGACCACAGCGTGGCCAAGAGCCTGGAGCGCGGCGAGCGGGTGGTCTGCCACGAGGAGCTGAGTGTGCAGGTTGGAAATCAACTTCTTATTCAGCATCCAAATGAGAGGCTTCCTCTGTTACAACTCCAGCACACACCCTTATAAAGCACACACCTCTAGGATTTAATGAGTCGTACGTGTAGCCTGGCTATTTCCAGACTCGTTGGTCAAGGGAAGCTGCTGTCATTTTCTTCAGCACAAGAGGCTTGATCAACGGGCCTAGTTCAACTGACTCTATACGCAAATGGCTGCTTGCCGTCGCTTCCCTGTCGTCATCCAAGCCAACTTGGTGATTGGAGCTATCGCACCAAAATTGTACCGGGGGTGAAAATTGTACCACCTACGTAATTCGGTTCGAAACATTACGTCATCGTTCGACACGATTGTCCGTTGCTTGGCAGGTTTCAAAAAACATTCGCACTCATGTTGCCAAAGAAGAAATAACATAATACAGACAACACTTTTTTTTAATATATATTTGTATTGAATTTAGCTAGTAAACTGAGTGTTTTAAAGTGTATCATAGTCTTGCTAGCTTGTGTTAAGACACTCAGTTTACTAGCTAAATGCCATTAAACAATTAAATACAATGCAATTATAAAGTTAGCAACGCTAATAAATGTCATTTGTAAAATAAGTGTTATCTGCTTAATGTTATTACGTCTTGCGACGCTCAATGAATGAGCCCGAATGTTTGGGAATATTCATGAAGCTTCCCATGCATCGTTCGTCCGTTGCCAGGCAGGTTTGGAAATTTCGAACGCAGATTACGTAAGCGGTACAAGTTTCGCCCCCGGTACAATTTTGGTCTCAAAAAACGGTCTCAGCTTCTCCAAAAACGTATCGGAACCAGAAAGATAAGAATTGCTCTTCTCCAGACCCTTATGAAGGGCGAATTCAAATCGCCGTCAGAGCAGGTTGGGGGAATCCAGTCTATCGTAATTGGGGATTAACAACTATTCTGTGCAAATGAAAGGAAATGAAAATGTGTTTCCTTCTTTATGTGGAAAGCCGGAGACCCCAGACACCATTTCAATCAAGGTTGAAGAGGATATTGGTGGAGGCATGCCCGCTGTAGGTTAGTAATACACATTGCATCCATGCAAGCAAACTGACCTACCAACTGAGAATGTACTCGATTCTAACTGCGCTGGTCCTCTTTTGAAAAGCATCATGACCGTCACCCTGCTAAAACACAAGGACTACTATACAGTCTATAGTAGAATGATTTACATCTTCTTCATGACAGGTGTCAGGAATGCTGAATCCGCTCTGATTCCCAGTATAACTACAGTATTGGTAAAGCAGGTGATCGGATACCACAGATGACCTGGGTTGTGTCTTTATGACCTCCCCACATCCTTAAAAGGCGGAGACGTAGTGGTGCCTTCTCAGCTGACGCCTTTGACCCTTGACCCCCCCAAGGGGAACAAGGGAAATGCATAATAAACAAAAAGACGTTAGAAAGAAAGAATGTCAAAATATACTTCTTCCAATACACCAGTGTGTAAAAGTACATGCTGTATCCCTTTGTGCAAATAATTAATTAATACCATTACTTTCTCTCTTTGTTTCCTCTCTGAAGAAGACGTCAATGACATCAGAGACTGCAGCACGCAGCGTGGTGCCACCTCGGAGAGTCTGCGTGTGGACGCCCCTGGCTCCTCCCACATGTCAAGTCACAGTGGGGAGCTGCGCATCCTGAGCGTCTACGGACAAGGGGAGGACCCACTGGCGGTTGACGGCCATGACACCCTCTTTTCCGCGTCAGAACTGGAGGCCTTGAGCTCGCTGTCCGCTGACCACAGCGTGGCCAAGAGCCTGAACTGCAGCGTGCAGCTCGTCTGCCTTACGGGCCGGCCCCGTGTCTTGTGTGGAAAGGTTATTCCCAACGATGCCAATATGATCGTCCACATGAGGACTCACTCCGGGGAGAAGCCCTACAAGTGTGACCAATGCACGAAGCGCTTCAGTCGGACAAGCAACCTGAAGATCCACATGAGGACTCACTCCGGGGAGAAGCCCTACAAGTGTGACCAATGCACAATGCGCTTCAGTCATGGCCGCACCCTGAAGTTCCACATGTCGACTCACACCGGCGAGAAGCCCTACAGGTGTGACCAATGCACGAAGTGCTTCAGTGAGAAAGGCACCCTGAATAAACACATGAGGAGTCACTCCGGGGAGAAGCCCTACAAGTGTGACCAATGCACGAAGCGCTTCAGTAAGTATTACAGCCTGAAGGTCCACATGATGACTCACTCCGGGGAGAAGCCCTACAAGTGTGACCAATGCACGAAGTGCTTCAGTCAGAAAGGCCACCTGAAGAGCCACCTGAGGACTCACTCTGGGGAGAAGCCCTACAGCTGTGACCAATGCACGAGGCGCTACAGTCATAGCTCTGCGCTGAAGTTCCACATGAGGACTCACTCCGAGGAGAAGCCCTACAAGTGTGACCGATGCACGATGAGCTTCAGTCGTGGCTCCGCCTTGAAGATCCACATGAGGACTCACACCGGCCAGAAGCCCTACAGTTGTGACCAATGTACGAGGCGCTTCAGTCAGAAAGGTACCCTAAAGATCCACATGAGGACTCACTCCGGCGAGAAGCCCTACAGCTGTGACCAATGCACCAGGCGCTTCAGTCATAGCTCTGCGCTTAAGATCCACATGAGGACTCACTCCGGTTAGAAGCCCTGCGTGTGTCTGCAGTGCAACGCCAGCTACAGCGACCCAAGTAGTTTGCGTGTGCCCATGCTCAAGCCCACGGGGTAACGGGACGCTTTGTTTGAGACCTCTGACCCGTAGTTATTACTGCTTAATAAAAAATATCATGATTAAACGCTTTCCAATTATTGATTTGATTTGTTTTCATTGCTAATTTATTTTTGTGATGAAGAACTTAGTTCTCGTACACTTCGGACCGCAAATATTTGATTACATTTTAGAGCTTGATCATGGGAAGATAGAGGCAGAAAACTTACCGAGCATACATTCAATGAGACGATAGGTTTACATGATTCTTATAGGTAATGTTCACATCGTGGGTAAATACAAAGGTGAGGGTGAGTTGCTATCGTGGAGTTTAGGATTTGCCAGATGACAGACCAAGTTAAATTGCAATACACAAAATGTGTGAAGTGGACATGGCCGCAAGACAGTTAAAGGGATCTAACCAAACAGTTGCAAATTAACCATCACAACACCTTTCAATTAGAGAGGATGGAAGTTATCTCTAGGTCCAAGGAGAATGTATGGAAATCCTTTAAATTGACTAGTAAATACATAAACAGGGTTTATAAACTGCTCCAAAAAATAAAGGGAACACTTAAACAACACAATGTAACTCCAAGTCAATCACACTTCTGTGAAATCAAACTGTCCACTTAGGAAGCAACACTGATTGACAATCAATTTCCCATGCTGTTTTGCATATGGAACAGGTCGAAATGATAGGCAATTAGCAACACACCCCCAATAAAGGAGTGGTTCTGCAGGTGGTGACCACAGACCACTTCTCAGTTCCTATGCTTTCTGGCTGATGTTTTGGTCACTTTTGAATGCTGGAGTGCTTTCACTCTAGTGGTAGCATAAGACAAAGTCTACAACCCACACAAGGGGCTCAGATAGTGCAGCTCATCCAGGATGGCACATCAATACGAGCTGTGGCAAGAAGGATTGCTGTGTCTGTCAGCGTAGTGTCCAGAGCATGGAGGCGCTACCAGGAGACGGGGCAGTACATCAGGAGACGTGGAGGAGGCCGTAGTGTGTGTGTCAGCGTAGTGTCCAGAGCATGGAGGCGCTACCAGGAGACAGGCCAGTACATCAGGAGACGTGGAGGAGGCCATAGGAGGGCAACAACCCAGCAGCAGGACCGCTACCTCCACCTTTGTGCAAGGAGGAACAGGAGGAGCACTGCCAGAGAACCTGCAAAATGACCTCCAGCAGGCCACAAATGTGCATGTGTCTGCTCAAACGGTCAGAAACAGACTCCATGAGGGTGGTATGAGGGCCCGACGTCCACAGGTGGGGGTTGTGCTTACAGCCCAACACCGTGCAGGACGTTTGGCATTTGCCAGAGAACACCAAGATTGGCAAATTCGCCACTGGCGCCCTGTGCTCTTCACAGATGAAAGCAGGTTCACACTGAGCACATGTGACGGGCGCGACAGAGTCTGGAGACGCCGTGGAGAACGTTCTGCTGCCTGCAACATCCTCCAGCATGACCGGTTTGGCAGTGGGTCAGTAATGGTGTGGGGTGGCATTTCTTAGGGTTCCCTTTATTTTTTTGAGCAGTGTATAATTTGTATACAATTTTACATAAATGTTAAGCTTGATATTTCCACGACACTCATTACCGTTACCAAAATCCTGCAACGTTCACTTGTGAAATAGTCTGCTATTGATTCCTACATTAAAATACGGGGGAAAGGTTACCTCCCCTTTCTCTGCTTTGCGTTCCAGGATAATTTGGCCAGACCGCCCATGAGAAAATGAGCTACGATTGTGTGAGGTGCCATATATGGGGCCTCTGCCAGTAGTCAAATCTCCTAACCTTTATGCCTCCTTTCCTTAACCTTGGCGGAAAACGTCATCGGGTCAAGGAGAGAAGAAAAGGTGCTTCCTTTCAAACGGAAGAGACAGCAGCACTGTTTAAAATGATTAGGGCTCCACTTTTCCAAACCGACGTCATTACGCGACGGCAAGTATTGCTTACCTCTAGTGTCTCTAGCATGGAACTACTAGTTTTCCGAAGTTGGGACGCCGTTCATCAATTCACATGATAAATAAAAAAGAGGATACATTTATGTTGATTTTGAAATTGACTGCCCCCGGTAGTGTTTCTTAAATGTGAAGTCAGCATTTTATTTTCTTAGTGGTGTAGGCTATATTGTGTGCTTAATAACTCAAATAATCAAATAATATGTTTCTGCAATTGGTATCCATTATCTATTGTATTTCCTTATCTTCTTCTGCTTTACTGCGTCTCTCTTGCGTCTTCTCCTAGAGTCGGTTAACTTCGTCGGTGTCATGTTTGCTTTCCTTTCGTAAAGGTTTCTCAGGAGTACCCTATGCTAAAGGAGGCATCAAGGCTCCTTTCCTAAGCAATTTTAGAATTCGACCCACCTTTCCTCCAAGTACTTCCGGTTCATCTCGTTAGGAAAGGAAATTTCCTACGCAAAAAAGAGAATTCGTAGAGGCCCCTCCGAGGTGTCTTGAACGCACCAAAAGTTATCGCCTCGAGAGACATCACGGCTCAAAAACAATAATTAAATCAGAAATCAACAAGGTGTGGCAAGAACAATGGGTTAGGGAAAATAAGGGTCGGTTCCTGCATAGAATTCAGAGGCAGGTGGTAACAAGGAGTCATGGCTACTGGAAGAGAAGATGTGAGGTTATCATCACAAGACTATACGCATAGCACACATGCCTTAACCATGAACATCATGGGCAAACATGAAACAGGGGTCTGTCCTAAATGTAATGGAAGATAGACAGTGGAGCATGTTCTACTGCAATGTGAAGTCTTCTTCACATTGAATCTTCTCTCCATACAATTTGGAGAGAAGAGAGCTGTTGGAAAATGTTAAAGCATTGGGTCAAATAAGCCTGACCTTGGAGGGTTTACTCTCCTTTTCCACACTCAGACAGACCACCAGCATGGAAACATGTAATGGCATACCCAAAAGCAACAGGTTTATTTGACAGACTATCATTTATTTATTTATTTATTTATTAATTTAGGGTTTGTTTTATTATCTGTTGTTTTCTATTTATATGCTTTTGTTTATTTACTTTTGTTCTTATGCATAGTTAATAACGTATAACCTCCATCGATGCTCAAAACCAGAAGGGTAGGAATTTGGAATTTATTGTGAAGAAACTACAAGAGGCTATTATTAAAATAGAAGAATGGTCGTTTAAGTGGGGATTTAAATTTTCCATAGATAAAACAAAGACAATGTTCTTTACAAGGAAAATAATTGTTGGTCATTTAAAACTTAGATTATGTGATCAAGAATTGGAGAGAGTACAACAACTCAAATTTCTTGGTTTGCGGTTTGATGAAAGAATTACATGGAATGTACACATTCAGAAAATAGAAAGAACTTCACTAAAAACATGTATGTAGGATTAACCAGATCAGTATTAGATTCTGGTTGCATAGAGTTTGGATCTGCAGCAAACACATCTCTGAAAAGGTTGGATAATATTAAATATCAGGCTTTGAGACTATTCTCATGTGCTATTTGAACGACCGCAACATCAGCATTACGAGTGGAAATGGGAGAAATGACACTGGAATTAAGGAAAACACAGCTATCTGTAAACTACTGGGTTAATTTAAAAGGTTATAATGAAGATCATCCGATACAAGATATACTGAAACAATGTTGGGAAAAAGAGAGAAGAGAAACAAAAAGTTTTGGATAAATAATTGAGCAGAAAGCAAAATAACTTGATGTTAATGAAATAAATATTTGTCCAAGGGTACCACTCTCAGTAATACAGCCATGGATAATTTCTGATCCTATTGGTGATCTCACATTGCTTGACAAAAAGAACAAAGATAAGGAATTTATTTTACACCCACAAGTAATAAAGACATATATAGATAGTAACTATTATAGTTGGGATCGAATTTATACAGATGCTACAAAGAACTCGGTTCCAGAGTTCAGCATTAAAATTTCCAAACGAATCAGTGATGGACTGTTGGTGTATACAGGAGAGATGACGGTAAATTTGTTCGCATTACAATGGGTTGAAGAGGTGAGACCTTTGATATGTAATATGCTCTGAATGATGCTGAGAGAAGGGAACTGATATTGAATCTTAAAGAAATTAAGTTGAATTATGAGAAGAAGAAGAAGAAGAAGAAGAAGAAGAAGAAGAAGAAGAAGAAGAAGAAGAAACAAGAAGAAGAAACAGAAGAAGAAGAAGAATCTCCAAACCAAACAGTAGGTGGCGGTAATGCTCCATATCATTTTGCAAATCCGCCAATAAATTCAGAAGAAGAAGACGACAACATGGCTCGAAAACGAGCGAAGCATGGCAGTTGCTCAGTGTTTGAATGCTCAAATGAACACAAAACTGTATTTTTAGTTCCTTCCTCCGAGCCTCTGAAGAACCAGTGGATTAATTTTATTGTTTCTGGAAATGCGTCCGTCTGCGCCAAACATTTCACTGACGACTGCTTCCTCAACTTGGGCCAATACAGAGCTGGACTTGCTCAACGTCTGAGAATCAAGTCTGGATCAGTACCAACTCTCCATGGCTCAGCTACAAACCTCGAAAATGTAAGTTAACTAACGCCATATATCATTGTGTTGCTTTACTGTATATGGTTACCTAGTTAGCATTATAATGTTGGTGAAGCAATGGCTGTACAGCACAGCACAGCCCAGTTACTGTTGGTAATGTAAAGGTAGATGGCATCAGGTATTTGTGCACACACACACACACACACACACACACACACACACACACACACACACACACACACACACACACACACACACACACACACACACACACACACACACACACACACACACACACACACACACACACACACACACACACGCACACACACACACGCACGCGCGCGCACGCACGCACAGTAACGCGAGTGTTGTCCACCTCTTTGTTATTTGGATCACCGTTCTGAATGAGTGTGCACCTCTGAAAACCAGGGGGATCACCTGATTCAAATCAAAGGGTTATAAGCAGATTTTTGCAGAGATTGAAGTCATTGTATTGAGATAGTGAGATTAGCTTTTAAGATGCATACATTTTGTAAACAAATAAATGATGTTGGGCTAATGCAATTCACTTAACATTCTTATCTTATATCTTCTTACAACAGGCACCTGGAATATATACAAAGTAATGAATTGAGTCCTATTTTGACCTTGTTGTCTCTACACAGGCCAGCTCATCAAGTGCTTACATTCAGCAGCTTCTCTCAAGGGATGTTGCCTGCCAGACAGAGCACCTGGAAACGCCTACTGTAGGCACACAGCTATCCTTAAAGACTTTGCAGCCCCATTTTAAAAGTGAAGGTATGTACTTTCAAACTTGAGTACATATACTTTTGATGTGGTAGATTCGAGGCAGCATAGATTCTAGGGCTAGGCTGATGCTAGATTCTACCTGCGCTAAAAGGCCTGGTCCTCTTTGGAAAAGCATCATGACCAGCGCCCTGATAAAACACGAGTCACATTTCAAAGATTAAATCAGTCAAGAGCCCAGAAGGGTTTCAAGACAGATGCCACATGAGCTGGTTTATCATTCTCAAACATCAATGAATTCACGATGTATATATGTTGGCTGATCAGCTTACAGGGAAGGACACGTTGTCACTTGTTATTGTTAAAATTGAGTTATTGCGCTTGTCTCGCATATCATGTTGTGCTCAGATCATTTTGCGCTGGTGTTCGTTGAGTTTCCTCCAACTGGTCACCCGCTTGAGCTTTGAGTCTAGGGAGGATGGTGCTGGAGGAGATGTCCCTCTCCAAAAGTGTGAATCTGTGTCTGCAGGACACAGTTTAAACCCTCTGGGTCAATGTTACATACACATACATTGAAATAGTTCCTTTCACGTGTACAAATACACACTTCCTCCTTTTATGCAAATAATGTATCAAAACTATTACTCTTTATTGTCTTTTTTCTCCCTCTGCAGAAGACTGCGATGCCTTTGGGGATTGTAGCACGCAGCGCGGCGCCACCTCAGAGAGTCTGGGTGTGGACGCCCCTGGCTCCTTCCACATGTCCAGTCACAGCGGGGAGCTGAAGATCCTGAGCGTCTACGGAAAAGGGGAGGGCCCACTGGCGACGGATGGCCATGACACCCTCTTCATCCCGTCAGAAGTGGAGGCCCTGAACTCGCTGTCTGCGGACCACAGCGCGGCCGAGAGCCTGGAGCGCGGCGAGCGGCTGGTCTGCCGCGAGGAGCTGAGTGTGCAGGTTGGAAATCATCTTCTTGTTCACCCTCCAAAAGAGAGGCTTCCTCTGTTACAACTCCAGCATACACTCTTGGATATATAACACCTTTATGATTCAATGTCTCGTAAGTGGGGATTAACAACTATTCTGTGCAAATGAAAGAGTGTCTTGTGTGTGTTTCCTTCTTTATGTGGAAAGCAGCAGACCCCAGACACCATTTCAATCAAGGATGAAGAGGATATTTGTGGAGGCAGTCCTGCTGTAGGTTAGTAATACACATTGCATCTTTGCAAGCAAACGACCTGGATCAACTGAGAATGTACTCAATTCTACTTGCACTTTAAAGCCTGGGCCTCTTTTGAAAAGCATCATGACCAGAGCCCTGCTAAAACAAGAGGACTACATATACAGTCCATGGTAGAATGATTTACATCTTCTTCATGGCAAACAGGTGTCAGGAATGGTGAATGAGCTCTGACTCCCAATATAACTACAGTATTGGTAAAACGGGTGACGGGAAACCACAGATGACCTGGGTTGTGTCTTTATGACCTCCCCACATCCTTAAAAGCGGAGACGTAGCGGTGCCTTCTCAGTAGGAGCCTTTGACCCTTGACCCCCCCCAAGGGGGACAAGGGAAATGCATGAATCAACTAATAGAAGTTGGAAAGAAAGAATGTCAAAATATAATTCTTCCAATACACACAGTACATAGTACATACTGTATCCCTTTGTGCAAATAATGAATTAAAGCCTTTACTTTCTCTCCGTCTTTGTTTTCTTCACTGAAGGAGACGGCAATGACATCAGAGGCTGCAGCAAGCAGCGCGGCGCCACCTCGGAGAGTCTGCGTGTGGACGCCCCAGGCTCCTCCCACATGTCCAGTCACAGCGGGGAGCTGCGGATCCTGAGCGTCTACGGACAAGGGGAGGGCCCCCTAGCGGTGGACGTCCATAACACCCTCTTTGCCACGTCAGAACTGGAGGCCTTGAGCTCGCTGTCCGCTGACCACAGCGTGGCCAAGAGCCTGAACTGCAGCGTGCGGCTCGTCCGCCTTGAGGAGCTGACTGGGCATCAGGGCGGCCGCAAGAACTGGCCCGGTGTCTTGTGTGGAAAGGTTATTCCCAACAATGCCAATATGATCGTCCACATGAGGACTCACTCCGGGGAGAAGCCCTACAGGTGTGACCATTGCATGAAGTGCTTCAGTGAGAAAGGCACCCTGAATAAACACATGAGGACTCACTCCGGGGAGAAGCCCTACAAGTGTGACCAATGCACGAAGCGCTTCCGTCGGACAAGCTCCCTGAAGAGCCATATGAAGACTCACTCCGGGGAGAAGCCCTACAAGTGTGACCAATGCACGAAGCGCTTCAGTCGGACAAGCCACCTGAAGATCCACCTGAGGACTCACTCCGGCGAGAAGCCCTACAAGTGTGACCAATGCCCGAAGCGCTTCAGTCAGAATAACATCCTGAAGAACCACATGAGGACTCACACCGGGGAGAAGCCCTACAAATGTGACCAATGCACGAAGCGCTTCCGTCGGACAAGCTGCCTGAAGAGCCATATGAAGACTCACTCCGGTGAGAAGCCCTACAAGTGTGACCAATGCACGAAGTGCTTCAGTCTGACAAGCAACCTGAAGATCCACCTGAGGACTCACTCCGGTGAGAAGCCCTACAAGTGTGACCAATGCACGAAGCGCTTCAGTCAGTCAGGCCACCTGAAGATCCACATGAGGACTCACTCCGGGGAGAAGCCCTACGTGTGTCTGCAGTGCAACGCCAGCTACAGCGACCCACGCAGTTTGCGTGTGCACATGCTCAAGCACACTTTGGCACGGGGTAACGGGACGCTTTGATTGAGACCTCTGTCTGGTATTGGTTTATATTACTGCTTTTTGTTTTTCTTTTCATCACGATTAAACGCTTTCAACTTTTGATTCGCTTTCTGTTTTTATTAATAATCGATGTCCGTGTTGAATAACTTATTTCTAGGACACTTCTGACAGCAGAATATTTGATTTAATGTAGAGCTTGATCAGGGGAAGATACAGGCAGCAAAGTTACCAAGCATACAGTCAATGAGACGATGGGTGTACATGATTCTTATAGGAAACGTTCACATCGTGGGTAAATACAAAGGAAACAAAGGTCAGGGGGAGGGGCCTTCGTGGAGTTTAGGATTGGCCAGAGGAGAGACCAAGTTAAATTGCAATTCACAATATGGGTGAAGTGGACATGGCTGCAAGACAGTTAAAGGAATCTACACAACAAAGAAGTCTGTGGATTGGCCTCAGTATCAAACTTGGTGCCCACAGTTGCAAATGCAAACTATCTTAACACCTTTCTATTAGAGAGGGCGGGAGGTATCTCTAGGTCTATGGAGAATGCATAGAAATTCATTGATATTGTCAAATTATTCAAACGGTTCATATATTTTGTATATTAAAGTTGAGCTTGATATTGCCACAACATTGTCATTACCGTTATCTTTGTTATTACAAAAAGCCTGCAAAGTTCACTTGTGAAATAGACTGCGATTGAACCCCACATTATACATGATTGTGTTCATTCCACTGACCTTTCCATTCCGTGCGCTTTATGCTAACTACCTTGGATGGATTGTCTCATAATAGGCGATAATGGTTGAAGATGATCCGTTTTAAAAGGTCCCTGGTTAAATGTCTAGATCTCAGTGATGCTCAGTTTAGGCCGGTCCTCCCTCTAGAAGGCAGCATTATTCTAACGGGACAAAGTCAGAAGATTCCTAGCATTGGTCCCCCTTCACTCCCTGTTTGCAGCGGCGGCTGGTGGTGATCCAATTCGTGGGTGGGGTGCAGTAATGGACGAGGGTCCTCCCCAAGAAAATATAGAATTGGTTTCTGGGATGCCCACTAGCTAAAAATTTATTCTTATTCATTGCCTACATCCTGACTTGCAGGGCCTGGACAAGCTTACACTGCTTTCACTTTCACTCCACTAGCCATTGCTATTTGACCCATGGTTGTTATTCTGATATTGAGGCATATCATGATCAATGTCCTATAGTGTTTTACCCGAGTCTCAAGGTCTATTTCAAATGCAAAGAAGGCGGTGAAGGAGGAAACAGTGCAAATTAATTTGCAATATGGGGCACCCGAGTGCATGGAAAAAATAAACAGGGCTCTAAAAGAAAGGTGGCAAAATTCTTGGGAGAAGGAAAGGAAGGGAAGGGTGTACTTTTCAATACAGGAAAATGTGAAGAAAGATAGGTGCACTTTTAGGTGCATAAGAAAAGATGATGTAGCAATCACAAGACTGAGGCTTGGACACTGTGGGCTGAGGAGTGGGCTGGCTCTGATTGGCAAACACAAAGATGACAGGTGTGAGTGTGGAGAAAGAGAGACTGTAAAACATGTACTTCTCCAGTGGGGGCGCTATTCCAGGTAAAGGAGGACTCTGTACCGGAGGCTTGGATCAGCTGGGGAATCAGTTTTTTAGTGTGCGCACCCTTTTAAATCTGGATTCACTGGATAAAACAAAGGAATTGATGGACTGCCTTCACATCATTGATAGATAGATAGATAAATACTTTAATAATCCCAGAGGGAAATTATTTTTGTCACGAACTCCAGATATACATACACAAATAAATAAATAAATATTAAGAATAAAATATAATATAAAATATAACATATATATATCCATATCCATATATATATATATACATACACACACACACGCATATACGTATATATATATATATATACATATATATATATATATATATATATATATACATACAACATAAATACACATACATTAACAAAAGATAAAAGATACAACCTAAGAAAAACAAATCACAAATTTAAGGACAATATAAATATATATACAACACCATATACATACATATATATACGTATACATACATGTATACATACACACATATATATACATATATATATATATATATATATATACATATATATATATATATACATATATATATATATATATATACATATATATATATATATATATATATATATATATATACATACACATACACATACATACATAAAAGACAGCACTGTACAAAAATAATTGTACAGTATTGTGCAAAAGGTGCAAGAATTATAGTCCTTGTTTGAGGTCAGAGATTACAGAGAGGGACGGTGTCTGACATTCTAAGGGAGTATTTACCTTTATTGCCTTTATTCAGTATTTACGTAGTCATTGGAGTATATAAAAGGATTTAAAGTTTAGGGGGAAATAACAAACAGTGGGGGGCAGTTATACGCCATAGCTGCGTCCAGACTACCTAAATAAAAGAAGAAGAAGAAGAAGAAGTTACGCCTCCTACTACAAGTTACGCCTCCGTCTTGCAGGACGCAGACAGACCCTACTTTACGATCGTGTACTACACGTAGTTCTTTCCTTGAGAGACACCATGGCGCGCAAACGAGCGAAGCATAGCAGTTGCTTAGTGTTTGGATGTACAAATGAACACCAAAGTCTATATTTTGTTCCTTCCTCCGAGCCGCTGAAGAACCAGTGGGTTAATTTTATTGTCTCTGGAAATGCGCCAAACATTTCACTGACGACTGCTTCCTCAACTTGGGCCAATACAGAGCTGGACTTGCTCAACGTCTGAGAATCAAGTCTGGATCAGTACCAACTCTCCATGGCTCAGCTACAAACCTCGAAAAAGTAAGTTAACTAACGCCATATCTGTAGGGGCCAAAATGCATATTTTGTCTGTTTGTTTATTGTTTATTTTGAAAGGTTAGTCACACTGTTTTGGATCATGTCACTTCCGTTTGATTGACACATGGGTGTGGCTTAATCTATATACCTGGGCAGCAGGGACGTGCACAGGAATTTTGAGGGGCAGTTGCTCTGACCTGAAAAAAAGCCCCCCCCCCCCCCCCCCAAAAAAAAACCTCACAGGCTATATGAAGGACTGAGAATAACAGGGTCTTTATAATATATTAATACAAATAAGTAAAACACTGAAATAACTACTACTAACGATAATGCAGAAAAACATGATTTGAAGAAGAAGAACATAACATGAACACAAACATAATTAAACAACATCCTATCAAGTCACTGATAAGTTTCTCCAAATTGACATTTTAAAAATGCAAAACTTCAAAAGAGAAGCCTTCAGAACCTCTTCTTTGTCGATTGGTATGTCCTTCTCTATGGACAGCAGGAGGAGGTCAGACAGCCGCTCTTGACCACACTGATTTCGGATTTCGGAGCACATCACTACCCTGTAGTGATGTGCTCCTCTTTGCTGCCTCCTTTAGTTGTCTCTCTCTCTCCTGAATCCTCCTCTTTTCATTGGGCATTTCGGCTTCACTTAACAATAACAAACAATACCCAAAATAGTGATAAGATTTAGGCATGAACCATTTTGAATGAAAGAATTCATGTGATGCATTACTTCCATCATTTATTCTTCTTGTTAAAACGAAATGTTAGAAACTAACTATCAGCAGACATGTAGCTTAGTTTGCCTACCAAAAAATGTGATAACGGGCTGCTTGTCTGCAAGCTAGCTAGCTAGCTGTCTGATTATTTAGGCTAAACGGTACGTGGCAAACTGAGCCTGGATTTATGAAGATTGTAATTCATTTCATAAAACGTGATGATGATTATTTGTTTGTTATACATCTCAAATTCACCTTTTCCGAGAACATCAAGGCAGTCGTCTCACAGGTGCCGGTGTTCCGGTCGCGTGCAGCGCTGCAGCTACGTAAAGCAGCTTTCACACGCCGCACGGAAACTCGCCGCCTCCATTCATTTAAATGGGGGAAGGGCGGCAGAGGGGAGGCGGCAAAAGCGGCTGTTGCCGCGCGGCAGAGTTTGCCCTCCCCCTACTGACTTTCACTCTCAGTGCCCGAACGGAATTGAATGAGGCTACGCTTACTTTATGAAATGTTTCGAGTGGCGATTTTTATTATCTAGGCCTACATGAAATTCTGCATCCATTAAATGATTAAAAAATAAATATATATATATATTTTTTTTCCTCGGAAGGGCAACCTGAGTCGAGGAGGGCATATGGGCAGTTGCCCAAGCAACCTGAGCAACCCCCCTGTGCACGTCCCTGCTGGGCAGTCAGATCAGCGGAGCGAGGGGAGAAAGGGGGTTAGTGGCGCACCTGATTATATTTTCTGTTTACCGTCGTCAACGTCGTCGTCGTCGTCATCGTCAAACAACCATGTCTTCATTCATCAATTGTCATTCGGTCTGCAGCAATAAAATTCTCAAACTATATTCATCACCGGACTTGGATTCATTGTACGACGCGTAACTGCCTGGAGCCCACTTAAGCCTCTTAGCGGCCTTTTATAGGAAAACGGACGCTATATTTAGTAAACAGAAATAATCCAAAAACACCACGGGATTCAACGTTGCTCTTATCGCTTGGATCTCGATGTTTTGGACGGAACGAACTATGCAACAGGGGACTCTTCTGCGGACGCCTGGGATCAGAGACACATAATTGACTGTAGTAGCGGTGTAACGCGGAAGTGACAGCAGCGCATCACAGCCATCAGAATCGGTATGTTTGTTGATCCTTCTGTGTAGTTGTTTGAAGTTGAACACAGTTTGGAAAGGCTGCCGTTTTGTCCATTGGGGACTGTTTGTTTGGGCTTGTGTTGCGCGTGCTTGGTTTGTCGCGATCGGCAATTGTTTGGGCTGATTGGAGGACTGCGTGATGAGCAGTGGCCGACGTTTGCTGTGCTGTGCTGTTGTGTTGAAAATCGCATTGTGACTGAATCAATGTCATTGCGGATTGCATTGTGTGTGTGGCTCTGTGCTTTGGTGAATTGTGCACGTTGAAAGTTCACATGAGTGACTCAAATGAAATGGAAAATACGGAGAAGAGAACGGTCAAGCTTACAGCCAAAGCACTGGCTTGCAAAATGGAAACTCTTCAAAAGCAACGTCAATCTAATGTGACAAAAATGAAAGAGCTCTCACGTGAAATTAAAGGGCTCATGAAAAATGATGAAAATGCAAAGAAAGTGCAATTCAAACTGAATGAACTCAAACAACTGTATGAAAATGCAAATGCAGCACATGAGTCAGTGATTGTTTTACTTCCCAAAGAGGAAAAGGTAACACAAAATGAGGTTTGGACGCATAATAAAACACAACACAGACTTCATTGATGATGTAAAGACATGGCTCTCTGAGATTGAAAGACACTTTCAACAAGCAAGAAAGGTGACTGAAGATGTGTTTGCTCTCCCAGTCATCTCTCCCATTCCACCTGAAGAGGAAGCACCTGTTGCACCTGTTGAATTAAAGGAAAATATACCACACTCTGATGTTCCAGCTGCCATTCCTTCCCAACAGAATAAAGCAATATCTGACATGCAGGATGAAATAAAGCCAAGTGACAGTGTGTCAAATATTACCAACAGGAGTCACAAATCACATTCTTCATGCTCAAGATTTTCCACCACCTCATCTGCATGCATCAAGGCTGAGGCTGAAATGGCTGCTCTTATTGTAATACAACAAATGCTAAAAGATAAACATGCCATAGAAGCACAAGAGGAGGAGCTAAGGAGGAAAAAAGAGCAACTGGAGCTGGATGGAAATCTTGCTGCTACAATGGCAAAAATGAAGATTCTTGGAGCCTCAAGTAGATCTGGTGTGCGTAGCCACAGATCAAGAGTGTCGGATGGTATGAACTCGTATATGGAGAAAAAACAACGTGAAAAGAAAACACAAATGATTGCCACTGCTGACGGAGACATTAATCAAACCCAATCTCTCCCCACAGTGCCAATGACAATTCAGTCAAATACATTAACTATGGATGCACATGTTACAATACCAACAACATTGCCTGCTCCAAGCAATGGTGAACAGATCAACATGCTTAACATCATGGAAAAGCAAAATGACATCACTGCATTAATGGTTCAACAACAGTCTCTCTCTTTAATGCCCAAGAAGGAGATTCGTCGTTTTGATGGTGACCCACTTCAATTTCAAACATTCATAAAATCCTTTGAACACAACATCGAAAGCAAGAACCCAAATCCCACAGATTGTCTTTATTATCTGGAACAATATACCGAAGCACAACCAAGAGAAATGGTGAGGAGCTGCCTTCATATGACCGCAGATAGAGGATTCAGGAAGGCAAAATCCTTACTGCAGGAGCACTTTGGCAACAAGCATAAAATTGCTACAGCCTACATGGAGAAGGCTCTTTCATGGTCGTCAATTAAACCAGATGACACAAAAACACTACAAGCATACACTCTGTTTCTAAGAGGATGTTGCAATGCCATGGAAGATGTCAACAACATGCAAGAGCTCAACATGTCTGCTAACCTGCTAATTATAATTAAGAAGCTGCCATATCGACTGAGGGATAAATGGAGATCTGTGGCATGTGATTTTCAGGAAAGGTACAACCAAAGAGCTACCTTCAGGGATCTGGTAAATTACCTTGAAAAACAGGTGAGGATTGCAACTGATCCAGTATTTGGAGACATCAGAGACACTCCCACACCAAGCAAGGATGGAAGAGGTTTTATGTCAAAACCACCTCATCCAAAAATCAAAGGAAGTACATTTGCAACCACTGTGACAGTTGCACATGAGAAAAATGGAAATGGACCTAGGAAAATGGAGAGTTGGCCGGCTGTAAAAAGGTGTTTGTTCTGTGGAGGTGGACATGCTTTGGAGGTGTGTTTCCTATTGGAAAAGAAAGCACATCATGAGAAAATCATTTTCCTTAAAGAAAATGGAGCCTGCTTTGGTTGTCTGCAGAAAGGACACATGAGCAAGGACTGCAGGAAGCGACTCAGCTGCAACATATGCAATTTGAAGCATCCTCAGATGCTGCATATCCACCAAAGAAGATTTGAAATGGACAAACATCAAGCTCAAACAAAGGAAGAAGCTGACATCAGAGCCATAGCCTCGGTACAGACAAGTGGTCTTACTGGGGCCGGTGAAGACAATTGCAAACTCTCCATAGTGCCTGTGAAAGTAAAGGCCAAGAAGGGGAATACAACAGTGCATACATATGCATTCCTTGACCCGGGAAGCACTGCGTCATTTTGCACATTGGGGCTAATGAATAAGCTCAATCTCCAGGGAAGAAAATCTAATATTCTTCTGAGAACAATGGGTCAAAGGAAGGTCGTTGAAACCAGCATTGTTTCAGGCCTAGAGGTTACAGGACTTCATGGCATTGATTTCTGTGATCTCCCATGCGTGTACACTCAGAAGACTATGCCTGTGCACAAAGGGAACATCCCACATCAAAATGACATCAATCAGTGGCATCATTTAAAGAATATTCACTTGCCTGAACTGGACTGTGAGATTGAGTTGCTGATTGGCTCCGATGTACCAAAGGCTCTGGAACCACTTCAAGTCATCAGGAGTGTGGGAGATGGACCATATGCCGTCAAAACAATGCTCGGCTGGACAGTTAACGGACCTCTGGGAGGAAAAGGTGATTATGCTCAGGAGCAGTCAGAAATCAGTGTTAACAGGATATCAGTTGGCAAGACTGAATGTACCCAGTTGAACACTGCACTGGAAAGGGAGAAGGGGCTGACGAAGGAGCTGTCGGATGAGCTGGTAGCTCTGCGGATTTGAATGAAAGAGGTTGAGTCTTCCGAGTTGCGGCTAGAAAAGTCTGAACTGAGCCTCAAAGATGACCTGAGTAAACTGAAGTCGTTGACAGTTGCTTTGATGGATGAAAGAAAGAATCTAATGGATAGGATGAAGTCCGAGGAGAAGAAAAAGGAGGATTTAGGCAATATGTTCAAAATTGAACAGAGAAAGGTTACGGAGGTCACTGAGAGACTAATAGATGAGAGCAAAAAGTTCCTGAAGTTAAAATCTGAAATGGGGAACAAAGTAGAAACTCTAACCAGTGAGAATAGAGTTGAGCACCAAAATATTGAATGAATTGGATACAAATAAAGACCTAAACTGCAAGATCAACCAACTGAAAAAGAGGTTAGATGGGTTGGACCCAGCAGAAAAGTCACCGCTTAAAAACATAGGAAGATGTGAACTGGGTAGAGGATCTGGCTCTGCCATAGCAGATGACAACAAATTAGTGGAACTGACCTTTGAAATTGAAGAGCTGAAGAAACGCCTCAAACAACTCGAGGTGGTAGAGGGCGACTTGATCAAGACGGAGGATCAGTGCGACCTCCTTAAAGAAAAAGTTCCTCACCGAACAAGACAAGGCTAACATCCTCTCCCGGCAGATTGAAGAAATGAGGAGTCAGATCGCACGGAACAAAGCTATAGAGAAAGGAGAGGAGGATTGTCCCAGAGAAGATCTCCAACAATGCTGTAAGCGAGAGGAGGCCATGACCAAAGACCTCCAAGCTGACGTTGTGGCTCTCAAGGAGAAGATCCACGAGCTCATGAACAAAGAAGACCAGCTGTCTCAGCTCCAGCTAGATTACTCAGTGCTGCAGCAAAGGTTCTTGGAAGAAGAGGAGAAAGCCAAGAACATGAGCATCGAGGTCATTCACCTGACCAAAGAGCTGGACGTGACTAAACGACAAAGCCGAGCCTTAAGGCCCAGCATGAATGGGAGGAGGATGATGGACATCGCTATGACTTTGACGGCAGTGCAGACGGACGTGTTGCCCATGGATACGGCAGAGGAGGATTGCCCAGCTGTTTTCATCAGGAAGTGCCACCAGGACAGTTTCAGAAGGAAGACCTATATGCTCGCCGCAGGTGGAGGCAAGTTCAATATATGTCTGACTTATTTTGGAAAAGGTGGAAAAGGAGTATCTTCCCCAACTGCAAGAACGACAGAAATGGTCCAACATAAGACGCAACTTCACACCAGGAGACATCGTCATCATTGTGGATGATTCAGCGCCTCGCAACTCCTGGTTGACTGGAAGGATTGTGGAGACCATTATGGACAAAAAGGGACTTGTACGTCAGCTTCGGATCAAGTCAAAGACCGGATTTCTGACCTGGCCCATCACCAAAGTCTGCCTACTACTGGAGGCAGCGGATCATTGACTGACCCAAACTGACTTTTGACCCCTTGACTTTGTTCCTGAACACTTGACTTTGATTAATCACTCTTTCCTTGGACAACGTATATCGGATTACAAATAATGAAGAAAGAAAATATATTTACATACTATGTTGATTGTTATGTCAAATTTGTAATTATTATTTGAAACATAATAATTAGGGGCCGGAATTGTAGGGGCCAAAATGCATATTTGGTCTGTTTGTTTATTGTTTATTTTGAAAGGTTAGTCACACTGTTTTGGATCATGTCACTTCCGTTTGATTGACACATGGGTGTGGCTTAATCTATATACCTGGGCAGTCAGATCAGCGGAGCGAGGGGAGAAAGGGGGTTAGTGGCGCACCTGATTATATTTTCTGTTTACCGTCGTCAACGTCGTCGTCGTCGTCGTCATCGTCAAACAACCATGTTTTCATTCATCAATTGTCATTCGGTCTGCAGCAATAAAATTCTCAAACTATATTCATCACCGGACTTGGATTCATTGTACGACGCGTAACTGCCTGGAGCCCACTTAAGCCTCTTAGCGGCCTTTTATAGGAAAACGGACGCTATAATATCATTGTGTTGCTTTACTGTATATTGTTCCGTTGTTACCATTATAATGTTGCTTTAGCATTAGCGCTACAGCTAACAGCCAAGTTACTGTCGCTAATGCTACGGTAGATAGCATCAGTTATGTGTGTAAATACCATGGACCTATAAGAAAGGACAGCGGACTAAATCATGGCCGCTGTAGCACCCGATTTGGTTCCCCCCAGGCCGCGAGTTTATTTTTTGCAGGGTGGTAGCGGGAAGCTCGTGAATATTCATGAGGGAACTCATCCCTCATTGGCTGGGACTTGGCTCGCTGGGACTTTGTCAGAGGGCTTGTGAAAACAGAGGGCTTGTGAAAATCACGAACGCAAATAAATGAAACGTTGTTATAAATCAACACAAATCATTGTATCAATAGTGTGACACATGTTATAAAGTAGTTGTATTTAGACGAGTTAGCATTACGAGCTAACGTTTGTTTTGGCACTTACAGAAAGGTAGCTATAGAGTTGCCGTGTAGTAGGTGGATTGATAGGTGAAAATCAATATTAAAATTCATTTAGCCCTACGCGAAAATATTCTATGGATAGGCCTACAGATTTTATGGCCCTTCTTTCTATAATGTAATTGGTTGTGGGGTGTGGCAGAACCACTATGAACAAATAGGCCTATCAGAAATCATACGGTTTATTCTTATCCATCTACACCTAACCTCCAGCAGCTCCATCTCCTCAAAGTTGACATGGGTCTGGCAAATGTTGCAAGCTTTAATAAATCCTGCCATTATGCTCACTACTTCTAGAAACAGAACAGAATGGAATCTTAATGGAAATATCAAGACATGGATGGACAACAATTAGAAAAAAAAAACTTGGAAACAATCACCAGCTGCCGAAAGCACTGCGATGCGCTATACATAACGTTATAAAATATAATAAATACAAAAAGGATTTACTACAGTAGCCCCCGTGACACATAACAGTTTCACAGGGGCTTTTAGACGAGTGAGCTAACGTTTGTACTTACAGAAAGGTAGCTATAGAGTTGCCGTGTAGTAGGTGGGTATTATGTGTCACATTATTCGTGTTGATTTATAACGTTTAATTCATTTGCGTTCATGATTTTCACACAAGCCCTCTGACAAAGTCCCAGCGAGCCAAGTCCCAGCCAACAAGTCCCAGCCAATCAGGGATCAGTTCCCTCATGAATATTCACGAGCTTCCCGCTACCACCCTGCAAAAAAAAAATTCGCCCCCAGGCCCCAAGGATAGGCGCAAACTTCCGCAATCCACCAGTGCTCAGAGGCCAAGCCTGGTATTGCAGCTGTTTATTCTGGCTGTGGACGGGGGTCTGTCATTTCAGGCGGCCCAGAAGTCGATATCGCCGTCCACTCCAATACAAGTGGGGAACAGGATTGTGTCTCCGCAAAAAATGTCTGGATATCAACCAAAGGCTCATAATTACCTTCATGCCATGTCCTAAAAAAATTTAAGTTTTTTCTTTTCAAAACGCCACCTCAAGCGTTTTATTAGCCGTTATCTCACTGGTGTGCAGCTGAAAGGAGTCCTAGTGAAACAAATGGCATCCGATAGGGCCTAGTTCAGTGCGCCGTTAACGTGTCCGATTTTTGGACTGGTTCATCTGCTGCTCAATAACTCTCACGGTCCTCTGCTTGCGATCATTGTGATTCATCATGTATTGAACCATTTATTCAAAAGATCCAAAGACAAAGAAGCGGTGCATTACGGTATCAGTTCTATATTTCTGCATCCGGTACGTCACGGACTAGCCCACGTGTCTTGGCCGCATAACGCGGAAGCCAATCGCTCCTGTATGTTACCCTGCGCCACTGAGCAGTTTGTATAGGAATGAATGGGCGGCCATTTTCCAGTCCGTGGTCCATCCTTTATTATGTCCATGGTTCCCCCCCAGTTCCTGTTCCCCCTTACACTGATTTACTGATGAGCCGTGCGCAGTTGCTGTGTTACCGTACGTACTTGAGGAAGAAACGCAAATCGAAAACAGCTGGATGTACGGAAAGCGAAATGGGACAAACCTCACACCAGGCTGTGCGGCAGTAGTCGTCTACTAGTCTGCTACGTTGATTTTAGCGTCACAACACAACTATAACACACACACGTTATTCATGAAGGTATTTGTTAGACCATTCATTGTCCATCTTTGCAAAGGAATACGATTAAAGGACAAAAATAGGGGAAACCATCTCCATCAATTATGTATTTATTACGGCTGGACAAAGATTACAAGTTTTGATCGCATCGTTTGGTGAGACAACTCGCGATTAATCACACTTTTATCCACTCCAATTTAAGTTGAATGAGATATTAAATTGAATGACACATTATTATTTGTACCAAATGTTCTTATCAATAACTTGGCCAAGTTTTCTTGAGGGAGTTTTATTGAGTGACCCAGTGTGGTTTGAATATGACAATTACGGAACACTATTATAGGCATGTTTTCTCCTTCACACCTGATTCAAATCAAAGGGTTATTAGCAGATTTCTGCAGAGCTTGATGTCATGGTATTGAGTTGATGAGATGAACTATAAAATATGTAAACAAATCAAGGATTTAATATCATTTCATTAGGCTAATGTAATTCACTAAACATGCTTATCTTATATCTTCTTACAACTTGCACCTGGAATATATTCAATGTAATAAATTGAGTACTGATTTTACTTAGTTGTCTCTACGCAGGCCAGCTCATCGAGTGCTTACATTCAGCAGCTTCTCTCAAGGGATGTTGCCTGCCAGACAGACCACCTGGAAACACGTACTGTAGGCACACAGCTATCCTTAAAGACTTTGCAGCCCCATTTTAAAAGTGAAGGTGTGTACTTTCTACATTGACATTTTTTTCCCTTGATGTAGTAGATTCTATGCAGCATAGATTCTAGGCTGATGCTAGATTCTACCTGCGCTAAAAAGCCTGGTCCTCTTTGAAAAAGCATCATGCCCAGCGCCCTGCTAAAAGATAAACTTGGAGTTGCAATTCAAAGATGGAATCAGTCAAGAGCCCAGAAGGGTTCAAAATGTATAAATGTTAGCTGAGCCGCTTACAGGGAAGGACACGTTGTTGCTTTTTAGTGTCAAAATAGAATTATTGCGCTTGCCTCGCATGTCATGTGGTGCTCAGATCATTTTGCGCTGGTGTTCGTTGAGTGTCCTTAACCTGGCCAACCACTTGAGCTTTGAGTCTAGGGAGGAGGGTGCTGGAGGAGACGGCCCTCTCAAACTGTGAATCTTTGTCAGCCGTACACATTTTAAACCCTCTGTCAATGTTACATACATTTAAAGAGTTTCTTTCACGTGTACAAATACACAATGCCTCCCTTTATGCAATATCTAAATGTAAATATACTTTTTCCTTTTCTTCTCCCTCTGCAGAAGACTGCGATGCCTTTGGAGACCGTAGCACTCAGCGCAACGCCACCTCAGAGAGTCTGGGTGTGGACGCCCCTGGCTCCTCCCACTGGTCCAGCCACAGCGAGGAACTGAAGATTCTGAGTGTCTACGGTAAAGGGGAGGGCCCACTGGCGGTGGACGGCCATGACACCCTCTCCACCGCGTCAGAAGTGGAGGCCCTGAACTCGCTGTCTGCGGACCACAGCGTGGCAAAGAGCCTGGAGCGCGGCGAGCGGCTGGTCTGCCGCGAGGAGCTGAGTGTGCAGGTTGGAAATCATCTTCTCATTCACCATCCAAAAGAGAGGCTTCCTCTGTTACAACTCTAAAACAAACCCATTGAAAGCCCACACCTTTATGATTCAGTAAACCTTTTTACACTGCCAAATATGCCCGTCTTATGCCCAACTTTTCCCCTGTGTGATCCGCGCATTTACACTGACGGAATTCATTTACAGGCTTTATTTCGCACCCCGATTAACCCTCTCTGACCCTACACATATTGGCGTTTTCATTTTGATGTAAATGCGATAAGACAGCTTTGCGGTTCTAGGGGCGAGGCTTGGGTAGAGGTGTTGCTGCATTGTCTCTACAACAGAGACGATTTAGCGATATCACAATGCTGCTGACCATCACGGGAGAAAAGGTGATGCAGTCGCATTTAAAGAAGACGAAAAATGGTTGATCTAAGAGAAAGTACCAGGCAAACTTTCCTTAAAATGCTTCTTCAGCAGAGTGGTTAGCAAAATAAAGAATACGTTGGGATTTTTGCACTTGTGAATAGTTAATCGTGTTTTACTCTACACTCTGATGTGAACTCATTCTTGAATGCGAGGGTCTTGAATCAAATTTATTTTTTTGCAATTCATTGTAAAAAGTCCTCCAGTGTGTAGCCCCGCCTTCTGCTGTGAACCAAGAAAGCCAGCTCCGAGACGAAGGGGGATTTTATCAGCTTGGCAGTGTTGCAAATTGCAGGGCGTGCCAAGCCGCGACCGAACCAGATTGGCAGTGTAAAAATGCCTAATCAGTCGTTAGTGGGGATTGACAACTATTCTGTGAAAATGAAAGAATATGTCTTGTGTGTATTTTGTGTGTTTCCTTCTTTATGTGGAAAGCAGCAGACACCAGAAACCATTTCAATCAAGATTGAAGAGGATATTGGTGGAGGCATGCCCGCCGTAGGTTAGTAATATACATTGCATCTATGCAAGAAAACAACCTTTAAACTGAGAATGTACGCAATTCTGCCTTCTCAGCAGGAGCCTTCAACCCTTGACCATCCAATGGGCAACAAGGAAAATGCATTATCAACAAATAGAAGTTAGAAATACACAAGTGTGTACAAAGTACATACTGTATACCTTTTGTGAAAATGATTAATTAAAAACATTACTTTCTCTCTTTCTCTGTTTTCCTCTCTGGAAGAAGACGTCAATGACATCAGAGACTGCAGCACGCAGCGCGGCGCCACCTCGGAGAGTCTGCGTGTGGACGCCCCTGGCTCCTCCCACATGTCAAGTCACAGCGGGGAGTTGCGCATCCTGAGCGTTTACGGACAATGGGAGGGCCCACTGGCGGTGGACGTCCATAACACCCTTTTTGCCGCGTCAGAACCGGAGGCCTTGAGCTCGCTGTCCGCTGACCACAGTGTGGCCAAGAGCCTGAACTGCAGCGTGAGGCTCGTCCGCCTTGAGGAGCTGACTGGGCATCAGGGCGGCCGCAAGGGCCGGCCCGGTGTTTTGTGTGGAAAGGTTATTCCCAACAAGGCCAATATGATCAGGACCCATAACGACGAGAAGCCCTACAAGTGTGACCAATGCACAAAGCGCTTCAGTGATAGCTACGCCCTGAAGATCCACATGAGAACTCACTCTGGGGAGAAGCCCTACAGGTGTGACCAATGCATGAAGTGCTTCAGACAGAAAGGCCACCTGAAATTCCACATGATGATTCACTCCGGCGAGAAGCCCTACAAGTGTGATCAATGCATGATGCGCTTCAGTCAGAATTACATCCTGAAGAACCACATGAGGACTCACTCCGGGGAGAAGCCCTACAAGTGTGACCAATGCAGTAAGCGCTGCAGTCGGAGAGATGTCCTCAATATCCACCTGAGGACTCACTCTGGGGAGAAGCCCTACAAGTGTGACCAATGCCCGATGCGCTTCAGTCACAAAAGCAACCTGAAGATCCACAAGAGGACTCACTCCGGTTAGAAGCCCTGCCTGTTGGTGCAGTGCAACGCCAGCTACAGCGACCCAAGCAATTTGAGTGTGCACATGCTCAAGCACACGGGCAATGGGGTGCTTTCACACAGGGTAATGGGGTGCTTTGATTGAGACCTCTGTCCGGTATGTGTCAAAATTACTGCTTTTAGTTTTTCTTTTCATCAGGATTAAACACTTTCCTGCTTTTGATTCGCTTTGTTTTGCTTTGTTTTCATTTTAGTAATTTATGTATGTGTGATAAAGAACTTATTTCTCTAACAGTAAAATATTAGGAACCGTTCACATCGTTGGTAAATACAAAGGAAACTTGTGAGGGGAGTATACCACGAACCTCACTGAACATACCCAGCTTTTCTTGGGAAAACCTGGTTCGACAGAGACGCAACTCGCAGTCAGAGTTAAATGGTTCCACGACACTCACTTTAGATTCAATTAGTCAAACCAGGTTTTCCGCTTTAGGTTCAATGCGCGTTCACAGAAAAGGTGTGTTTATCACGTCATTTGACTCCCCCTTATGCAAAGTGAATCGTGCGTGTGTGGTGTATTATTATGAATTCCTACGAGGAATTCAAGGTCCAAATCACAGCCAAGGGGAACACGGTTGCCCATAATATGGCTAGGGTAGCGTGCTGGCAAAAAATAGCCGTCCGTGTTCATTCGTAAGTGAAAAGATTCTGCATATTGTCTAAAAATATCATGTATCATCATGCCTTTTACCCCCATAGATGTGGTGCAAGCACGCTCCTACGAACATGGGGCCAAGTCAAAAATAAATATTAAAATAATATTCAATGTGGTAAGTTGTAAGCATCCATTTGAATAATTTCAGGTGAATCTAGCCTATGATTTGCAATGGCCTAGGCTCCAACCATTAGTCACATGTTGATTACCTGCAGCAAATAAAAAAAACAAATTTAATACGACTGGGAGGAGGACCGCTCCACCGCCCTTCACCACTTCGGAGGAGCTGGCTCTCGCCAATAACGAAGGTCGGCCGATGATGGTAGGAGTGGAAGGGGGGGGGTCCTCTGACCCCACTGCCTCGACATTAAAGGCCTTTGTAATGAGTAGGGCCGGCGCTGGCCGTTTCGGAGCCCTAGGCGACTCGAAATCAACTTGCGCCCTGGACAGGTCTTGCGAGCGGGGGGGGGGGGGTGCTACGCTGACGGTTTCGGGCCGCCCTGACAATTGCTCCCGCGCCCCCTCGCTTCTCCGTTCGCGTCGTATATTTTAATTGATATATTTTTTAATTAAGGGCGCCACCAGAGGGCGCCCCCAACGCATTTGTCGCCCTAGGCGGTCGCCTAGCTCGCCTATGCCGATCGCCGGCCCTGAGTATGTATTCATGTATTGGCAATGGACATCAATAATTGTCTTGCTATTCAAATTGTTGTGAAATGATTGAGTGTAAATTAATTGTCATTTTTAGTTGAAGGTACAATCATTAGTTTGGAGGAGCTGCCGACAATCAATCTCCAATCAGAGGTATATAACTATCAAAGCAAAGTGTCACGTATTCTTCTAAATGTTTAATTTCTGGACAGAATGTCCTATAATAGGTTTCCCTGATTCTTGCAGGCGACTGTCGGCCTGTGACTCCAGGGCGACTATGGAGGTGATTTTTCTGAACAATTCTCACAGCTATAGTATGAATAAAAAATGCCTAGGCCTAATTGTGTCACTGACATAGCGGTTATGTGTATGCGGCTGATGGTGGATGCTGCTGAAGGTGGATGCTGCTGCTGGTGGCTGCTGCTGCTGGTGGCTTGAGCTGGCTGGGGCCGGATAACACTGCTGCTGCAGGTCGCTGCTGCTTGAGGCGATGGCTGCTTGAGCTGGCTGGTGGTGGCGAAGGATGGTGGTGTCGCCTTCTGCTGCTAGTGGTGGCGGCTTGTGCTGGCGACGGCTGTTGGTGTTTCGAACCATCGATAATTTCTTTGGAGCATTTGGGGGGGGGGATATAGGACGTAAATATGGGCTATTATGACACGGCTCTTCTCAATGCCGTGGAACGCTCCGTTCACTTGCATGGGACCTTCACAACAACGCCAGCGTCTTCGGCTGCTAAGCGACGTCAACGTCTTCTGCTAACTATTTCTCTGCTGATCAACACTACGTATGGTAACAAATAAATTATAAAAAGACACCTTGTGAAGTCGGGCTATTTTTTCGTTTGGCAAGCAGCTGCTCATAATCGAAAATAAGCCCCTTCAGGTCGAAGCACCTCCGTTTCGCGTCGGTGTCCGGTTCGCCCTGTCTGGGCTTATTTTCCCGATAATGACCGGCGTTCTATTATCCCACTTAACGTCAATATTACTCTGCATGTGGAAGGGAAAATAGCTTTATTTGTATCTACAATATTATGCGGCTGTATTTTCCGAGACCCCCAAAGATATTTGAGTTTACTGCTTTCATGGGAGCCAGACCTCTCTTGATGGGAGCTCAGCTCCCACTGCCTCCCACCTAACTCGAACCCTGGCTATAGGTCTTTCTACACTGCCGAGCCGGTTCGGTCGCAGCTTGGCACGCCCGGCGATTTCACCTTCTTATCTCAAGTTTCCTGTGTCAAACCGAGGGGGTTAAGTCCCCCCTTCGTCACAGCGCGGGGTTTCTTGGTTCACTGGGGAAGGCGGGGCTGTGCACGGAGTCTCTGACCTCTTTAGAATCATTTGTATTATTGCATACTCCCGAATGTTTTCATTTTTTTATGAATGAAGACACCCGCATGCAATAATGAGTTCACTCTATAGTAGGCTAACGATGCTCTAACGCCTCGTTTCCACATACGTACATTCTCGTATGCGATCCAACCGTCTCCGACCGAAAGTCCATTCATTCCTACGTGATTCTCCGTAATGTCTGTTTTTCCTCCGAGACTCCTCCCCTCCGTAAAATTTCTGTCCGGTATGTCCGTAATATACGTTAAAAAAATTTAACTTTCCGCCTCGTTTCCACATACGTAAGTTTTTCGTGTCCGTGCTTCCGTAAATTTACGGAAGGAGTCGCTAGTGTTTTACGTACGGGCATGAATTTATTTACGGACAAAAGATGTTAGGAGAAATCAGCGGATTGCTTACTCCGGGTAGGAAATGAGTGCCCAAATGAAGGAGTTCAAGTACCTCGGGGTCTTGTTCGCGAGTGAGGGTACTATGGAGCGTGAGATTGGCCGGAGAATCGGAGCAGCGGGGGCGGTATTGCGTTCGCTTTACCGCACCGTTGTGACGAAAAGAGAGCTGAGCCGCAAGGCAAAGCTCTCGATCTACCGGTCGATCTTCGGCCATTATCATACGCTCCCCCATCTTTTGTCCGTAAATAAATTCATGTCCGTACGTAAAACACTAGCGACTACTTCCGTAAATTTACGGAAGCACGGATACGAAAAACATACGTATGTGGAAACGAGGCGTTAGCGTCCTACGAGTACCCTGGAGCACTCGTTAGCTACGAGCGTTTAAGACGTTCGTAACCAACGATGCTTTCGGGAAACGGTGTGAAAACTGTACGATGCTCGTACGACCCACTCTGCGATCCACTTAGGCTAACGATGCTTTCGGGAAACGGGGCCCAGCTTTACTTGGTGCCTACTCTCTTTGCAGCGTGCAGATGTTAGCCAGTGGAATCTGCATTTGCTGCAGGGTTTTATTATAACCAGTGGTCCATTTTACTTTTTTAATTGTCTCCTTTCCTCAGCGTATTCCTCTCTTGTTAACACAATATTCATCCCTGTTCCTTCACTTTGTTGTTGTTTTTCAAGTTGGACACACACACACACACACACACACACACACACACACACACACACACACACACACACACACACACATTCTTGTTGTCTGACCCATTGTTTAATAAAAAAAATACTTTCATTTGTTATTCTTTAATATATGTGATACTTTTGATTCTGATTTCAGAACAGATGTAAGGTTAAGCCACTAAAGTCAGTAGCCTAGTGCTACCCATGCTAACACGAACGTGAAGCTTTCCCTCAAACTTAACAACGTATCTGTGTAGCTTGCAGTTGTCACCCTACCACTCCAAATGTAAACGTTTACAAATATGCAACAATGGTCAGAAAAGTACTTGTGTTTTTTAATATATATTTACAATTCAATATTGCAATCGCTGCTGGCAGTCCCATTGAAGAACACGGCAGCGCGGCCTGTTTTTGAACTATACAGGCTTACATGAACCACGTGACCACCCTGCCGGCGAGATCAGGGGCCGTATTCACAAAGCATTTTATCTTACCGCTAGGAGTGCTCCTAACTCGCGCTAAAACATTTTACGTAGGAGTTTTTTCTTAAGTTATTCACAAAGCCGCTGAGACCTACTCTAAGAGTGACGCGCCGTTGCTATGGATTACGTCAATTCTCATGCACGAGTTTAGAAGCAGTCAGTTCGGTGATTGGTTGTTCAGACGAGCCCACTGAATCACCGAAAAACAAGGAAATAGCCTAGGCTAGAAATTAATTCCTATTAAGTAGTTATAGTGCAGTTTGCAGAATACACGCATGATGACAATTTTGTGCAGACCACGATAATGACGTTGTAGCCTGCACGTTCAAGAGAGAGAAAGCAAACAATAAAAATACGTACAATTTAAAAGAAAATAAATGTTATGAACTACACAAGTGTTGACTGATTTGTGCCAAGGTGTTTACCTAAAATGTGTTTTCAAAGTGATCCCTAAATGCCGGTCCACTTGGTTCCACACGGCCAAATTCATTGTCATGTTGATCGCCATCATCATCATCATCATCATCACCATCGTCTGGCTGTGGAATGTTCCTCCGCTTGCAGAGGTTGTGTAGAATGGCACATACAGTAATGACTGTGCTTGCCCTCTCTGGGGTGAGGCGTATTTCGCCGTGGAGGTCATGAACCGACGTTTCATCTGCCCAATTCCTCTCTCCACAACATTTCGTGTATGTTTGTGTGCTCTAGCATATATGGAAGAAATCAGTAAACAATAATAAATATGTATTCAACAAATAAAAGGCGTCAAAGAGCCAATACGATGTGTTTTACACGTAGGACTAAGCGTAATATGCGTAATCACTTACATGTTATACTTTAACTGTGCTCCCGGTTGTGGATTGAGGTAGGGTGTCTAGAGCCATGTCTTGCATGGATAGTCACTGTCTCCCAGCAAGTGACACTCAACTGGTACATCTCAAAAAGCTGCCTCAGACCGCTCTCCATTAAAATGCGCGAATCATGGGTAGCTGAAGATCCAGGCCACTTTGCAACAACATCCAGTAGGCTATGTTAAAATTTGCATCAAAAACAACCTGCGTCTTGATGGAATGCACTTTCGTCCTATTGACGAACACGTCCTCGTCTTTTGATGGCGCAATTATTTTTATGTGCGTCCCGTCAATAGCACCGACCACACCGGGCATACCTGCAATTGCCATGAAGTTGGCTTTGATCCTGTGTAATTGTTGAATGTCCAAAGGAAAGTTTATGGCACGGCTGACTGATGGTTGCGATATTTTTAAATCGTCGGCATTGCAAAGTTGCATTTCCCCTGTTGCTAAATAACGTAGTGTGGCCAAACATTTTATTTCGGGACTAATCAGATTATTCCTGTTAGTCTGGGATGTTATTGCATTGCGATTAACTCCACAACAAGTTTAATACCCTAACATTTCGTCTCGCAGGCATTTACGATTCTTTGTGAATAGGTCTTACTGAGTTAGGAGTCCTCTTGAGGACTTTTAAGCTCTCCTAGACTTAGGTGCTACTTTTAGGCCTAAAATACTTTGTGAATTGCTCTTAGTGAAAAAAGTTAGGAGTCCTAAATTTAAGAGTGACACGCCCATTATATTTAGGAGTTACTCCTAAATTCGCCAGTTAGGACCTACTTTTAGCCCTAAAATCCTTTGTGAATACGGCCCCAGAGAGTGGCGCAACTCTTCTCTCTTTATGGCTCTGGCAGCATTTTTAGACAGATGAGGAAGCCGGAGCCAATACGGCATAGGCCACGCCTACTGGATACAAACGCAGCGCGGGAGTCAGATGAGGTCAGGAACGTATGGGCGTCCCGTTGCTAGAACACGGCAGCGCCAAACATTTCACTGACGACTGCTTCCTCAACTTGGGCCAATACAGAGCTGGACTTGCTCAACGTCTGAAAATCAAGTCTGGATCAGTACCAACTCTCCTCGGCTCAGCTACAAATCTCGAAAAAGTAAGTTAACTAACGCCATATCATTGTGTTGCTTTACTGTCTATAGTTACCTTGTTAGCATTATAATGTTGCTTTAGCATTAGCGCTACAGCTAACAGCCAAGTTATTGTCGCTAATGTTAAGGTAGATAGCATCAGTTATGTGTTTAAATACCATGGACCTATTATAGAGAAAGGACAGTGGACTAATACATGGCCGCCCATTCATTCCTATAAATACACACACTGTAAGTCGAGAGTGCATCTAAACAAGCATGGGTCATCACACGAGAATGGGCACAATTCAACAAAGGGGCTACAGGCACTGATCTCTACTGCTTGGATACCAAGGGAATGCGATGTTTAACAATGTCTGCTCACCATTCAACAAACGAATACAACTGTATTCTACCGGCCACTGGACCGCAGTAGTTCTAGCGTTTTACTGATGAGGAGATTGACCTGTTAAACTCATCCTAAATACATATGGTGCGTTCCTGGGAAACACGTGTTTTCGCACCCTTCTACCCTCTTGTACTCCCAGTTATAGCTGGTTATTTACGGGCAAAAAAGTGTACCTGGAAAACACTATTATAGGCATGTTTTCCCCTTCACACCTGATTCAAATCAAAGGGTTAGCCGATTTCTGCAGAGCTTGATGTCATGGTATTGGGTTGTTGAGATGAACTATAAAATATGTAAACAAATCAAGGATGTAATATCATTTCATAGAACTCATTTTAAGTATTAGGCTAATGTAATTCACCAAACATGCTTCTCTTATATTTTCTTACAACTTGCACCTGGAATACATACAAGGTAAAAAATTGAGTACTGATTTTTCTTTGTTGTCTCTACGCAGGCCAGCTCATCAAGTGCTTACATTCAGCAGCTTCTCTCAAGGGATGTTGCCTGCCAGACAGAAAACCTGGAAACGCATATTTGTAGGCACAAAGCTATCCTTAAAGTCTATGCAGCCCCATTTTAAAAGTGAAGGTGTGTACATTACTCATTGAGTATTTTTTTTCTTTGATTTGGTAGATTCTAGGCAGTATAGATTCTAGGCTGATGCTAGATTCTATCTGCGCTAAAAAGCCTGGTCCTCATTGGAAAAGCATCATGACCAGCGCCCTGCTAAAACACGAGTCAAACTTGGGAGTTGCATTTCATAGATGGAATCAGTCAAGAGCCCAGAAGGGTTTCAAGACAGATGCCACATGAGCTGGTTTATCATTCTCAAACATCAATGGATTCATAATGTATGAATGTTAGCTGATCAGCTTAGAGGGAATGACACGTTTTTGCCTTTTAGTGTCCAAATATAATTATTGTGCTTGCCTCGCATGTCATGTTGTGCTCAGATCATTTTGCGCTGGTGTTCGTTGAGTGTCCCTAACCTGGCCAACCACTTGAGCTTTGAGTCTAGGGAGGAGGGTGCTGGAGGAGACGTCCCTCTCCAAAACTGTGAATCTTTGTCAGCAAGCAGTACACATTTTAAACCCTCTGTGTCAATGTTGCGAACATTTAAAGAGTTGTACAGACACACAATGCCTCCCTTTATGCAAATAATATATCAAAACAATTTCTTTTTCCTTTTTTTCTCCCTCTGCAGAAGACTGCGATGCCTTTGGAGACCGTAGCACTCAGTGTGGCGCCACCTCAAAGATTCTGGCGGTGGTCGCCCCTGGCTCCTCCCACATGTCCAGTCACAGCGATGAACTGCTGGTTAGCAGAATAAAGAATATTTTGGCATTTTTGCACTTGTTAATAGTTAATCGCGTTTTAACCTACACTCAGATGTGAACTCATTCTTGCATGCGAGGGTCTTGAATCCACAAAAAAAAATACACAGGCAAGACATTGGTTCGGTCGTGCCAAGCCGCGACCGAACCAGCTTGGCAGTGTAAAAACGCAGAATCTGTCAGTAGTGGGGATTGACAACTATTCTGTGAAAATGAAAGAATGTCTTGTGTGTGTTTCCTTCTTTATGTGGAAAGCAGCAGACCCCAGACACCATTTCAATCAAGGTTGAAGAGGATATTGGTGGAGGCATGCCCGCCGTAGGTTAGTAATACACATTGCATCTATGCAAGAAAACAACCTGGATCAACTGAGAATATACTCGATTCTAACTGCGCTGAAAAGCCTGGTCCTCTTTGGAAAAGCATCATGACCAGCACCCTGCTAAAACACGAGTCAAACTTGGGAGTTGCATTTCAAAGATGGACTCAGTCAAGAGCCCAGAAGGGTTTCAAGACAGATGCCACATGAGCTGGTTTATCATTCTCAAACATCAATAAATTCATAATGCATGAATGTTAGCTGATCAGCTTAGAGGGAAGGACACGTTGTTGCTTTTTAGTGTCGAAATAGAATCATTTTGCGCTGGTGTTCGTTGAGTGTCCTTAACCTGGCCAACCACTTGAGCTTTGAGTCTAGGGAGGAGGGTGCTGGAGGAGACGTCCCTCTCCAAAACTGTGAATCTTTGTCAGCAGTACACATTTTAAACCCTCTGTGTCAATGTTGCATACATTTAAAGAGTTTCTTTCACGTGTACAAATACACAATGCATCCCTTTATGCAATATCTAAATGTAAATATACTTTTTCCTTTTCTTTCTCCCTCTGCAGAAGACTGCGATGCCTTTGGAGACCGTAGCACGCAGCGCGGCGCCACCTCGGAGAGTCTGGGTGTGGACGCCCCTGGCTCCTCCCACATGTCCAGTCACAGCGAGGAATTGAAGATTCTGAGTGTCTACGGAAAAGGGGAGGGCCCACTGGCGACGGACGGCCATGACACCCTCTTCACCGCGTCAGAAGTGGAGGCCCTGAACTCGCTGTTTGCGGACCACAGCGTGGCCAAGAGCCTGGAGCGCGGCGAGCGGCTGGTCTGCCGCGAGGAGCTGAGTGTGCAGGTTGGAAATCATCTTCTTATTCAGCATCCAAATGAGAGGCTTCCTCTGTTACAACTCCAGCACACACCCTTAAAAATAAATAAATAAAGCACACTCCTCTATGAATTAATGTTCCGTAAGTGTAGCCTGCCTATTGCCAGACTCGTTGGTCTGGGGAAGCTGCTGTCATTGTCTTCAGCACAAGAGGCTTGATCAACTTGTTCAACTGACTCTGTACGCAAATGTCTGCTTGCCGTCGCTTCCCTGTCATCATTGTGTTAAACCAGCCAATAGGGCGCCAGGGGGAGAACTAACCAACTTGGTGATTGGCTTCTCCAAAAACGTATCGAAAGCAGAAAGAAATGAATTGCTCTTCTCCAGACCCTTCCACAGGGCGAATTCAAATCGCCATCAGAACAGAACAAATGTTTGGGAATATTCATGAAGCTTCCCATGCATCGTTCGTCCGTTGCCAGGCAGGTTTGGAAATTTCGAACGCAGATTACGTAAGCGGTACAACTTTCGCCCCCGGTACAATTTTGGTCTCAAAAAACGGTCTCAGCTTCTCCAAAAACGTATCGGAACCAGAAAGATAAGAATTGCTCTTCTCCAGACCCTTATGAAGGGCGAATTCAAATCGCCGTCAGAGCAGGTTGGGGGAACCCAGTCTATCGTAAGGGGGGATTTACAACTATTCTGTGCAAATGAAAGGAAATGAAAATGTGTTTCCTTCTTTATGTGGAAAGCAGCAGACCCCAGACACCATTTCAATCAAGGTTGAAGAGGATATTGGTGGAGGCTTGCCCGCTGGAGGTTAGTAATACACATTACATCCATGCAAGTAAACTGACCTACCAACTGAGAATGTACTCGATTCTAACTGCGCTATTCCTCTTTTGAAAAGCATCATGACCGGCACCCTCCTAAAACACAAGGACTACTATACAGTTTTATAGTAGAATGATTTACATCTTGTTCATGGCAGGTGTCAGGAATGCAGAATCCGCTCTGATTCCCAATATAACTACAGTATTGGTAAGGTGGAGACGTAGCGGTGCCTTCTCAGTAGGAGCCTTTGACCCTTGACCCCCCCAAGGGGAACAAGGGAAAATGCATAATAAACAAAAAGACGTTAGAAAGAAAGTGTCAAAATATACTTCTTCCAATACATCAGTGTGTAAAAGTACATGCTGTATCCCTTTGTGCAAATAATTAATTAATACCATTACTTTCTCTCTTTCTTTCCTCTCTGAAGAAGACGGCAATGACATCAGAGACTGCAGCACGCAGCGCGGCGACACCTCAGAGAGTCTGGGTGTGGACGCCCCTGGCTCCTCCCACATGGCCAGTCACAACGGGGAGCTGCAGATCCTAAGCGTCTACGGAAAAGGGGAGGGCCCACTGGCGGTGGATGGTTGGTGGAAGGTTTCTCTCAACAATGCCAATATGATCGTACACATGAGGACCCGACCAGACGAGAAGCCGTACGGGTGCGACCAATGCAAGAAGCGCTACATACGGGAAGACTTCCTGAAGATCCACATGAGGACTTGCTCTGGGGAGAGGCCCTACAGCTGTGACCAATGCACGAAGAGCTTCAGTCAGCTAAACGTACTGAAGAACCACATGAGGACTCACACCGGGGAGAAACCCTACAGCTGTGACCAATGCACGAAGAGCTTCAGTCGAAGTAACGTCCTGAAGAACCACATGAGAACGCACTCCGGGGAGAAGCCCTACAGCTGTGACCAATGCACAAAGCGCTTCAGTCAAAGAGAACACCTGAAGGGCCACATGAAGACTCACACCGGCGAGAAGCCCTACAGCTGTGACCAATGCATGAAGCGCTTCATGCGGAAAGACGCTCTGAAGAACCACATTAGTACGCACTCCAGCGAGAAGCCCTACGGGTGCGACCAATGCACGAAACGCTACGGCCGGAGCTCGTCCCTGTGGAGCCACATGAGGACTCACACGGGTCCTCATGTGGCTCCGTGTGGACACGGGGAGAAGCCCTACAGCTGTGACCAATGCACGATGCGCTTCAGTCAGCAAAACCACCTGAAGAGCCACATGAGGACTCACAAGCCCTACAGGTGTGACCAATGCACGAAGAGCTTCAGTCAGAGCAACGATCTGAAGATCCACATGAGAACGCACTCCAGGGAGAAGCCCTGCAGGTGTGACCAATGCACGAAGCGCTTCAGTTTGAAAGGCATGCTGAAGATCCACATGAGGACTCACACCGGCGAGAAGCCCTACAGGTGTGACCAATGCACGAAGTGCTTCAGCCAGAGCTCGTCCCTGAAAGTCCACATGAAGACTCACACCGGCTAGAAGTTTAATTTCTAATGCGAGGCTAGTTCTATTTCTAACATTATGAGAATCAGGCCCTTTGTCCAAAATTCGGAACTACCCCTTTAAAGGGATGCTTTCACACCTGTATCCAGGTGCTGCTTTTTTTTCATCATGATTAAATGCTTTCCAACTTTGATTCGCCATGTTTTTATTTTTGAGAAATTATGTCTGTGATGAAGAATGACTTAGTTCTAGGACACTTCTGACTGCAAAACATTTGATTTATTTTTAGAGCTTAATCATGGGAAGAAACAGGCAGCAAATTTACCAAGCATTCGTTCAGTAAGTTGCAAATGCAAACTATCTTAATGCCTTTTAATTAGAGGGGACGGGAGGTGTCTCTAGGTCCAAGGAGAATGTATATAAATTACTTTAAATTGATTAATTATATAAACAGGGTTTATATCATTTATATACAATTGTATATTGGAGTTACGTTTGATATTTCCACAAGTATGTCATTACCTCTACCTTTTATTAGAAAAAGCCTGCAAAGTTCACCTGTGAAATAGACTGCAATTAAACCCCACACATTATACATGATTGTGTTTGTTTCAATTACCTTTTGGCATGTCCTTAATGCCAACTATCGCTTGTTTTGACTTCCTAATTGCTGTCTTTCTACTGCCATTATATTCTATTTCATATCTTGTACCACAATAGGCAATCGTGGTTGAAGAGGATCCACTTAAAAAGGTCCCTGGTTAAATGTCTAGATCTCAGTGATGCTTGAGTCAGTTCATGCCGGTCCTCCTAGAGTGCAGCATTATTCTCAGGGGACAGAGTCGGAAGATTCAGAGCCTTCACTCCTTGTTTGCCGTGGCGGCTGGTGATCAAATGTGTGGGATGGGTGCAGTAATGAACGGGGGTAGACAATTTTGAATTTGGTACATTTTATTTTCTGTATTCTGGTGCATTTCTGAGATGCCCACTAGCTTAAAAATCATAGCCTACACCCTGACTTGCAGGGCCTGGACAAGCTTACACTGCAAATACAGACCTATACTTAATGGCCATTTTATGTTTTTTCCACTAGCCATTGCTATTTGACCAAAAGGTTGTTATTCTGATATTGAGGCATATCATGATCACTGTCCTATAGCCTCCATTTTTTTGTGAGTCTCAATGTCTACTTCAAATGCAGTTAGAAATATGGGATTGTTGCTTCACTTTGTTTATAGGCTATGGGCCAAAAGACTAAATTAATATGTAACTTACTTGCCCGTTTTAAGTTCTTTGGGAGTCCAATTCCTCCACTGAAATGGGTGGAAAAGCTCCTTTCCACCCACCAGAGAATTTACAACTCTCTGCTACAACTCTAGCAGAGTTGTAATTTGCAACTCTCTGCTAGTTATCTATCTCTTTTCTCTGCATGCAGTTGTGTTGCGCGATTGCTACTGAGGGAGGTAGCCTATTTGATTGATTCGCTGAATGGTCCAATCATGTGGTGTTAATAAAATATGAAAAACAATAGACCTCTGAAGAAGTCCCGCATCCGAGGCTCCGGTTCCCTCATCGTACATAGCAGCTCTGTAGGTGGCGAACAAGATAATCTGAGTCAAATTTGGAGACACACACACACACACACACACACACACACACACACACACACACACACACACACACACACACACAGACGTAAAGCAATAGGAGCCTGCATTGGCTAAAGTTGTTGGGATGCACGTTATTTTATAACACAGGGAGAGGCAAAGTTGTGCATTACAATGCAAACACGACAATAATTGGCAACATTCTTGCGCACTCAGAAGAACATGAACTAAATAAATGCCAGATATAGCATATCGGAGACGGGCACACAATCAGTGTGCCCGTAGTATGAGCCTGCAGTATGACCGATCTTTTGACATTATTTAACCATCCATCTACAGCTAATACGATCAGACAGATACATCATTGATCACATATAAGCCCACAACAAGCCCAACATCACCACGGCAGGTCCGCTCTCTCTCGCAGATTCACACAATCACTCCAACTTCTCCAACTCCAAGGCAAGGCTGTTTCACTAAGACCACAAACAACCACAACTAACCAGCCTACATATCCACAACAATGCACAACAATCAGTTATATAGAGTGGCGAAGTCACGCCCTTTCCGGTAGGGCTCATGGGACCTATGAGATCGAAAAATATGAATGGGTGTCAATGGAGAGAAAATTATTATTTTCTGGTCCCGGTCTTTATATGCCCTGGATTACACATATGTTGTTTGTGGATTTAAAGGATAATTTTTCATGCAAAGAGTTCGACCGTTTATTGTGCAATTGTTCAGATAAAGGCTGTAGAGAAAACACAACGAGAAAGACTACACGGCTCGTATGTGACGTCACGCTCCCTGCGACTGGCGTGGAGAAGACCGACAATCTTCCCATCGGCATAACTGAAACTCTGCACGTGCCCCGATTTATAATGGTTTTCACCTCTTTCGATGCGTCTATCCTCCCCTTGGAAAAAGCGGTGAAGTGGGGCAGAGAGATCGCCATCCTTGTGCCGAGTTCCAAGGGCGGGTGTGGTGACGTATATCATATGCGTCTAGAGCAGCGAAGAGCTGTAGTTCACAAAGCGGCCTCACATAAAACCTAAAATTATCAAACTTCTTCACGAACATTTTTTGTTTTCTTTGCATGAAAAATTATCATTTAAATCCACAAACAACATATGTGTAATCCAGGGCATATAAAGACTGGGACCAGAAAATAATTATTTTCTCTCCATTGACACCCATTCATATTTTTCGATCTCATAGGTCCCTTGAGCCCTACCGGAAGGGGCGTGACTTCGCCACTCTATACATTGCGTCTATCTTCTGTTTGCCGCACATGGCTAATTTGCATACTTGTCTACCACAGGACTGTCGGCTCCGCTTGGCAAATGTGTGAATAAATGCTTTGAATTCGGAATACTGGACATGGTGAGCTTAATACTGGACATGGTGACCACCAATAAGAACCAATGCAAAGGGTTAACATTTAACACTACATCAAATCTAACAAAACTCTTCAAAAAGGAAATAATGAAAGAGAAATGTATTATTTGAACTGTATTACCTAACCCTATATTTGTTGCTAAGGATCCTGAGGATCTCATTGATCCTCATTACATTTTTTATTTTATTTCTTGCATTTTATCGCTCATTCTTTTGTTTGTATTATCTATAAACATGTTCAATAAAAAAGAAAAGAAAAATACGGGGAGAGGTTACCTCCCCTTTCTCTACTTTGCCCGTCCAGAGAATTTGTCCCGACCGCCCATGAGAAAATGAGCTACGACCGCGTGAGCTCAGCACGCATAGTAAGTTTCACCGACGACTGCTTCCTCAACTTGGTCCAATACAAAGCTGGACTTGCGGAACATCTGGAAATGGAGTCCGGTTCAGTACCAACTCTCCTCGGCTCAGCTACAAACATCGGACAAGTAAGTGAACTACCGCTATATCATTGTGTTGCTTTACTGTATATTACTTTGTTACCCTTATAATGTTGTTGTAGCATTAGCTCTACAGCTAAAGGCCGATATATGCTCTGTTTTAGACGTAAAGGCCGATATATGCTTTTTTAGACGTAACGCGTAAGCACGTAAGATACATAACCCCCCCTTGCGCGGTAAAATATCCCCCCTTAAGTGCTTAAGTGCGTCGCCCAAAATTCCTGACTATGCGACTAATGCCGCTTTTCCACCGCACATGTAGCTCGACTCGACACGACTCGACACGGTAGCAGCGCGGGTCCTTTTCCACCGCAAATAGTACCTCCGGGACGTGGGCGGGGTCGGCTGCGCGAAAGGGCCGTGACGTATTTTTGTACGCGACGCAAACAACACCTACGTAACCCACACATGGACAGAACCCACATAACAACAATGGAGAACATCGATGCGATGGTATTCGTGTTCGTATTATTAGCTGGCATGTTGAAGAAGTGGAATATGTTGGCTGCGGCGCTGCTATGGCTGTTACCAGCATGGTTGCCATGTCGCTCTCGTGACTTCGTCACACTCTCTGGCCAATCAGTGGCCGGCCGTCTGCCGACGTCACCTTTTAGCATCGGCTCAGCCGCTTGGAACCTAGAGCGAGGCGGTACTAGAAAAAGCAGCCACTTCAGGTACCAGATACCATGTTTTCGCGGTGGAAACGCAAAAAAGGCGAGCTGAGTCGAGTCGAGTCGTGTCGAGCTGGTACCATGCAGTGGAAAAGCGGCATAAAACACTACGGCCCTACGCAGCTCGCAAAGACTGTGATTGGCCAGCTAACCACATCCTTTCAGGAGTCTCACATTTCCGGTTTTACAGCAACCTTAACATCGTTCAGAGTGTGGAAAAAGACCGCTAACCTAAACTTAGCTACTGCTACTCTCGTCGAAAATACTGGAAGTGCATAAATATAAACAAGCCAGCGATTTCCACTTCCACGCCCACAGATTCGTTCGTTGCTCCCCCTACTGTTCTGACGGAGAATCCCCTTGCAACACGCGCAAGGAACAAGGAACCGTAAATCAAAACTTGTCTAAAACAAGTCCCTTGTGTAAATTACGTGCTTACGTCTCTGCGTCTAAAACGACCCTAAATCGGCCTTAACGCGTAAGCACGTAAGATACATAACCCCCCCTTGCGCGGTAAAATATCCCCCCTTACGTGCTTAAGTGCGTCGCCCAAAATTCCTGACTATGCGACTAAAACACTACGGCCCTACGCAGCTCGCAAAAAATGTGATTGGCCAGCTAACCACATCCTTTCAGGAGTCTCACATTTCCGGTTTTACAGCAACCTTAACATCGTTCAGAGTGTGGAAAAAGACCGCTAACCTAAACTTAGCTACTGCTACTCTCGTCGAAAATACTGGAAGTGCATAAATATAAACAAGCCAGCGATTTCCACTTCCACGCCCACAGATTCGTTCGTTGCTCCCCCTACTGTTCTGACGGAGAATCCCCTTGCAACACGCGCAAGGAACAAGGAACCGTAAATCAAAACTTGTCTAAAACAAGTCCCTTGTGTAAATTACGTGCTTACGTCTCTGCGTCTAAAACGACCCTAAATCGGCCTTAACAGCCCAGCTACTGTTTCACTGTCTAATGCAAAGGTAGATGGTATCGGGTATGTGTTTGAATACACACACTGTAATGCAAGTGTTGTACACTTCTTTGTTATTTGGATAACCGTTCTGTCTGAGTGGGCACCTCTGCAAACCAGGGGGATCACACGAGAATGGGCAAAGTTTAGCAAAGGGGGTACAGGCACTGATCTCTACTGCTTGGATACCAAGAGAATGTCCCGAATCTTTAGCCCAGTTCAGACCAAAGATTCACCTTGCAACGGCTTGCAACGAGACGGTTTTAGAACGTCGCAGGGGCGGTGTGAACGGGTCGTTGCAAGCCGTTGCAAGCCGTTGCAAGGCGTCGCAAGGCGTTGCAAGGAGTCGCCAGAGATTGAACATGTCAAATCGCAAGGTCCAGTTTTAGAACGCGGCGATTTAACTATTCCTCTTCAGCCAATCACAGCACAAAACAACTTGTACGTCACGGCCTTACTCCGTCCCGGTACCGCACTGTCCACTCCAGCATAAAAAGATCTGAAGATGGCAGACTTCTGGTCCGATGAGAGGGAGGAGAACTTAATTCGCCAATCTATACACAGATTGGCGTAGGCACCCTGTTTCTGCCGCTGAAGTACCCAACTGCGGTTCCATATTCTTGGCTTTCTAACTCGCCGTCTTCTTCTTTTCATGATTAAAGCCACAGCAAAAACTGCGACCATTTCACTCTCACTAACATAATTAGGCATGTTTATAATTAAGTTATCCATCTCCAAGTAGTAGTTGAGCCGATGGTGAACAAAGACAGATCAAACTGAAATTCAACTAACGGAAAATGCAATGTAACCAACAACGGGTAATCTAAACTAACTGTAAGCTCCAGCTATTTACTCCAATGCAGATGTAGTGGAGAATGACAAAACATAACTCTAGCCTACTCTCAAGCAAAATAAAAATAAAACTAATTGCAAACCTAACTAATCGCAAACCTAACTAATCTAACCTAACCTACGCAAATGATGATGTTGCGGCTCTCAGCTGTGCCAGAGCGTTCACAGTTGCTATGGAAACCACCTAGCGTCGCAGCCCGTTGCAGCCAGTGTGAACTGCCCAGTTTTAGAACGTCGCAGCCCGTCTCGTTGCAAGGCGTTGCAAGGAGTTGCGAGTTGCAAGCCGTTGCAAGGTGAATCTTTGGTCTGAACTGGGCTTAAGAATGTCTGCTCATATGGAATAAATTAACAAACTATTATTATCAGGCCTATATCATATACATTAACAGTGGAAATTAGGTTTTAAACGGCGCAGCGGAGTCGGGTCCCTCTGTTCCTATCTTGTGTAGCTACTGCCAGGTGTAGGGTTCAAGATGAACAGACTTCAAACTTCGGCTGCACTTTGAAAAATGTGCTGACAAGCACACACTACACACCAACGCTGCTCGTGTGTTCTGTATGCATTGTGATCAATGTACGCTCTGACCTGGAAAAAATCATGTTATGTAAATCAATAATGTTGGGTAAGGATTGGATATATAAGGAGCCGAAGTCGAGAACATCGGCAGTGACTTTGCAAACCACTCGGAGGCTTTGTGTTGCCTGTTCACGGGTAGTGGGGGATTTAGTATTGATTCGTTTCCGTGATTCAGTTCGCTTCGGTCAGTTCGCCAAGACGAGTCGATCGGGAATCGTTCGTTCGTTCAGTCGACTTTCCGGTAGCGGTGAATCGAATCAAGGAATGCACGGTTCTCAAACTCAGCTCCTCCCTCGTTCTCATTCTCAATCGTCGACATTATAACATTAACCAAACACAGCGGGATTGGGAGTGTAGTTGATTATTGAATGTTTAACATATCAGCAAGATACTAGACTTGATTTAGCAATGATGGTGGGGGTCCTGGGTGTTTTAGGCTCTCATAAACAGAACCCTGTGCAGCCCAAGACTAAATCTATAATGGATGGCAAAATGAACACTGCCTTCAAAATGAGAGCTGGTAAATTTTGAAAAATGCATTAAACTTTAATCGGAAAACGTGGTTATATGCTATAGACCCTATAGTATCTGTGGTATAAAGGCTGGTACGGCTTTGAAATTACAAATATGTACATTTTATGTTGAAATTATATACCGTCACTATTCCCATTGGAACGAATGGCATGGTGACTTCACAACGAGAGCTGGCGGGTTGTAAACATTTTATTAAACTGTAAAAAAAGACAACGCGCCTATAAAATTGAACAAGGTCCAGTCACTAATAATTCCTTCCAAGAAAGGTCCGAAGTTACTGCTTACATGGTCTGTACTGTAGTCAACATATAAGATGGATCGGGCGGTGTATTGCATTGCGTATCCGACATCCCGACGGAGAACTGCTGAGGGGTCTCCGTAGTTACGGAGTCGGATTACGGAGTCGGAGTTGTATACTTTGGCTAAACTGTCCGGGTGGAACTCCGACCATATTAACGCTATGTACGCCGCATTTACAAACCGCGGTAAACCTCTGTAACCGCACAAGGTGCCTGTACCGTGACGGTTCGGTACAAATACGTGTACTGCTACACCCGTAGTAGAGAGGTGTTGCTGCATTGTCTCTACAACAGAGACAACGCAGCGATATCACCATGAGTTGTTCTAACTGGAGGGATACTGATATCCGCAAGCTGCTGACCATCATGGGAGAGAAGGTGATGCAGTTGCATTTAATGAAGACGGGGAAAGATGGTACGTTCTACGGGAAAGTACCAGAATAACTTTCCTTACGATGCATGGTCAGCAAAATAAAGCATATGTTGTCGTTTTTGCACTTGTTGTTTTATCCTACACTGAGATGTAAACTCATTCTTGCATGAGTGTCTTGAATTAAAAAAAAAACATTCGGAGTATGCAATTTATTGATGAGACGTGTACTTTCCGTGCATAGCCCCGCCTTCTCCAGTGAACCAAGAAAGCTGGCTCCGTGATGAAGGGGGATTTTACCCCCTCTGTTGTACACAGGCAAGACAATGAATTTGCAGGGCGTGCAAAGCCGCGAACGAACCGGCTTGGCAGTGTAAAAATGCATAATGTGTCCTTAGTGGGGCTTGACAACTATTCTGTGCAAATGAAAGAATGTCTTGAGTGTGTTTCCTTCTTTATGTGGAAAGCAGCAGACCCCAGACACCATTTCAATCAAGGTTGAAGAGGATATTGGTGGAGGCATGCCCGCTGGAGGTTAGTAATTCATTAATACACAGGATCAGATGTTATAATCCCTTGTGCCAAAATCCAAGGAAAACACATATTCAGAAGCCCCTGTCCAAACCAACCTTATAAGCACGCTGGCTACTGAGCTACCAACCAAAGGTGAGAAAAAAAAAAAAAAAACACGAGACAACTAGTCCAACTAACAGCAGTAAATACAGCAGTAAGCAGTAAGCAGAATATCATTGGGGTTATCAAGTGGGCACCCTCTTTCACAGATGTTTCGTTTAAGTTAGGCCCACGACACCTCCTGAAGGCTTAACAATGAAACCAGCGTCCTGGATTCACCCCCCTCAATGCTGCCACCACATTGCCACATTTAATGCATCTAAACACTCTTTCCTGCATCGTACCCCTAGCCCTACCCCTAACCCTGACCACACAAACACGTTGGCATATTAGCTCACGTTAGCACAGCTGGCTTACCTCAGCTTGCACCCCAGGAAGTATGTTTTCTCCTTACCCACAGCCATTCACTTGCTCGTTCTGCTGCCACAGACATGTTACTAACCGCCTGCCTCAGACTTCGTCCACAAATACCCAGTTCAGTCAGCAAGCTAATAGCAGATCTAGCCACAAACCCCCGTGCACCGATTTCAATAGGCCTTAGTCGCGAACTCCAGCCTCTCTGTGCTGCCTCTTCAGCCATCTCAGCATATTTCGCTTTCTTAAGCTCATTAGCTACTTCAACTCTGTCTTCCCAAGGAACTGTAAGTTCAATAAAATAAACAATCTTCTCTGAGTCTGACCACAATAGCATATCTGGTCTTAGCCGAGTGCTAACAATGTGTGGAGGCACAACAACCTGCTGAATAAGATCCGCCTTCAATTCCCAGGCTCCTCCATTACTTAGCTGCCCGACTCTGTGCCTGCCTCTAAATGGTCTAGCCTTTTCCCCCTGCTGCACAAAGTTAATTTGCCTACCCTCTTTACTAGCGGCTGATGAATTAGCTTCTCCCCGTTTATCATCAACAGCCTCTGCCAAACATTTCAATATCTGGTTGTGACGCCACGTATACCGCCCCTGGGAGAGACTTACCTTGCACCCTGATAGGATATGGCGGAGGCTGCATACACAGGAACATAGTGTGCATGTCTCATCCTCACCATACCACTGATTTAAGTTCTGGGGAGATGGGAGTACATCATAAGTGGCACCTATCATAAATCTGATCCTGCTAGCCTCCATGCTCCATAGATCTCTCCACTTTATCTTCTTCTTCTCCACTCCCTCCCAATTCACCCACTGCCCTTGTTTTGCCTGTGACACTGCCTTAGTACATCTTACAATCTCCTCCTGCCTATGTATTTCCTCCACTACCATTTTCTCCTTTCCCCTGCAGAAGCCTTACCCCACGAGGGTTTACCTACGTCCCTCCCTAAGCCCCCCCGCCCGTGCTGAACATGGCCCATAATATCTCTATGTCTAAGTGCCGATTGAGCTTGCTGGACCGCTTGTTTTGGTTTCCATTTCCTCCCTGCGTTAACTGTGGGTGCAACCCTCCTCACCACTGGGTCCTTGGACTGAGTAAGAGTCATCTCCAGTCTAACCTTAGCACATTTAAATTCTTCTGTCAGATTAGATATGGGCAACTCTACAATGCCCTTCCCATACAAGGCCACGCTGCTTAGGCAGCGTGGGACTCCAAGCCACTTTCTGACAAAAGAGTTGATCATTTTTTCCATCCTTTCTACCTTTGACAGAGGAACTTCATACACTGTCAATGGCCACATTAGCCGAGGCAATAAACCAAACTGCAGACACCACAACTTAAGCTTACCTGGCAGCCCTGACTTGTCTATCTTTGCAATACCTTGTCTAGTTTCCTGTCTCAATTCTTCAACCTGTGCCTTAGTAATACACATTGCATCCATGCAAGCAAACAACTGAGAATGTACTCGATTCTAACTGCGCTGAAAAGCCTGGTCCTCTTTGGAAAAGAATCATGACCATCGCCCTGTTAAAACAAGAGTCAAATTCGGTAGTAGCATTTCAAAGATGGAATCAGTCAAGGGCCCAGAAGGGTTTCAAGACAGATTCCCCATAAGCTGGTTTATCATTCTCAAACATCAATGAATTCAAAATGTATAAATGTTAGCTGATCAGCTTACAGGGAAGGACACGTTGTCGCTTGTTATTGCCAAAATAGAATAATTGCACTTGTCTTGCATGTCATGTTGTGCTCAGATCATTTTGCGCTGGTGTTCGTTCAGTGTCCTCCACCTGGCCCCCGCTTGAGCTTTGAGTCTAGGGGGGAGGGTGCTGGAGGAGACGTTCCTCTCCAAAACTCTGAATCTTTGTCTGCAGTACACATTTTAAACCCTCTGTGTCAATGGTACATTTAAATAGTTTTTTCATGTGTACAAATACACACTTCCTCCTTCTATGCAAACACTGTGTCAAAACAATGACTGTCTTTTTTTTTTCTCCCTCTGCAGAAGACTGTGATGCCTTTGGAGACCGTAGCACGCAGCGCGGCGCCACCTCGGAGAGTCTGGGTGTGGACGGCCCTGGCTCCTCCCACATGTCCAGTCGCAGCGGGGAGCTGAAGATCCTGAGCGTCTACGGTAAAGGGGAGGGCCCACTGCCGGTTGACGGCCATGACACCCTCTTCACCGCGTCAGAAGTGGAGGCCCTGAACTCGATGTCTGCGGACCACAGCGCGGCCAAGAGCCTGGAGCGCGGCGAGCGGCTGGTCTGCAGCGAGGAGCTGAGTGTGCAGGTTGGAAATCATCTTCTTATTCAGCATCCAAATGAGAGGCGTCCTCTGTTACAACTCCAGCACACACCCCTAGAAAGCACACCCCTTTATGACTCAGTAAACGCTGCCAAATATGCCCGTCTTATGCCCACCTTTTTCCTTGCATGGTCTGCGCGTTTACACTGACAGTGGTAATTTACCGGCTTGATTTCGCACCCCAATTTACCCTCTCAGACCCTACACATATTGGCGCTTTTCATTTAGATGTAAATGTGATTAGACAGCTTTGAGGTTCCAGGGAAGGGACTTGGGTAGAGGTGTTGCTGCATTGTCTCTACAACAGAGACAACGCAATGATTTCAACATGAGTAGTTATAACTGGAGGGATACTGATATCTGCAAGCTGCTGACCGTCATGGGAGGGAAGGTGATGCAGTCGCATTTAACGAAGACGGGGAGAGAGTGCGATCTACGAGAAAATACCAGAAGAACTTTCCTTACGATGCTTGGTCAGCAAAGTCGTCAGCCAATTACAGAATATGTTGTCAGACGCGCAGCTTGTGAACAGGCAAGGCAGGCAACTGCTTGGGGCCCCGAGCCGCCAGGGGGCCCCCCCAACGGCCGACAAACTTAATGACTCAGCAGTGACCGCAGCTCCCTCAGGACAAGTTGAGACAACTCTCTCAACGACAAGTTGAGACAACCCCCTTGAGTTCCCCGCCCCCTCGTTGTCATTCCCATCATCAATCTGTGTCACTTACTAGTGACCGTGGAGAGTGACGGTTCTTTTCTAACTGGATATGTCATCTATACAGGTTAGAAAAATCGTCATTGTGGATATCCTTAGCAATGAGTTTATACTTCATGTTGGGTCTTGAAATGTTCATAAGGGTCCACAGAAATCGGATATCAATATTATTTTAGTCTAATTACATTGTGTATATGCACAAGCCATCTTATACAAAGCAGCCGAAAAATAGAAAACCGAAACGCTGCAATGTTTTTTGAAGAGAACTGCGAGTTAGGGTTTGAATTCCGCTATTATTCGCCAGGGTCTCACACTGACGTAGAGCCCCCACACATGTCCGTAAGACCAATACTTCCTTGTAGGCCGTAAGGTGAACACGGTTTTCGTTTCAGCCCGTTCCACTCACTGGCATCTACACAATCTTTAGCTTATAAAAAAGAACGAGTCGTGGTTAGTTACCAAAAAAAAGTTTGTCGCTGATTTTCCAGTCGATTGTCTATATGGCTTTGTTTTATGCAGAACTAGAGACTTCAGAGCGTAATAAGATTTTTGTCGGGAGCCGTGCCACGGTTCGACACGTGATCATGCTACACCAATGAGAAGGCTGCTTTTTGACAACAGAATGGAAAAATGGCGGCTCCCGTGTGGTTAGAAACAACGTTAATGATAGAGGAAAACACCCGAACATCCTCAAAAGTGGGCTAAATTAATTCTAATTAGTGCTGTATACATAGCCGCGTCCAAGAATAACAATGAGGCAAATATACGATAATGTTATTTTTATGTTAAGTCATTTACATCAAGTTTGACATACATGGGAATTGGGAATACACATTACTGACGATCTTACATGGACTGTGAACACCCAGCACACCGAAGAAATCAAGGCAAAGACTGTACTTCCTACATCAGCTGAGGAAGTTCAGAGCATCCGCACCCATCAGCTGTGTGTCCTGACAGCATCACTTGGTATGGGAACTGTACAGCCTGTGACTGCAGCACCGAATCATCAGAGCATCTCTCCATATTCTGCAGGAGACCTACAAGAAAAGACTTACCTACCAGCGCCCAAGGTATTGTAAAGGATTCTTAACATCCTGACCATGGACTTTTCAAAACACTGAGGTCAGGCAAACGTCTCTGCTGCTACAAGACCAGAACAGAGAGACTGAGGAGGAGCTTCTTTCCTCAAGCATTCCTTATCCTGAACACACACAATGACTATAAAACATCAATTACACCTTTTTTCACACACTGCTCTTTAAAGAGACTCTCACCTTTGTTGCATTTTTACACTTTTTTTGGATAAGGTTGAATTGGTATTAATAAGGTAATAACACTCTAATATGCAAGACAGACCCACCAGGAGTAAAAACAAACAATTATTTTACTCTCATAATATTTAGTGAAAACTTCAACCAATAAAATTCTTCGGACCGAAGGACCTTATTGGCCGACAGACCTGTCTGTTTGCTGCATGGATATATAAGGTTTTCCGTCTGCTTCTTGTGGCGCATTCGGGCCCGCGTCATCAAGGCGCGTCCTCAACTAGAGGGTTTGTTTTGATTCCACGGCGACCGTAGCGACTGACGATGGCAGACCAAAGTGGTCCACGGCGTACTGAAACTGCACCATTCAATCCGATTAGGGGACTCATCTCGGACTCAGACTCACAGAGTTACCCTCCTCTGGAGCCTCAGGAAGACCTCCAGACTGTTGGCCACCAACTGCACCATTCAGTCCGATTAGGGGACTCATCTCGGACTCGGACTCAGAGTTACCCTCCTCTGGAGCCTCAGGAAGACCTCCAGACTGTTGGCCACCAACTGCACCATTCAGTCCGATTAGGGGACTCATCTCGGACTCGGACTCACAGAGTTACCCTCCTCTGGAGCCTCCGGAAGACCTCCAGACTGTTGGCCACCAACTGCACCATTCAGTCCGATTAGGGGACTCATCTCGGACTCAGACTCACAGAGTTACCCTCCTCTGGAGCCTCAGGAAGACCTCCAGACTGTTGGCCACCAACTGCACCATTCAGTCCGACAAGGGGACCCGATTCGGCCTCAGAAGCCAAGTGGTCCCGCTCCCCTGGATGATTCTCAAGACCTCCAGACCGTTGGCAACCAACCGCACCACTCAGTCCGATTACGGGACCCATTTCGGGCTCAGACGCTACGTTGTCCCGCTACTCTGTTTGTAATGCTCATACACCTTTCTTATACTCAGTGGGACCACTGTCCTTCAACATGGGGCCTCAAAACGGTATCACACGAAGCCCATAAAATTACAGTGAGCCACCTGCTAAATTTCTTGTTTACTAGACCCCTGGGGCCGTATTCACAAAGGATCTTAGGGCTAAAAGTAGGTCCTAACTGGCGAATTTAGGAGTAACTCCTAAAAATAATGGGCGTGTCACTCTTAAATTTAGGACTCCTAACTTTTTTCACTAAGAGCAATTCACAAAGTATTTTAGGACTAAAAGTAGCACCTAAGTCTAGGAGAGCTTAAAAGTCCTCAAGAGGACTCCTAACTCAGTAAGACCTATTCACAAAGAATCTTAAAATGCCTGCGAGATGAAATGTTAGGGTATTCAACTTATTGTGGAGTTAATGCGCGATGCAATAACATCCCCGACTAACAGGAATAATCAGATTAGTCCCGAAATAAAATGTTATAAAGTTATAAAGTTATAAAAAAATATATATAACTTATAAAAAATAAAAATAATTGCGCCATCAAAAGACGAGGACGTGTTCGTCAATAGGAAGAAAGTGCATTCCATCAACACGCAGGTTGTTTTTGATGCAAATTTTAACATAGCCTACTGGATGTTGTTGCAAAGTGGCCTGGATCTTCAGCTACCCATGATTCACGCATTTTAATGGTGAGCGGTCTGAGGCAGCTTTTTGAGATGTACCAGTTGGGTGTCACTTGCTGGGTGACAGTGACTATCCATGCAAGACGTGGCTCTAGACACCCTACCTCAATCCACAACCGGGAGCACAGTTAAATGTAAGTGATTACGCAGATTACGCTTAGTCCTATGCGTAAAACACATCGTATTGGCTCTTTGCGAGCACACAAACGTACACGAAATGTTGTGGAGAGAGGAATTGGGCAGATGAAACGTCGGTTTCATGTCCTCCACGGCGAAATACGCCTCACCCCAGAGAGGGCAAGCACAGTAATCACTGTATGTGCCATTCTACACAACCTCTGCAAGCGGAGGAACATTCCACAGCCAGACGACGATGATGATGATGATGATGGCGATCAACATTACAAGGAATTTGGCCGTGTGGAACCGAGTGGACAGGCATTTAGGGATCACTTTGAAAACACATTTTAGGTAAACACCTTGGCACAAATCAGTCAACACTTGGGTAGTTCGTAACATTTATTTTCTTTTACGTATTTTTATTGTTTGCTTTCTCTCTCTTGAACGTGCAGGCTACAACGTCATTATCGTGGTCTGCACAAAATTGTCATCATGCGTGTATTCTGCTAACTGCACTATAACTACTTAATAGGAATTCATTTCTAGCCTGGGCTATTTCCTTGTTTTTCGGTGATTCAGTGGGCTCGTCTGAACAACCAATCACCGAACTGACAGCTTCTAAACTCGTGCACGAGAATTGACGTAATCCATAGCAACGGCGCGTCACTCTTAGTTCACTCTTTGTGATTTATCCTTAGTAAGAGTAGGTCTCAGCGGCTTTGTGAATAACTTTTAAGAAAAAACTCCTACGTAAAATGTTTTAGCGCGAGTTAGGAGCACTCCTAGCGGTAAGATAAAATGCTTTGTGAATACGGCCCCTGGTAGATATTATGACCCCTGGGAGTCTAAACATAACCCATGGGAGTCTAAACATAACCCATGGGAGTCTAGAACTTTTGTACTCTAAAAAATAACGCTTAGGGGGTGGGGCATTGGAGGAAGGCGGGATGATTTGAATGTGCTGTAATTCTCAAATGCAACAAAGGTGAGAGTCCCTTTAAACTCCCTCTTGCTATTTATGAAAAATATTTCTTGATCTTTCTTTCTTCACACTCGCACAGAAAAAACAGTAGTATTTCTATGTATGTGACAAATAAACCTCCATGTATCAATAAAAGGCAGTAATTGTACTTATACCAATGACCATCTGTTTGTTCATTCATTCATTCTTCCACAAATGAAAACAACACTAATGAACCATAAAAACACTCTTTATGAAACATTAAATATGATATATAAAACTGTACAAAACTGAATAAGAAATAACAGATTAGGGACACTCAGTCCTCAGTGTCAGTGTCAGTGTCAGGACAGTTATCTTCCAGTTCCTCCGATTCTTTTGTGTTGGCACAACTACGGCAACGACATAGGTCTGTGCAACACAATCCTGCAGAAAAACAGGAACATCTGTCTGTCTCACAGGCACCTTTGCAGCCACAGTGTATCACATGCAAAACACTGTCAGGGGCCGGATTTCTAGTCATCCAGGTGACGTGCAAGTTCCCATCCTCTATTTGCCAACCATATCCAGCAGGTGATGGAGCACTTATATTTTGTTTGAGACAGGACCTCATTATTGCAGCCTGGTAGTTTGCCCTTTTGCAGTGCTGATGGAGGGCATCAGTGGTAGGGGGAATGGATAATTCTGGCAAGGCTGATGATGTCATACAGAAAGCCTTGTACCTAGCTTCATTTACATTATCAGCAGCTGGCTGATCATATAAGTGATGTAAATGACTTAACATAAAAATAACATTATCGTATATTTGCCTCATTGTTATTCTTGGACGATGCTATGTATACAGCACTAATTAGAATTAATTTAGCCCACTTTTGAGGATGTTCGGGTGTTTTCCTCTATCATTAACGTTGTTTCTAACCACACGGGAGCTGCCATTTTTCCATTCTGTTGTCAAAAAGCAGCCTTCTTATTGGTGTAGCATGATCACATGTTGAACCGTGGCACGGCTCCCGACAAAAATCTTATTACGCTCTGAAGTCTCTAGTTCTGCATAAAACAAAGCCATATAGACAATCGACTGGAAAATCAGCGACAAACTTTTTTTTGGTAACTAACCACGACTCGTTCTTTTTTATAAGCTAAAGATTGTGTAGATGCCAGTGAGTGGAACGGGATTCATTTTCTAAAGGACTTTTCGTGCTTCACCTTGCGGCCTATTGTAAACAAGCCTTTACAAGCCAATGAGGCGATCACTATCGAAACGGGGTATGTATACTTTGATTGACAGCTTCACCAGCAAACAGCAAGTTTCGGGGGCGGACCTTAGATATCCTAATAGCCAGAGCTATAGAGAGAGAGAGTTGCGACACGCTATGATCTCGCCGACAGGGTGGTCACGTGGTTGTCACGTGGTTCATGTAAGCCTCAATAGTTCCAAACACGCCGCGATTTCAATGTTATTCTATGGGACGACAGCAGAGATTTCAATATTAAATGGTAAATATGTATGAAAAAATCACATACAAGTATTTGTCTGACTGTTATTGCATTATTGCATATTTGTAAATATCAGTTTTACATTTAGAGCGGTAGGGGGGCAACTGAAAGCTATCTATAAGTACTATTACTTAGATACGTTTTTAAGTTTTGGAGGGAAAGCTTCACGTTCGTGTTAGCATACTGGCCTAACCTTAACTTTTACCTTACATCTGTGTTGAAATCAAAGTATTCAAGATGTTCTACCATGATCATTTAAAGATATAAGCCACACAAAGTATCAAATATATTAAAGAATAACAACTCATTACGCTTCGATGAATGAAATTGTAATTTTTTTTATTAAACAATTAGTGTGACAAGAACAAGTGATTGCGATTGTGTGAACAGATTCAACAATGGACACAGCAGGAACACTATATACTTAGGGCAAACCATTAACATATAACGTTGCAAATATACTATACTTTATGCCGTTACAATACTTAGAATAGCCCTGAGCAAATTCAAAATGGGTTTAGGAGGGAGGATCCTCGTTTGGTCATGAACTCTGACCTCTAACCTATTCTCAAAAGTCGGGGCATAAGTGGTTGAGGAACAGTTGTTACCCGCTCTGTGATCTTCAATGGTGTCATGGTTCATTGGTTACAACTAACATTTTATAGATAAATGGTCATACCATGGTTGGCTGTGCAGCATTTGGATGCCCCAATCGGTCCGAGAAGGGTTATCACATGTACGGCTTCCCCAAGGACCAAGAGCGCAGGGAGAAATGGATGGCAATGGTCAGCCGTCAAAACTTATTGACAGTCAGCAACAGTCAAAAACGATGTAACGTAATGTTCAGATCACTTGCTAGCATTTCAAAGGGCATAATAATTCTAAGTGTAGAGAATTATGACTTTCCAATGATATTTGAAGTGCAATGGAAACTGATCTTACAAGCCTACCTACAGGTACACTTTGAAAATGACAGATTCAAAGCCACAAAAGTAGATAGGATGTTGAAGTTGAGGCCCGATGCAGGCCCAACAGTTTTCATCCATCGCCCTAAACCGAAGAGGAGGAAACCCCCTTCTGTGAGGGTGCCTCCGGAACCAAGTGCAACGGACCACACATATTGCACCAAATTAAACTTCGGTATGATCCATGCAGCTAACAATATTCCCCATTTCATGTAATTCAAGGATAGACTACACTCCTAATGAGATTACATAATTCATATTTGTACATTCAGTTTAAAAAACAACCAGAAGGCAGGGATTCTCTGAGGATTTGCACACAATGTAGATAATCGACACATTTCTACCCAATTAACAATTGCCGGTAGATCCATTTATAAATTGTATTGGTTTCTGATTGTGGCAGATGATTTAATTCACATTACAGAAATGTTTTGCTTTAATTCATTTTATTACATTGGAGATGACAGTAGTTGCAAATGCAAAGGCAAAATACATATAACAGCAACATTACCTTGTAATTATTACAGAGATTGAGGTGGATTTCAAGAGCGTTGAAAAGGACATCACAGGAGACGGAGAGAGCAATCAAGAGGTTACATTGCCAGGGGCAGGTGATCCAGGGGCAGGTGATCCAGGGATTTGTGTGCCGAGGGCCAGTCAGTCAGGGGTCAACAGTGAAGGAATAACTTTTGCCAGGGCCAGCTGCTCCAGGGACCAGACTGCCAGGGACTGATGGGGCGACTGTGGAGGACCTAATAAGGCAACTAGAAAAGGAAAAATTAATGAGAAGGAGAGCAGAGAGGGCTATTGCAAAACAAAAAAGAATCAATTTGGCACTAAGAAAGAGAAACAATTCAGTCAACAAGAAGTTAAAACGAAAAAGCCATACAGGTTAAATTGACCGCCCATCATAATCAGCATTGTTGAATCGGCGGCATCTGTTGGGCTTCATGTGCTGAACATCACCCTTTCCAGGATATAATTAAACAAACACTGTTATTTCTACTAGCTATCGCATCATAAAACCCGTCCTTAAATCAACCTAAATTATCCTAGTAATCCAACATAAATAACTAACTAAATAAAAGTTAGATTCACTAGTACTGAACTTTGTAATTGTTGGTGTAGATACCATCACATTGTGCAGTCGAGCTAACAAACTAGCAGGCAATCGGTCGTCTACCAAGATATAAATATATATAATTACGCTGTGCATATACAAATAAATATCAGTATATGCATCATAAAAGGTCCTGATACAATATAGACGGTTGACAATTCAAAGGAGGTAGCTATTTAATAAATTTACCCCTGGAGATACCTTCAGAGATGGTGAAGTCGAGCTAACAAACTAGCAGGCAATCGGTCGTCTACCAAGATAAAAATATATATAATTACGCTGTCCATATACAAATAAATATCAATATATGCATCATAAAAGGTCCTGATACAATATAGACAGTTGACAATTCAAAAGAGGTAGCTATTTAATCAATGTACCCCCGGAGATACCTTCACAGGTGGTGAAGTCGAGCTAACAAACTAGCAGGCAATCGGTCGTCTACCAAGATAAAAATATATATAATTACGCTGTGCATTTACAAATAAAGATCAGTATATGCATCATAAAGGGCCTCTGATACAATATAGACAGTTGACAATTCAAAAGAGGTAGCTATTTAATCAATTTACCTCAGAAGTTACTCGGCGGCCAGCAATGGAAATGAACGGTCTCCTCCGCCGTAAAATGGTTGTTTGGAACTATTCGAGGCTCCATACCCCGGAAGTAGGCGCTACAACGGAGTCCAATGGAAGTGTCGCAACTCTCTCTCTCTATAGCTCTGCTAATAGCTAATGAAGAGACCTTTCTGACGATATCCAGCATGTCAAACACCTTCTCACGTGTGGGTGAGAAAACAAATGCGCCAGGGGTGTGCGTAAAGTAGCAGGCTCGTCGTCGCCAGAGTGCGAGTGTGGAGCAGGAGGTTGATTTGCGCGCTTGTGTGTGGTTTTATTTTTATTTAGTATTCTGAGTTTGGTTTTATGAACATTTTGAAAGATAGCCAAACGCCCGGAGAAGAAAGGAGGGGGAGGGAGTTGATAAAGGGAGGGAGGGAATCATGTAAATAGTTATTTTTGTTTATTTGTACATTGTTATTGTAATTTTACTTATTTTTGTTTATTTGTACAGTTATATATAGTATTTTCACTATTTCAGTTTTGGTGTTTTATACCAATGCAGTTTGCACTTTTTAAGTAAAAATAATTGCCAAAACACTTTGTTTTAGCTTTTTTTGGTCAAAGTTGCATAGGCGGAATAGCTAAAAATTTGATTTTTGTGTGATAATCCTTGTCTCATTACATATCATCTGGTATGCTATCTAAATGGTTCACAAGGAAGCCCAGAAAGTAACCTTTCATTTGAGACCAAGACATGTTTGGGTTCATGTGTAGTAAACCTTTTGTTTACAGTAAGCATTTTGGGTAGCCAAAGGTCTTTTTTTGGAGTCTCTAAAAGGACCCTGACCAAAACGAATGGACATATTACATAAAAGGAGCTGGAGACTTCATCTTTTATGCTTTGATCTGCTTTTACACACCGCATCACAAGACCTAGGGCTCAGTAGTGTTTCCAAGGGACATGGAGTTACCCAGGGGTACTACAATTAGCTTGGTTTTAGAGGTGTGTGAAATCGGCTGGAAGGAAAAACAATGTTGTAGCCTTCCCAGCACTGTGTCAGTACATGATGCAGTTATTCTGATAATGTCATACAATTCTACAGGTTCTCAGCTTTCCAAAGAGACCAAGCATGTGATTAGAGGTCATACTATGAAAGAGCAGTGCTCTCTAGAGTAGGCGCAGTGCAAAAACTAAACAATGGCCCGAAGACCAAGTGGTTAAGATGTTATATATATATATTTTAAATAAAAGGTTTTTGTTCGAGACACTGTTTGGGTCAGATTATTTATAACATAATAAATTAAAATTTAGGAATTTTTGCCTAGGGCGCCCACTCACTCTCAAATCGCCACTGTATGTTGTTGATTTTGCGCTTGTAAATAGTGAATCGCGTTTGAGTCTACACTCAGATGTCAACTTATTCTTGCATGCTAGAATGAGTGAATCGAAAGAAAAAAGACATTCGTAGTATGCAATTTATTGATAAGACGTGTACTCTCCGTGCATAGCCCCGCCATCTCCAGTGAACCAAGAAAGCTGGCTCCGTGACAAAGGGGGATTTTACCCCCTCTGTTGTACACAGGCAAGACAATGAATTTGCAGGGCGTGCAAAGCCGCGAACGAACCGGCTTGGCAGAGTAAAAATGCATAATGTGTCCTTAGTGGGGATTGACAACTATTCTGTGCAAATGAAAGAATATGTCTTGTATGTGTTTCCTTCTTTACGTGGAAAGCAGCAGACCCCGGACACCATTTCAATCAAGGTTGAAGATGATATTGGTGGAGGCATTCCCGCTGTAGGTTAGTAATACACATTGCATCCATGCAAGCAAACAACCTGGATAAACTGAGAATGTACTCGATTCTAACTGCGCTGAAAAGCCTGGTCCTCTTTGGAAAAGCATCATGACCATCGCCCTGTTAAAACACGAGTCAAATTTGGGAGTAGCATTTCAAAGATGGAATCAGTCAAGAGCCCAGAAGGGTTTCAAGACGGATTCCCCATAAGCTGGTTTATCATTCTCAAACATCAATGAATTCAAAATGTATAAATGTTAGCTGATCAGCTTACAGGGAAGGACACGTTGTCGCTTGTTATTGTCAAAATAGAATAATTGCGCTTGTCTCTCATGTCATTTTGTGCTCAGATCATTTTGCGCTGGTGTTCGTTCAGTGTCCTCCACCTGGCCCCCGCTTGAGCTTTGAGTCTAGGGGGGAGGGTGCTGGAGGAGACATCTCTCTCCAAAACTCTGAATCTTTGTCTGCAGTACACATTTTAAACCCTCTCTCAATGTTACATAAACATACATTTAAAGAGTTTCAAATGTACCATTACACTTTCTTCTTTTGTGCAAACAGTGTATGAAAACTATTACTTGGTGTCATTTTTTTTCTCCCTCTGCAGAAGACTGCGATGCCTTTGGAGACCGTAGCACGCAGCGCGGCGCCACCTCGGAGAGTCTGGGTGTGGACGGCCCTGGCTCCTACCACATGTCCAGTCACGGCGGGGAGCTGAAGATCCTGAGCGTCTACGGTAAAGGGGAGGGCCCACTGGCGGTTGACGGCCATGACACCCTCTTCACCGCGTCAGAAGTGGAGGCCCTGAACTCGCTGTATGCGTACCACAGCGCGGCCAAGAGCCTGGAGCGCGGCGAGCGGCTGGTCTGCCACGAGGAGCTGAGTGTGCAGGTTGGAAATCATCTTCTTATTCAGCATCCAAATGAGAGGCTTCCTCTGTTACAACTCCAGTACACACCCTTATAAAGCACACTCCTTTATGATTTAATGTTCCGTAAGTGTAGCCAGACCAAGCTCAATCGTAGATTGGACTTTGGTCTGGGGAAGCTGCTGTCATTGTCTTCAGCACAAGAGGCTTGATCAACTTGTTCAACTGACTCTGTACGCAAATGTCTGCTTGCCGTCGCTTCCCTGTCGTCATTGTGTTAAACCAGCCAATAGGGCGCCAGGGGGAGAACTAACCAACTTGGTGATTGGCTCCTCCAAAAACGTATCGGAAGCAGAAAGAAATGAATTGATCTTCTCCAGACCCTTCCACAGGGCGAATTCAAATGGCCGGAAGAACAGGCTGGGGGCACCCAGTCTATCGTAGGTGGGGATTAACAACTATTCTGTGCAAATTAAAGAATTTGTCTTGTGTGTGTTTCCCTCTTTTTGGAAAGCAGCAGACCCCAGACACCATTTCAATCAAGATTGAAGAGGATATTGGTGGAGGCATTCCCGCTGTAGGTTAGTAATACACATTGCATCCATGCAAGCAAACGACCTACCAACTGAGAATGTACTAGATTCTACCTACGCTAAAAAGCCTGGTCCTCTTTTGAAAAGAATCATGACCAAAGCCCTCCTAAAACACAAGGACTACAATACAGTTTATAGTAGAATGATGTACATCTTCTTCATGGCAGACGTCAGGAATGCTGAATCCGCTCTGATTCCCAGTATAATTACAGTATTGGTAAAGCAGGTGATCGGAAACAACAGATGACCTGGGTTGTGTCTTTATGACCTCCCCACATCCTTAAAAGGTGGAGACGTAGCGATGCCTTTTCAGCTGAAGCCTTTGACCCTTGACCCCCCCCCCAAGGGGAACAAGGGAAATGCATAATAAACAAAAAGACGTTAGAAAGAAAGTGTCAAAATATACTTCTTCCAATACATCAGTGTGTAAAAGTTAAGGCTGGGGGTAAACGATTATTTATCAAACGATTAATCGGGCGATTATTTTATCGATTAGTCGACTAATCTAATGACCAATTGGACGTTTTTTTTTTTTTTTTCTGTTGCTCGATTAATAAAAACCATAATGTGTCTCAAATAAATACCAAAAAATTCTTAATAATATACTTTATTTAATACGGAACCCGTAAAGGGACATGAAAAAAATGTGTGCGCGTATACTCTTGCGCTCCGCCTCCAACTACGAGTTATCTTTCCTGCTGTCGGCTCCCAGACCGAGGAGCACAGGTGATCCGTTCCCTCCAGGTCCGATGCGCTCTCGGGGGCATGACCCTTCACTTTGACCGACAGTGAGTCTGCTTATAGGTCGGAATATGATGGAATGAAGCGGCCACCGATTCTTGACAGGCTGGGTATTTTATTCTTACACACAACCGGACTCGTTCATGACTTCACTAGACTGACACGCACGCTATCGCACGCACGCTCGTCCACCTACTCGCTGACGACACACACACACACACACACACACACACACACACACACACACACACACACACACACACACACACACACACACTGCCAGTGATATGCGCACGATGTTTCCCCATGCTCATGAGATACTTTCTCGTGCGCACGAGATACTTTCTCATGCGCACGAGATACTTTCTCGTTTGAGATGCTCCAACATTGCTGTCGTGCTCTTGTGATATGCCAACTCCATTTGGCAAAGAGTGCAAATCACAACTCCTTTCCGTTTAGGACTTAACTTGAAGTATTTCCATACCTTTGATGATTTTGTGCGCGGACATTTTCCTTTATTGTGACTTTCGTCCATTTCTCCGTCGAAAATCGTCGACGGAGAAATTTGACGTCGACGAATTTTTGACGTCGACACGTCGACGTCATCGACGCATCGCTACAGCTCTAGTAAAAGTACATGCTGTATCCCTTTGTGCAAATTATGAATTCAAACCATTACTCTCTCTGTCTTTGTTTTCCTCTCTGAAGAAGACGGCAATGACATCAGAGACCGCAGCACGCAGCGCGGCGCCACCTCAGAGAGTCTGGGTGTGGACGCCCCTGGCTCCTCCCACATGGCCAGTCACAACGGGGAGCTGCGGATCCTGAGCGTCTATGGAAAAGGGGAGGGCCCACTGTCGGTGGACGGCCATGACACCCTCTTCACCACGTCAGAAGTGGAGGCCTTGAGCTCGCTGTCGGCGGACTGCAGCGTGGCCAAGAGCCTGAACTGCAGTGTGCGTTTGGTCCGCCTTGAGGAGCTGACTGGGCATCGGGGCGGCCGCAAGGGCCGGCCCGGTGTCTTGTGTGGCAAGGTTTTTCCCAATAATGACAATATGATCGTTCACATGAGGACAAAACCCGACGAGAAGCCGTACGAGTGTGACCAATGCGCAAAGTGCTTCAGTCAAAATGGACATCTGAAGAGCCACATGATGACTCACACCGGGGAGAAGCCCTACAGGTGCGACCAATGCATGAAGCTCTTCATATCGAAAACGCACTTGAAGTGCCACATGTGGACTCACACCGGGGAGAAGCCCTACAAGTGTGACCATTGCGCAAAGCGCTTTGGACAAACAAACGCCCTTCAGATCCACATTAGGACTCACACCGGGGAGAAGCCCTACAAGTGTGACCATTGTGCAAAGCGCTTCAGACAGACAAGCCAGCTTACGGGCCACATGAGGACTCACACTGGGGAGAAGCCCTACAAGTGTGACCATTGCGCAAAGGGATTTGGACATTCAAGCCATCTTAAGACCCACATGAGGACTCACACCGGCGAGATGCCCTACAAGTGTGACCAATGCGCAGAGCGCTTCGGACAGCCAAGGCAGCTTAAGAGGCACATGTGGACTCACACCAGGGAGAAGCCCTACAAGTGTGACCAATGCGCAATGCGCTTCGAACAGACAAGCACCCTTCAGATCCAGATCCACATGAGGACTCACACCGGGGAGAAGCTCTACAAGTGTGACCAATGTACGAAGCTCTTCATTCGGAAAGACAAGCTGAAGATCCACATGAGGACTCACACCGGGGAGAAGCCCTTCAACTGTGACCAATGCGCAAAGCGCTTCAGACAGAGAGGCAGCCTAAATGTCCACATGAGGACTCACACCGGGGAGAAGCCCTACAAGTGTGACCAATGCACGGAGCTCTTCATTTATAAAGCCTGCCTGAAGAGCCACATGAAGACTCACACCGGAGAGAAGCCCTACAGTACAATTTAATCCCTTTTAGCAAGTTCAGCCCTTTTTACTTATTGTACCAATGAGAAGGCAGACAATACATCTGTTATATCAACTAACCTTCAGATCTCAGCTCAGTTCATCTTTAAAGCCCGCCTCCCACCCAGCTTCGACCCCCACCAGTTTGCCTATCGATCAAATTGATCAACGGAGGACGCCATAGCCATTGTTCTACATTGTATAATGACAAAGTATTCTATTCTATAAACAGGGTTTATATCATTTGTATATAATTGTATATATTAAACTTACGCTTGATATTTCGACACTGTCGTTACCTCTACCTTTGTTATTAGAAAAAGCCTGCAAAGTTGACCTGTGAAATAGACTGCAATTGAACCCCACATTATACATGATTGTGTTTGTTTCACTTACCTTTTGGCATGTCCTTAATGCCAACTACCTCTTGTTTTGACTTTCTAATTGCTGTCTTTCTACTGCCATTATTTTCTAGTTCATACCTTGAATCACAATAGGCAGTTAATTTCTTTCAGATCTCAACAGAAAATTGTTTGAATTTAACGTTTTCGATCGTTTCTATAGTGGTTGATACCCTTCAGACCCGTTCACCCTAAAACGACTTACAGTACATAGATACATGTGATTCAAGGAGTAGGTAGGGGTTAGACTAGCCTGGCTCCGCCCGCCAAAGTACTTCCGCTCAATTTGAATTTCCCTTCAGTACTAGGTCTGGACCTGCTGTATGTAATTTGGTTTTCTGGTGCCGCCACAGCGGCGTCCAATCAGCGAACAGTGGGCGTGTCTGAGAACAATGACGATAAAGTCGTGCGCCAGTTTGAGTTGTTGTTGTTGTAGGTCGGTAGTTGATTTACAATGTGCAATTTTTCCCTGATAAATTAAATTCGACGAACAAAACCTGCAGCTGTCGTTGACGGACATTTTCGTGCAGACGCGCAAGGTGTTTGGTTTGTGTACAACCTGCGCGTGATTCCCGGCGCATGACATACGTCACAACCAAACGTTAGCGATTGGTTATGGCAGATCCAGAGTGGCACTGGGCAGATCCAATCATTTTAAACTTCAACAGACACCCGCCTTCAAGTGAGTTAACGTTTGTCAATTGATTAGGTCCAGACTCTGTACAAATGAAATGAAGTGAAGTACGAGAGTCTGGTAGAACCAGGCTAGGGTTAGACGGTGAATAAGGATACATGTGATGAAGCAGTAGGTAGGGATAAGACAGTGATTAAGGATACATGTGATGAAGCAGTAGGTAGGGTAGACAGCTAATACAGATACATGTGATTCAAAGAGAAGGTAGGGGTTAGACAGTGAATACAGCCCCATGTGATTAAGCAGCAGGTAGGGGTTAGACGGTGAATACAGATAACTGGTAATAGTACGGAAGAATATAACCCTACATTTTATGGTAAATTACGATTATTATTAGGCCTTTATACAACGGGTGGCTTAAATCCAGCGATATGATTGGTTCCTAACTGTTGTATAATACCGGGTGATACCGGGTTGTGTATAATGAGCGTATACATAACTGCTATGACGCCCAATCACTTTGTGAACGTTTGCATATCACTCCGCACCTGGAAGTAGTTACAAAGTAAAACATGTTGAATGATGGAGAGCAGGGACGTGCACAGGGGGGTTGCTCAGGTTGCTTGGGCAACTGCCTATATGCCCTCCTCGACTCAGGTTGCCCTTCCGACGAAAAAAAAAAAAATATATATATAGATATTTTTAATCATTTAATGGATGCAGAATTTCATGTAGGCCTAGATAATAAAAATCGCCACTCGAAACATTTTATAAAGTAAGCGTAGCCTCATTCAATTCCGTTCGGGCACAGAGTGAAAGTCAGTAGGGGGAGGGCAAACTCTGCCGCGTGGCAACAGCCGCTTTTGCCGCCTCCCCTCTGCCGCCCTTCCCCCGTTGAAATGAATGGAGGGGGTGAGTTGCCGCGCGGCGTGTGAAAGCTGCTTTACGTAGCTGCAGCGCTGCACGCGACCGGAACACCGGCACCTGTGAGACGACTGCCTTGATGTTCTCGGAAAAGGTGAATTTGAGATGTATAACAAACAAACAATCATCATCACGTTTTATGAAATGAATTACAATCTTCATAAATCCAGGCTCAGTTTGCCACGTAACGTTTAGCCTAAATAATCAGACAGCTCGCTAGCTTGCAGACAAGCAGCCCGTTATCATATAGTCTACACATTTTTTGGTAGGCAAACTAAGTTACATGTCTGCTGATAGTTAGTTTCTAACATTTCGTTTTAACAAGAAGAATAAATGATGGAAGTAATGCATCAAATGAATTCTTTCATTCAAAATGGTTCATGCCTAAATCTTATCACTATTTTGGGTATTGTTTGTTATTGTTAAGTGAAGCCGAAATGCCCAGTGAAAAGAGGAGGATTCAGGAGAGAGAGAGACAACTAAAGGAGGCAGCAAAGAGGAGCACATCACTCCGAAATCTGAAATCAGTGTGGTCAAGTGTGTGACATTTAAAATGTCAATTTGACTTCATAGGATGTTGTTTAATTATGTTTGTGTTCATGTTATGTTCTTCTTCTTCAAGTCATGTTTTTCTGCATTATCGTTAGTAGTAGTTATTTCAGTGTTTTACTTATTTGTATTAATATATTAATAAAGACCCTGTTATTCTCAGTCCTTCAGATAGCCTGTGAGTTTTTTTTTTTTTTGGGGGGGGGGGGGGGGTGCTCTTTTTTCAGGTCAGAGCAACTGCCCCTCAAAATTCCTGTGCACGTCCCTGATGGAGAGGGTGTAAATGTTGTTACTCCGGGAGTGAGCAAGGCGATGGAGGGACTAACGAAAGCTTAGGCACACGGCGAGTGAACTGCTCCATAGGATAAATTGCCGGGGAACCGCTCTAGCCGAGCGGTTTAATGTAGGCTACCTACCGTTAGTGGTGCCGAGATGATGCCTCATGAAACGTCAAAGCCTCAAAGCCAGGTGAACCACCAAAGTGGTTCGTGCTCGAAGCTTCAAATGAGTACGCTAGGGACATCTAGTGGTGAATGAAATTATGACAACCCAACCCAAAATGTGATTTTTGCTTCGTGTGCCGATACATTAAATCATTTGAGAATTGAAGTAATTTCAGTGATACATGTGTGAGTGTGACATTCATAAAATGGCACAGAGCTCATGCTAGAAAATAAATCATTTGGCAAAAGTGTGTCTTAACAGACGCTTTTATCTAAAGCGACTTACATCGGTAAATACACACATTGACACACCGACGGCAGAGTCAACCATGCAAGGCGACAGTCAGCTGTCAGGAGCAAAGTCACAGGGTGAAGACAACACTGAGCTAGGAGGAGCTGGGGATTGAACTAGCAACCTACTGGTTACAGGTCAACTGCTTTATCTCCTGAGCTAAGCCGACCCACACTGCATGATAACTGAGAAGGACTCATTAATTTAATAGCCATTACAGTGTTCTGGACAGTGGTTATTGATTTTTTTTGGCAGAATGATAGAACTGGGGCCGTATTCACAAAGGATCTTAGGGCTAAAAGTAGGTCCTAACTGGCGAATTTAGGAGTAACTCCTAAAAATAATGGGCGTGTCACTCTTAAATTTAGGACTCCTAACTTCTTTCACTAAGAGCAATTCACAAAGTATTTTAAGACTAAAAGTAGCACCTAAGTCTAGGAGAGCTTAAAAGTCCTCAAGAGGACTCCTAACTCAGTAAGACCTATTCACAAAGAATCTTAAAATGCCTGCGAGACGAAATGTTAGGGTATTCAACTTATTGTGGAGTTAATGCGCGATGCAATAACATCCCCGACTAACAGGAATAATCAGATTAGTCCCGAAATAAAATGTTATAAAAATTCTAAATTATAAAAAAATATATATAACTTATAAAAAATAAAAATAATTGCGCCATCAAAAGACGAGGACGTGTTCGTCAATAGGAAGAAAGTGCATTCCATCAACACGCAGGTTGTTTTTGATGCAAATTGATGCAAAATTTTAACATAGCCTACTGGATCTTGTTGCAAAGTGGCCTGGATCTTCAGCTACCCATGATTCGCGCATTTTAATGGTGAGCGGTCTGAGGCAGCTTTTTGAGATGTACCAGTTGGGTGTCACTTGCTGGGTGACAGTGACTATCCATGCAAGACGTGGCTCTAGACACCCGTCCCTACCTCAATCCACAACCGGGAGCACAGTTAAAGTGTAACATGTAAGTGATTACGCATATTACGCTTAGTCCTATGCGTAAAACACATCGTATTGGCTCTTTGCGAGCACACAAACATACACGAAATGTTGTGGAGAGAGGAATTGGGCAGATGAAACGTCGGTTTCATGTCCTCCACGGCGAAATACGCCTCACCCCAGAGAGGGCAAGCACAGTAATCACTGTATGTGCCATTCTACACAACCTCTGCAAGCGGAGGAACATTCCACAGCCAGACGATGATGATGATGATGATGATGATGATGATGGCGATCAACATTACAAGGAATTTGGACGTGTGGAACCGAGTGGACAGGCATTTAGGGATCACTTTGAAAACACATTTTAGGTAAACACCTTGGCACAAATCAGTCAACACTTGGGTAGTTCGTAACATTTATTTTCTTTTAGATTTTACGTATTTTTATTGTTTGCTTTCTCTCTCTCTTGAACGTGCAGGCTACAACGTCATTATCGTGGTCTGCACAAAATTGTCATCATGCGTGTATTCTGCTAACTGCACTATAACTACTTAATAGGAATTCATTTCTAGCCTAGGCTATTTCCTTGTTTTTCGGTGATTCAGTGGGCTCGTCTGAACAACCAATCACCGAACTGACCGCTTCTAAACTCGTGCACGAGAATTGACGTAATCCATAGCAACGGCGCGTCACTCTTAGTTCACTCTTTGTGATTTATCCTTAGTAAGAGTAGGTCTCAGCGGCTTTGTGAATAACTTTTAAGAAAAAACTCCTACGTAAAATGTTTTAGCGCGAGTTAGGAGCACTCCTAGCGGTAAGATAAAATGCTTTGTGAATACGGCCCCTGATTTTGTAAAAGGGGAAATGTGGATGAGATGTGGGGGACAGTGTTTTGTGTAACTTTGGAGGGAGGTGCAGGGGGGGGTAATGTTTCACGTAGCTCCCTACGTGATGTTTACACAATGTGTGATGTTTCGATTGATACTACAGAAAATGCAATGCTCAAACTACTACGATCACAGACTAGTGGTATATTGAATATACCACAGGGTTGTGATCGTATACGGGACATCTTTATAGTCGAAATCTCCCGCCAATACTGAACCCATATTTCGAAGCAGAAGCCCGAGGCGAAGCCTCGAACGTCACACCCTACGTCATTTTGCCAACGTGAATCCTACTCGAAGCGGAGCTTCTCTGGGGGAGGAGCCGAGATACTCGACACACGCCTCGATGCCTCGACGCAAAACGTAACATCACTACCTACCGTGTGACTTTCGTTTTGCCATAATAGTAACCGTTGAATAAAAGCAATAGCTCACTTCAGTTTGTGGCATGTGCTCATAATACCTCTGTGAAGAGGGTCGCCAATAATTCCGCCAATAACAGAGTCCTATGTCATTGACGTCTTCTCACAGGTCTTCACCTAGCGCCACTTCCCAGCTAGCTGCTGCTGCTGAAGCGGCATGTTCAACGCTTTGGACGTTGCTGTTCCTGTCTGTATCCCCAACAGTAGCCGTGAAACTGTGTCATCTTTGGCTGTGTTCAGGGACGCGGGAAGTGGGGGTGCTTAGGGTGCTGCTGTACCCCCCTGGCGGTCCCTGGCTGTAACTGCAAGTGAGAACGTTTGATAGAATTTTATCATACAACATGATTTTTCTTGAAATTATTGACATCCACCCTTTTTGTTATATTTATCATATTAGCATTTCATTTTATTTAGGACATTGTCTGTGTAGGCTGACGAAGGCTATGACGCACAACGCAGAACAATGCTATGTGCGCGGCGGGAAAAATCCAAAAGTCAAGCTTGTTACAAGTGCTATGTGTCACAGAAAATAAGTATTTTCCGATTTTTTTGGCCCCAAGAAGGCAAAACTTCGCGATCAAAACACCAGCCGGACATCCAATTCCCTACATTCCGTATGTAATCTGTCCATAGCTGAATATGGTACTATGCTGATTTTACATAAGCATGTTGGTGTTCAACATCTGTTGTAGTGAACATTCTAAAACTGGTGTAAAATGTTGCTGGCCATATTAATAGACACGTTGAACGTTAAGGCCAATTTCCACTGGAATCGGCACGGAAGCGGCACGGCAGCGAATCGCTCGCCGAAAATAATAGAAACCATTCAAGTGAACGTAGGCTATTCCATTGGATACGGCACCGGCACGGCACGGAACCGTCCCCAAACCGGCACTTCGTTTACGATACTTGTCTCTTCTATTTCTGAAAGTTGCCGGTTCGCTGCCGTGTCTCAGAACACGACTACAGCCAATCAGTTTGCCTTTGCGCATGAATATTCATGAGCTCACATCGATCCCTATGCAATTCACAGGGTATTTATATATTATACATGAGTCTATCTATCATGGTATGGTATCAATAGCTAATCAGTGGCAAAGAAGAAATGAAAGTCTGCGTCGATGCCTCGCAAGTCCAGTGTCGCGAGTGGACGTTGCCATGACATCTAGAAATCATAGGTCTACCGTATTTAATGGGTTATGTCATGTGTATGGTTGACTATAAGGTAGGCCTATGTATATATATATATTATAATGTATATTATAATATATATGGTTTCAATATAACTCGTGAATAATATTGTATGAATACTTATAATTATTCACGTCTTGAGCCATCTGTCGGAACGTGTCCGTGCCGCTTCCAGTGGGGATTGCAGTACGGAACACAGCCGCTTCGCTGCCGTGGCGCTTCCGTGCCGATTCCGGTGGAAATTGGCCTTTATCGTTGTGATTCTGGAATCCCGCACGTAAACTGGTTGGCAAAAAAAAGAGTAAAGACGGACGGTTCATTTGACGGAGAAATCGTCACTTTCCTCATATCAGACAACTCGTAACTCTGGATGAAAATGAAGGCTTTCTTTTACTGTCACTTTGCTTTGTAAACCTTTAGAAATAACCTCCTGAATCCTTGTTATAACGCTGTGTATAATCCCAGACCGCAACAGCTTGTCGGCATGTTGTTAGTGTGTGAAATTCAGCACAGTATCAGCCGAGTTGACTCTAATTTCCACATTGTTTACTTGCTAACGTTTGTGAATAACAGTGGCTAGTTGGCAGAGTTAGTCTTTTTACACACCAGGGGCCTCATTACAGAAAAAATCCTAACTTCTCATCCTAACTTAAGTTAGGGACTCAAAGATAGGAAAAATCCTAACTTCCTATTACAGAAGCAGTCCCTAACCTGTTGGCCGTTTCCTATCTTATCTTTGGCCTCCTATCTTATCTTAACTTAGGTAATCCTAACTGCTCTGTAAATCAGATTTTCGATCTGCAATCGTCAGTTTCTGCACTCAGAATGTGCATGTGATTGATAGAACAAGTTACTTTTAACATTAACAGAGACTGTTGATAAAGGATCTTTGTTAATAACGGCAAGATAGTTGCACTAGTACGACGTCGGGTATTGACACAGGGAACAAGAAGAGGAGTAATAAAGTAGTAAAGTAATTATTCCACCAAAAACGTGTGTGTGTGTGTGTGTGTGTGTGTGTGTGTGTGTGTGTGTGTGTGTGTGTGTGTGTGTGTGTGTGTGTGTGTGTTAAGAACCAATGCAAAGGGTTAAAATGTACCACTATATCAAATCTAACAAAACTCTTCAAAAAGGAAATAATGAAAAAAAAGTATTATTTGAACTGTATTACCTAAGCTAAGGATCCTGAGGATCTCATTTGTTCGTTTTTATTTTATTTCTTGCTTTTTATCGGTCATTCTTTTGTTTTTTATTATCATCTATAAACATGTTCAATAAAAAAGAATAAGAAAAATACGGGGAGAGGTTACCTTTTACACAGCCCGAGATGAAGCCTCGGACGTCACCCGCTACGTCATTTCGCCTACGTGAAGCCTGCTCGATAGGGAGCTTCGCTGGGGGGAGGAGCCGAGGTACAGTCGACACACGCCCCGATGCCTCGACGCAAACCATAACATCACTACATATAGGCTGGGTTGCACCAACATGGATTAAATTAATCCTGGTTTAGGGTTAATCTAGGGTTAGTAAATCTAGGTTTAAACTGGTTTATAATTAATCCGAGATGCGTTGCACATCTTAGTTTTAACTCTGGATTAGTTAACCTAGTTTAAACAAGGATTAAAATAGGATTAGTTTGTGTTCAGTCTGCCATGATGGATCCCGGCGAAATGTGAACAAATTGCACAATATAATCCACAATTTTATGTCTTTTTTATATCCTACATCGTGAAAAAAAACAACTGTTCACGAGAGAGGGCTCGTGAATATATTCACAAGCTCACTTTTTGAATAAAGTTAACCGTTAATTTACCTTAACTGTTACAGTTGACACTGAAATGAACATAAGTAGCTACATTTATTAAGAGATGGCACGTCAACGAGGATCAAACTTTTCCACATTTGAAAAGATGTTGCTGTCGGAATTGATGGAGGACTTTGGTATTATAATTGAGGATAAAAAGACTGACAGCGTTACCCTGGAAAAAAAGGAGGAGACCTGGGTCATGTTAGCGGAGCGCTTCAATGGCTCAACTGGCATTAAGGAGGCGAGGGACAAGTCACAACTGAAAGCCTGCTGGAAGAACTTAAAGGCAAAGGCAAAAAAGGATGCGGCAGAAGAGAGGAGGGGGATGTTTAAAACTGGCGGAGGACCACCACCAATGATTACGGACCCTCTATCGAAAAAAATCATTAATATGATCCCGCAGCAGATTTCCCCCCTCCCTAACCCATACGACGATGACGGCGCATTAGAGAGGAATGCAGCGACAGAAATCGAAAGTAAGTACCGTTAACTAGTAACCATAGCTCGTTAACTACATTTTATAACCGTTTTTATAATATTATTAATAACGTAACTTAGCAGGTTACAATAATGTGTCACCCCCTCTGTCCAAAGCCATTAATCGCAGCAATGAAAGCCTAACGTAAAAAAAAAAAAAACGTTAAAATAGTAACGTTTGTCTTTAGCTGTGGGTATCCTTCTATTAATTTGTTTCATGTCTTCTGTGTTTTTGTTTGTTTAGCTGAGACTTTCATTGTGCTCGACCTGATTGAGCCACTGGAGCCGGATGATGGAAACCTGAGAGAAGAAGCAGCATCACCAGTGAATGCCCCTGCTGAAAAGCGCTCTAAGCTTGGCTGTCACCGGGAACTTCTGAGATTGGAGACAGAAAGATGCATGCTTGACATCGAAAATGCCCACATAAAAAAAGAAGTCCTTTTGCTTCAGAAAGAGGTCCTATCGCTTCAGAAGCAAAAGCTACTCGACATATGCGAGCCGCAACTATAATTTGTAATTAATGAAGTAGCCTAGTAATTAAGTAGTGAATGAATTCTGAAACTGTGATATCATTAACGTATTTATTTTTGAATAAGCAATTGCCTTCCCCCCTGTATTGTGTTATATTTGTATGATAAAATGTTTCTTTCAATTCAATTGTCTCCTTGTCTTGATTTTCTGGTGAGTTCTTCTGGAGGAGAAAGTAAGAAGCATATAAATTAGTAAGTATGGGTTAAGGTAATCTAATGTAGAAGTGCCCTTAGTATCCATCAACATATACAATTATGTCAATACTGACCTTATGCTGCAAAGTGATTTTCAATCAGTGTTCTCCTGACAGCATTGCCATTTGGGTTTGCAGCATTCTGCACTTGAGCATCTTCCAGGTCGTTCTGAAGTGGGTCCTCATCCACCTCTGGTAGCTCGTCTCCTACTCTCTTCCCAAAGTTATACAGCACAGCTACTGCAACGATGACGGCCAGGGTAGTGTCCACTTTTGTGCGGAGTCCCTCTTTTATGCATGGAAATCTCCGCTTCCACACACCAAATAGTCTCTCTATTATTCCTCTGGTTTGAATGTGGGAGTAATTGTAATTTTTCTCTGCCTGGGTCTGAGGGTTCAAAAGAGGTGTCATCAGGTAGGGGCGACATGCATATCCATTGTCACCCACTAGGTGTCCATGGATGTCCCCTTCTTCCAGCAGCGCACAAAGTTGACTGTTGTCGAAGATACGGCTGTCATGTGTGGATCCTGGCCATCTCGCAACAACGTTTGTGATCCTGGCCTGGTCATCGCACACAACCTGGACATTAATCGAGCAGTAGCCCTTTCGATTGCGAAACAGTTCCCCATTCTCACCACCTGGATTGGTAATGGGAACGTGGGTGCAGTCAATAGCCCCAATTACTCCCGGAAAACCTGCTCTCCGATAGAATCCAGCTGTTGTCTCTCTCCTCGGTTCAAACCGTATATACTGACCCTTCAATCTGGCAATTGCCGTCGACACTCTTCTGACAATCCTGCAGACTGTGGATTTATGAACTCCAAAAAGATCCCCGTCAACCAACTGAAAACAGCCGGTAGCGTAAAATCGCAATGCTATTAAAAGCTGTTGAAGTGGTGGCACAGCAAAGTTCCTCTCACTTTGATGCTTGATAGCTGGTCCAACCTTCCCATTGAGGCATATGACAGATTCTTTGGTGAATCTATATCGCTGTGAAAACTCGCTATTTTCATAAAATTCCATTGGGTTTAATCTATCTCTAATTTTCCTGCGAGGAACTCTTTCCTCTAACGCCATCCAGCGAAGATATGCTGCCATGTTCTCAAGAAAACAGCGATAAACCTAACATAAACCTCCTCCAGAGGTGGTTTAAATATAACTGTTAAACCAGGATTAAACTAGGTTTGAAATTGCTGGTGCAACGGATTTAAATTTAATCTCAGTTTAAATTGAGTTTAAACTGAGATTACCAAAGGGTTAAATATAACCAGGATTAATATTAAACTATGTTTAAACCAGGTTAGAGTTTGGTGCAACACGGTTAACAGTTAAACCTGGAATTAATCCAGTTTAAGAGTTAATCCATGTTGGTGCAACCCAGCCATAGTAAGTTTCACCGACGACTGCTTCCTCAACTTGGTCCAATACAAAGCTGGACTTGCGGAACGTCTGGAAATGGAGTCCGGATTAGTACCAACACTCCTCGGCTCAGCGACAAATCTCGGACAAGTAAGTAAACTACCTAAATTACCTTGTTACCCTAGCATTAGCTCTACAGCAGGGCTGCCCAACCTTTTTTGACCCAAGATCTACTTTTCAAATAGCCAACCTCCCGAGGTCTACCGGTCTAGTGTCAACATTGCAAACCTACCTTCAAGCACCGTCATGCCAGCCCACTCATCGAGATCGGCGGTCAAGCCAGCCGACCCAGTTTTTTGCCGTACCTGTATATACTAGCCATTACGGTAATAGCGTCTCGGAACTAGTTTAAAGTAAAAGCATTCGTCGGGTACATACAAAAAGACGGTCAATAAAAGCAAATACTATCAAAGGAAGTGTACGGCCGTTGGGGTATTTACTTTCAAAATAAAAGCCCACCAAAGATTCCAATATGAGACATATTAAATATGATTTTGGATTCAATTTAAAAGAAAATGCCCTGTTATTTCAGGCTCATTTCACTTCAAGGTTATGGTTCACGACCCCATAGTGATACCACGAAGTTTCAGGATATTCTGATGTGGAGTTTCAAAATAAAAGCCCACCAAAAATTCCAATATGAGACATATTAAATATGATTTTGGATTCTATGTAAAAGAAAATGCCCTGTTATTCCAGGGTTAGGGCTAATATGCCTAATATCGGCCTGCAGATATATTGGTCGGGCTCTACAACAAACTAATACAGCTGTATTTTAACAGCGACGTGACCGCAGTAGTTCTAGCGTTTTACTGATGAGGAGATAATCATACATATGGTGCGATCCAGGCAACCCGTAACCCGTGTTTTCACAACCCTCTACCAGATCTATGACCTCGTTACAGCTCGTAACTTACGGTCTGAAATGTGTCCCCGGATGCAGCAGAATGTTATACATCGATCTGGTACGAGTTCACAGGTAGTGAGTTGCGGGTTGGACTGCCATTCCAGGGCCCACTCATATTTTCCCCTTCGCACCTGATTCAAATCAATGGGTTATTTACAGGTTTCTGCAGAGCTTGATGTAATTGTAGTGAGATGATGAGATGATCTTTTACGTTGCATGAAATATGCAAACAAATGAATGTAACATCATTTGATGACTTCATAGATCTAATTTTAAGTCTCTGGCTAATGTAATTCACTAAACATGCGTACCTTATATGTTCTTACAACTTGCACCTGGAATACATACAAAGCAATACATTGAGTACTAATTTGACCTTCTTGTCTCTACACAGGCCAGCCCATCAATTGGTAACTTTCAGGTGTTTCTCTCAAGGGATGTTGCCTGCCATACAGACCACCTGGAAACACATACTGTAGCCACACGGCTATCCTTAAAGACTTTCCGGCCCCACTTCACAAGTAAAGGTATGTACTTTCCACCTTGACTACATTTACATTTGATGTAGTAGATTCTAGGCAGCAAAGACTCTAGGCTGATGCTAGATCCTACCTAAAAAGCCTGGTCCTCTTAGGAAAAGCATCATGACCAGCGCCCTGCAAAGAGACAAACTTGGGAGTTGTATTTCAAAGAGGGAATCAGTCAAGAGCCCAGAAGGGTTTCAAGACTGATATCACATGAGCTGTTAGTCATTCTCAATGAATCATCAATCATCAATGAATTCAAAATGTATAAATGTTAGCTGATTAGCTTAAAGGGAAGGACACGTTGTCGCTTGTTATTGTCAAAATAGAGTAATTGCGCTTGTCTCGCATGTCATGTTGTGCTCAGATTATTTTGCGCTGGTGTTCGTTCAGTGTCCTCCACCTGGTCTCCGCTTGAGCTTTGAGTCTAGGGGGGAGGGTGCTGGAGGAGACATCCCTCTCCAAAACTCTGAATCTTTGTCTGCAGTACACATTTTAAACCCTCGGTCTCAATGGTATATACATACATTTAAATAGTTTAAAATGTACAAATACACAGTTCCTCCTTTTATGCAAACAGTGTACCGAAACAATTACTTTCTGTCATTGTTTTTCTCCCTCTGCAGAAGACTGCGATGCCTTTGGAGACCGTAGCACGCAGCGCGGCGCCACCTCTGAGAGTCTGGGTGTGGACGCCCCTGGCTCCTCCCACATGTCCAGTCACGGTGGGGAGCTGAAGATCCTGAGTGTCTACGGTAAAGGGGAGGGCCCACTGGCGGTGGACCCTCTTCACCGCGTCAGAAGTGGAGGCCCTGAACTCTCTGTCTGCGGACCACAGCGCGGCCAAGAGCCTGGAGCGCGGCGAGCGGCTGGTCTGCCACGAGGAGCTGAGTGTGCAGGTTGGAAATCATCTTCTTATTCAGCATCCAAATGAGAGGCGTCCTCTGTTACAACTGCAGCACACACCCCTAGAAAGCACACCCCTTTATGATTCAGTAAACGCTGCCAAATATGCCCAACTTATGCCCACCTTTTTCCTTGCATGGTCCGCGCGTTTACACTGACCGTGGTCATTTACCGGCTTGATTTCGCACCCCAATTTACACATATTGGCGCTTTTCATTTAGATGTAAATGTGATTAGACAGCTTTGAGGTTCCAGGGAAGGGACTTGGGTAGAGGTGTTGCTGCACTGTCTCTACAACAGAGACAACGCAGTGATTTCAACATGAGTAGTTATAACTGGAGGGGTACTGATATCTGCAAGCTGCTGACCGTCATGGGAGGGAAGGTGATGCAGTCGCATTTAACGAAGACGGTGAGAGAGTGCGATCTAAGAGAAAATACCAGAAGAACTTTCCTTACGATGCTTGGTCAGCAAAGTGGTCAGCCAAATAAAGAATATGTTGTTGATTTTGCGCTTGTAAATAGTGAATCGCGTTTTAGTCTACACTCATCAACTTATTCTTGCATGCGAGAATGAGTGAATCGAAAGAAAAAAGACATTCGGAGTATGCAATTTATTGATAAGACGTGTACTCTCCGTGCATAGCCCCGCCATCTCCAGTGAACCAAGAAAGCTGGCTCCGTTACGAAGGGGGATTTTACCCCCTCTGTTGTACACAGGCAAGACAATGAATTTGCAGGGCGTGCAAAGCCGCGAACGAACCGGGTTGGCAGTGTAAAAATGCATAATGTGTCCTTAATGGGGATTGGCAACTATTCTGTGCAAATGAAAGAATATGTCTTGTATGTGTTTCCTTCTTTATGTGGAAAGCAGCAGACCCCGGACACCATTTCAATCAAGGTTGAAGAGGATATTGGTGGAGGCATGCGCGCTGTAGGTTAGTAATACACATTACATCCATGCCAGCAAACAACCTGGATCAACTGAGAATGTACTTACTTAACTGCGCTGAAAAGCCTGGTCCTCTTTGGAAAAGCATCATGACCAGCGCCCTGTTAAACACGAGTCAAATTTGGGAGTAGCATTTCAAAGATGAAATCAGTCAGGGGCCCAGAAGGATTTCAAGACAGATTCCCCATGAGCTGGTTTATCATTCTCAAACATCAATGAATTCAAAATGTATCTGTTAGCTGATCAGCTTACAGGGAAGGATACATTGTCGCTTGTTATTGTCAAAATAGAATGATTGTGCTTGTCTCGCATGTCGTGTTGTGCTCAGATCCTTTTGCGCTGGTGTTCGTTCAGTGTCCTCCACCTGGCCCCCGCTTGAGCTTTGAGTCTAAGGGGGAGGGTGCTGGAGGAGAAGTCCCTCTCCAAAACTCTGAATCTTTTTCTGCAGTACACATTTTAAACCCTCTGTGACAATGGTACATTTAAATAATTGATTTCATGTGTACAAATATACATTTTTTTCTCCCTCTGCAGAAGACTGCGATGCCTTTGGAGACCGTAGCACGCAGCGCGGCGCCACCTCGGAGAGTCTGGGTGTGGACGGCCCTGGCTCCTCCCACATGTCCAGTCACAGCGGGGAGCTGAAGATCCTTAGCGTCTACGGTAAAGGGGAGGGCCCACTGGCGGTGGACGGCCATGACACCCTCTTCACCGCGTTAGAAGTGGAGGCCCTGAACTCGCTGTCTGCGGACCACAGCGCGGCCAAGAGCCTGGAGCGCGGCGAGCGGCTGGTCTGCCGTGAGGAGCTGAGTGTGCAGGTTGGAAATAATCTTCTTATTCAGCATCCAAATGAGAGGCTTCCTCTGTTACAACTCCAGCACACACCCTTATAAAGCACACTCCTTTATGATTTAATGTTCCGTACGTGTAGCCTGGCTATGGCCAGACCAAGCTCAATCGTAGATTGATCTTTGGTCTGGGGAAGCTGCTGTCATTGTCTTCAGCACAAGAGGCTTGATCAACTTGTTCAACTGACTCTGTACGCAAATGTCTGCTTGCCGTCGCTTCCCTGTCATCATTGTGTTAAACCAGCCAATAGGGCGCCAGGGGGAGAACTAACCAACTTGGTGATTGGCTCCTCCAAAAACGTATCGGAAGCAGAAAGAAATGAATTGCTCTTCTCCAGACCCTTCTGCAGGGCGAATTCAAATCGCCGTCAGAACAGGCTGGGGGCACCCAGTCTATCCTGGGTGGGGATTAACATCTATTCTGTGGAAATGAAAGAATTTTGTCTTGTGTGTGTTTCCCTCTTTTTGGAAAGCAGCAGACCCCAGACACCATTTCAATCAAGGTTGAAGAGGATATTGGTGGAGGCATTCCCGCTGTAGGTTAGTAATACACATTGCATCCATGCAAGCAAACAACGTACCAACTGAGAATGTACTCGATTCTACCTACGCTAAAAAGCCTGGTCCTCTTTTGAAAAGAATCATGACCAAAGCCCTCCTAAAACACAAGGACTACTATACAGTTTATAGTAGAATGATTTACATCTTCTTCATGGCAGGTGTCAGGAATGCTGAATCCGCTCTGATTCCCAGTATAACTACAGTATTGGTAAAGCAGGTGATCGGAAACAACAGATGACCTGGGTTGTGTCTTTATGACCTCCCCACATCCTTAAAAGGCGGAGACGTAGCGGTGCCTTCTCAGCTGAGGCCTTTGACCCTTGACCCCCCAAGGGGAACAAGGGAAATGCATAATAAACAAAAAGAAGTTAGAAAGAAAGTGTCAAAATATACTTCTTCCAATACATCAGTGTGTAAAAGTACATGCTGTATCCCTTTGTGCAAATCATGAATTCAAACCATTACTTTCTCTGTCTTTGTTTTCCTCTCTGAAGAAAACGGCAATGACATCAGAGACTGTAGCACGCAGCGCGGCGACACCTCTGAGAATGTGGGTGTGGACGCCCCTGGCTCCTCCCACATGTCCAGTCACAACGGGGAGCTGCGGATCCTGAGCGTCTACGGAAAAGGGGAGGGCCCACGGGCGGTGGACGGCCATGACACCCTCTTCACCACGTCAGAACCGGAGGCCTTGAGCTCGCTGTCCGTGGACTGCAGCGTGGCCAAGAGCCTGAACTGCAGCGTGCGGTTGGTCCGCCTTGAGGAGCTGACCGGGCATCGGGGCGGCCGCAAGGGCCGGCCCGGTGTCTTGTGTGGCAAGGTTTTTTCCAATAATGACAATATGGTCGTTCACATGAGGACAAAACCCCGCGAGAAGCCGTACGGGTGCGACCAATGCACGAAGCGCTTCAGTGGGAAAGTACACTTGGAGATCCACATGAGGACTCACACCGGAGAGAAGCCCTACAAGTGTGACCAATGCGCAAAGTGCTTCAGTCAAAGTGGACACCTGAAGAGACACTTGAGGACTCACACCGGCGAGAAACCCTACAAGTGCGACCAATGCATGAAGCTCTTCAGTCTGAAATGTCACTTGAAGAGCCACGTGCGGACTCACACCGGGGAGAAACCCTACAAGTGCGACCAATGAATGAAGCTCTTCATATCGAAAACGCACTTGAAGAGCCACATGTGGACTCACACCGGGGAGAAGCCCTGCAAGTGTGACCAATGTACGAAGCTCTTCATTCGGAAAGACCAGCTGAAGATCCACATGAGGACTCACACCGGGGAGAAGCCCTTCAAGTGTGACCAATGCGCAAAGCGCTTCAGACAGATAGGCAGCCTGAAGAGACACATGAGGACTCACACCGGCGAGAAACCCTACAAGTGCGACCAATGCATGAAGCTCTTCAGTCTGAACTGTCACTTGAAGATCCACATGAGGACTCACACCGGGGAGAAGCCCTACAGGTGCGACCAATGCGCAATGCGCTTCTTAACGACAAGCCACCTTAAGACCCACATGTGGACTCACACCGGGGAGAAGCCCTACAAGTGCGACCAATGTACGAAGCTCTTCATTCGGAAAGACAAGCTGGAGATCCACATGAGGACTCACACCGGGGAGAAGCCTTACAAGTGTGACCAATGTACGAAGCTCTTCAGACAGAGAGGCAGCCTGAAGAGACACATGAGGACTCACACCCGCGAGAAGCCCTACAAGTGTGACCAATGCACGGAGCGCTTCATTTATAAAGCCTGCCTGAAGAGCCACATGAAGACTCACACCGGAGAGAAGCCCGACAGGTCTGAACAAATGCACAAAGCTCTTCAGTCAGAAAAGGCACCTGGAGGACCACATGTGTTATGTATTTTAAGCACGTAAGCTGCCCCCACATAGCCACTAGGAAGCAGGATCGAACACACAAGCTGTAATATCTACCCCAGCCACAGAATCAGAATCAGAATCTCTTTATTGTCATTACACAAAGTGCACCGAAATTGGGGTAGAGGCTCTCAAAATAAGTGCTTTTAAAACAAAAACTAAAAGAGAAAATGAGTGTATTTTTTGAAAATAAATTTAGAATGTTGAACTCAAAAAAATATACATATACATTTTAAAATATCAGCCAATTTAAAAGGTCAGATTGGTATGATAATGCAGTCATTTATAATTCTGCATTATTTAGAGAAATAACAGCTCTGGGGTAGAAACTGTTTTTAAGCCTATTTGTTCTTGACCTGATTGCCCTGTAGCGCCTCCCAGAGGGCAACAGTTCAAACAGGTTATGGCCTGGGTGGGATGAGTCTCAGGATGCTATGAGCTCTCCTGAGGCAGTGTCTATTGTACACATCCTCAAGAGAGAGAAGAGGACATCCAATGACTTTTTGTGCCGTTTTTATGACCCTCTGGAGTGCTTTCCTCTCAGCTGCAGTGCAACTGGCAAACCACAGCGAGATGCCGTAGCTTAGGACAGTCTCAATGGTGCAGCGATAAAAGCTCATCAGCATTTTCTCCTGAAGATTGTTCTTCCTGAGGATCCTTAGGAAATACAATCTCTGTTGGGCCTTTTTCAGAAGCGCCTTGGTGTTTATTGTCCAGGTCAGGTCCTGCTGAATGTGCATGCCCAGGAACCAAGAAGGCAGCATCTTTAAGACAGACGCGGAAGCTGAAGCTAAGAGCTAGACCACGCCCACTTCACACAAGCCACGCCTGCTTGGTCCATTTTCAGCGACCGGAGCCAGCGGAGGTCAGAGAATCATAGGCGCCCCGCAGAGAGAGTCGGGCCTAAGCCCGGGGCTCGAAGTAGCTCACGGTATTTCTCTCTGCTAGTGTTGGATACAATTCCCTCCCTTTTGCTTCATAGTTACCATACCGAAATACTTAAACAAATAAAGTGAGTTAAAAGCCACCCGTTTCGAACTACTTTCAACAAGAGCAAGACAATTGCCACATGAGGACTCACTCCGGGGAGAAGCCCTACATGGGTGACCAATGCGCAAGGCGCTTCAGTCATATGGCGAGTGGATAGTGCCAAACCTAAGGATTCCCTCTATGGCGAGTGGATAGTGCCAAACCTAAGGATTCCCTGGAAGAGGCGAAGGAGCAGCCTACCCTACGTCGCCGTGGGAACGTGTGAAATTTTGAATGGGATTGATTGGGACTGCAGACGAGAGACCAGCAGCGACGTCACGGCGACGGCATGGAAGATCCGCCCACCGGCGGCGGTGTCACGGCGACGTACAGAAGGAAATTCAGACAAAATGTACGTCTACTCTCGACGTGTGGATAAGTTCGTCGCCACTAAGACGCCTGCTACCCTACGTCGCCGTGGGAACGCCTGAACTTGGTATGTGGCCACAAAGCGCTTCAGTGTGATTTTATGACGTAGTTTACGATTAACTAGTGTTTTATGCAACCAGCACATTTATATCACTTGGAACACCAATGTATAATGTAGGACAGATAAACTGTTGTTTAAATGTAGGCCATTTTGATGGTGCCTGTTTTGATACGGTTATTCACTCTCAAAGTAGACCTATTATTGTTTTAGTTGAGATAATGAATTGCTAATTTGTTTGGGTAAAGCGCTTCCGTGTGATTTTATGACTTAGTTTAGGATTTACTAGTGTTTTATACAACCAGCACATTTATATCACTTGGAACAGCAATGTATAATGGTGTAGGACGGATAAAGTGTTGTTTAAATGTAGACTATTTTGATGGTGCCTGTTTTGATACGGTTATTCACTCTCAAAGTAGACCTATTATTGTTTTAGTTGAGATAATGAATTGCTAATTTGTTTGGGTAATTTACTGTAATTAAAATGGGTAGGTCTACAGACTTGGCATTAAACACCACTGAAAGTGTTATCTTTTACTACAGTATATCTGTTAAGAGTCACATTTATACTTAATATTTATATTAATGTAATTAGATAAATGAATTTGATTTGAAGGTTTATTTTGGTTATTGGTTATTGGGTTTATTTAATCAGAGTCATACAGAAGAAATTGTGTAGATTATTCATTGATTGAGATAACAATGCTAAGAATATCTGATGTGGTGTAAAATAAAGGAGATGACAATGGCAGCCAACATAACCAGCGTTAAATCTCCTCTCTTGCCTGTTTTCATATTTCCTTGTACACACAGGAGACTATAGATCTACCAACACAACAATTTATTATCCGTACACAACCCAGTCTCACCAATATGCGTACAGATCGCACGGTTTGACACTTTCAAAATGCGTGCAGTACATACGCCAAATGACCATTTCGCCTGCATATGATACGCAAAACCCAGCATTAACTACTGTGGAGGGCGGATGCGTCCATTTCGCGTGCATATGATACGCAAATCCCAGCATTAACTGAATGTGAAATGCAATATTTTAGGACAGATTCACCATTAAACGTGTTTCTAATGACATTTCTAGCGAGAAATGTACTTTTTCCTTGAATAATCTTCAGTCAGTGAATGTGTATGATCATTATTAATCTTTATTATCTGAATGGGAAATGCAATATTTTAGGACCGATTCACCGTTAAACGTGTTTCTAATAACGTTTCTAGCGAGAAATATACTTTTTACTTGCATAATCTTCAGTCAGTGATTGTGTCTGATCTTTAGTTTTATAGTTATTAGGAAGATTTTATCGGCTCGCTCGCATGTTTCAACGACGTCAGACGCTGCTTTCGCTAAACTAGCAGCTCACGTGTTTCCTGCGTTTGTGTTATTAAACCGTTACTTTAATGATAATGATATCTTGTTAGAAACACGCATATCCGAGAGCCAACCCAGTCGACAAAAGCATACGTTGACAGTGTACGTTTTCGTGAACCCTGGATTACGTCGCATTTCAACATAAAATAGCGTGTCACACACATACACACACACACACACACACACACACACACACACACACACACACACACACACACACACACACACACACACACACACAAAATGCATTTCGCTGCTTAAACAACAACATATATTATATTCCCTAAAATATTATTACTTTCAAAACATTGGCCAAAGTGGAATATCTTTTTTTATTTGGGCTGCTTCTAGGACATTTTGGGTGGATTTTGAACGGTATGTGGGCAGGACGTTTTTTGCAGGACCTGGCAACCCTGCGCTGTTGCCCGACGTGCTGAAATGCTCCGGAACAGATCTGGATCCACTATGGCCAAAAGACTTGTATGCCCCCCCTCCCCCCTTAAATAAATACTATGGCAGAATAAAGAATAAATTCATGCATTATCATTCAACTTGAACATGTGTTTTCACAGTATAGCGTGGTGGAGGGATGACGTATGTTGGCCAACCCGGAAGCGTCGCCCTGGGTTCCCTTGACAAAAAGCCAACGGGGTTTTCCATTGGATTTTGGATTATTGCAGAAAAATTAGCATCTTTGAAGCACCCCCTCAAAAACCGAAAATAAATAAATAAATAAAAATATTCTTGCTCCAAAGAACGAAATGTAAACCAATGCATTCTGAATGGGAGTGTTTCTCCGATTTTTCCATGCTACACAGAACGAAATGTAAACCCATGCAAATAAAGACTTCATGGTCATAATAATTTAAATATCATTAATCTCCTGAGGGTGGTATTCTATTTTTTTCAACGGGGCTGCATCCAGTCACTTGACCGTCATAGTTGCTATGGTGGTTGCTATCGACCGCCCCCTCATACTTACATGGCTCTAAAAACCACGCGGCAAAGGAGCTTCCGTAAATTGTGTTGTTTTTGTCGTAAACTAGGGTCCGATGGTTAAAAAAAATAGACAGATATTCCAATGTATCCTTAAAAGGCAGCTTGGATGTTTTTTTTTTCTGCAGTTTAGACTTCTTCTATAACCTATTTTTGAAAGCAAAACACCAAGCTCATTGATTTAACGAGGCAGGGTTATTTGAACCAATTTATTAAATAAATATTTGTGAGAGGTCATTCCTTCTCCTGAGTTTGCTTCCTATTTATGTCTAGTATACACCCCTACTGTCCACAAGCATCCCCCCCCCCCCCCTCCCCATATGGATTTAGAGAATTGTTGCCACGTCCCAGTGGTGGAGGTATCATATATGAAAGAGGGCATTCAATTATAGCCTACTACAATGATCAATTAGGAGGCTGAAGCCCTAAAGGAAGTGATGCAATAGGTGACTGAGTCGACAACATTTAAGTAAGCTCTACCTTGGGGTCTCATATATCAGGGGGTCTGAAAGGACGCATACGCTTCAACCTGTGGCTCCTGCCCTACAGGAAAAACTCAGCAAGTGCTCCATCTCTTTGCAGCTCACCCAGCGGCTCGCTTGCAAGATTTTGGCCTGAAGTTCTTCCCAGACCTACACCCTAGCCATCCAACATGCATATCTGAGAATCAGCCCTCTCTTTAATAATGACAAAAAGTTATCAGAGAAATACACATTAACTTTTTGTTATCTCATAAGCGGCGTGGTGCCGGCTCCTTTTGACCTTTTGACCCCAGACTTCAAAAACGTGGCCACAGGCCAGCTGTGTCTACACACCTTAAGCCACAAATGTACACCTCCATCCCACAAAAAATGAGGACTAGAAACAAACCTCTGTCTTATGTACATTTACTGTACTGTTGGAGGTCACGCCCCTTTTCCGGCCTTTTCGAGATAGCTAGGGATGCTAAAATGTTTACACACATTTCCCGGGGCCCCGAGAACGACATATCCGAGATTTGGAGTTCTAGCCCTTAGAGAAAAAAAGTTTTCCCAAATGGACTGTCATTTGGACAAAGCCCCTCAGAAGTGTTGCCTGCAAGACCTAATGGTTCAGAATGTGGTGGAAAAACAGTTTTTGAGATAGGAAGGTCCTACCGCCCTGAAATTTGAATACCTTATTCTAGGGCCTAACTGGGACCCCCACACCGAAACTTGGCCCGGTCAGACCCCGAGGGCAGGAAGGGGGGGTCCTTCCTGCCCGAAACTTGGCCCAGTCGGACCCCGAGTTCAGGAAGGGGGGGCCTGGACTTTCATAATCTTCGCTCGGTGAATGTAAAGGATGTTTGGTCGGATGTTATGACGAAGAATCATAATGTGAATGGGAATATTCTATAAATGTCTTGATATCATCTTTCGTCTCAACACTTCTGCTGCAGCATCTTAAAGTCTCACTCCGAGAACCTTAGAATATGAATCAATCCATTAGAAGTATGAAAATATCTTCCCGGTAGCGTAACGGGGCAAACAAGGTGTCCTTTGACATCTACGTTTCGAGGCGATTGCAACAGTGCCACACATGATCATATTTGAATATGTTTCGGGGTAGTAATTAGCTGTCGATTTTGGAGGCCTTTATCAATAATGACCACCTATAGATTTGCTTCCCGATGGAGATTTTTGACAAATTACATGTTATTTTGCATCTATACGTTAAGCTGAGTCCAATGAGATCAAGCTCGCCCTCTTGCTACACCGAGATCATGTCCTAGACCTAGGTGTACCATGTAAAATACATGTTACCATTTGCTAGAGTGTCATGCTCGGTGTCATTGGACTCAGCTCAACGTGTAGATGCTAAATAACATGTAATTTGTCACAAATTTCTATCGGGAAGCAAATCAATAGCTGCTCATTATTGATTAAGGCCTCCGATTTCGACAGCTAATTACTACCATTAAACATGTTCGAATATGCTCATGTGTGGCACTGTTGCAATCGCCTCGAAACGTAGATGTCAAAGGACACCTTGTTTGCCCCGTTACGCTACCGGGAAGATATTTACATGCTTCTGATTGACTAATGAATTGATGCAGCTATTCCCCCAGAAGTCAGGGGTCAAAAGGTAAAAAGGAGCCGGCACCAAGCCGCTTATGAGACAAAAGTTAATGTGTATTTCTCTCATAACGTTTGGTCATTATTAAAGAGAGGCCTGATTCTCAGATATGCAGGTTGGATGGCTACGTGATGCTTGTGGACAGTAGGGTTGTACACTAGACATAAATAGGAAGCAAACTCGGGAGATGGAATGACCTCACAAATATTTATTTAATAAATTGGTTCAAATAACCCTGCCTCGTTAAATCAATGAGCTTGGTGTTTTGCTTTCAAAAATAGGTTATAGAAGAAGTCTAAACTGCAGAAAATAAAAACATCCAAGCTGCCTTTTAAGGATACCTTGGAATATCCGTCTATTTTTTAACCATCGGACCCTAGTTTACGACAAAAACAACACAATTTACGGCAGCTCCTTTGCCGCGTGGTTTTTAGAGCCGAGCCATGTATGAGGGGGCGGTCGATAGCAACCACCATAGCAACCATGACGGTCAAGTGACTGGATGCAGCCCCGTTGAAAAAAATAGAATACCACCCTCAGGAGATTAATGATATTTAAATTATTATGACCATGAAGTCTTTATTTGCATGGGTTTACATTTCGTTCTGTGTAGCATGGAAAAATCGGAGAAACACTCCCATTCAGAATGCATTGGTTTACATTTCGTTCTTTGGAGCAAGGATATTTTTATTTATTTATTTATTTTCAGTTTTTGAGGGGGTGCTTCAAAGATGCTAATTTTTCTGCAATAATCCAAAATCCAATGGAAAACCCCGTTGGCTTTTTGTCAAGGGAACCCAGGGCGACGCTTCCGGGTTGGCCAACATACGTCATCCCTCCACCACGCTATACTGTGAAAACACATGTTCAAGTTGAATGATAATGCATGAATTTATTCTTTATTCTGCCATAGTATTTATTTAAGGGGGGAGGGGGGCATACAAGTCTTTTGGCCATAGTGGATCCAGATCTGTTCCGGAGCATTTCTGCACGTCGGGCAACAGCGCAGGGTTGCCAGGTCCTGCAAAAAACGTCCTGCCCACATACCGTTCAAAATCCACCCAAAATGTCCTAGAAGCAGCCCAAATAAAAAAGATATTCCACTTTGGCCAATGTTTTGAAAGTAATAATATTTGAGGGAATATAATATATGTTGTTGTTTAAGCAGCGAAATGCATTGTTTGTGTGTGTGTGTGTGTGTGTGTGTGTGTGTGTGTGTGTGTGTGTGTGTGTGTGTGTGTATAACACGCTATTTTATGTTGAAATGCGACGTAATCCAGGGTTCACGAAAACGTACACTGTCAACGTATGCTTTTGTCGACTGGGTTGGCTCTCGGATATGCGTGTTTCTAACAAGATGATATCATTAAAGGTTACATAAAGTAACGGTTTAATAACACAAACGCAGGAAACACGTGAGCTGCTAGTTTAGCGAAAGCAGCGTCTGACGTCGTTGAAACATGCGAGCGAGCCGATAAAATCTTCCTCATAACTATAAAACTAAAGATCAGACACAATCACTGACTGAAGATTATGCAATATTTATATTTCTCGCTAGAAACGTTATTAGAAACACGTTTAACGGTGAATCGGTCCTAAAATATTGCATTTCCCATTCAGATAATAAAGATTAATAATGATCATACACATTCACTGACTGAAGATTATTCCAGGAAAAAGTAAATTTCTCGCTAGAATTGTCATTAGAAACACGTTTAATGGTGAATCTGTCCTAAAATATTGCATTTCACATTCAGTTAATGCTGGGATTTGCGTTTCATATGCACGCGAAATGGACGCATCCGCCCTCCACAGTAGTTAATGCTGGGTTTTGCGTATCATATGCACGCGAAATGGTCATTTGCCGTATGTACTGCACGCATTTTGAAAGTGTCAAACCGTGCGATCTGTACGCATATTGGTGAGACTGGGTTGCCGTACAATACCAAGAATAAACAGATTTTCACGAGTATATGATTACAATCATGAATACAATTTGAATTAAGCTCACATTCACAAACAAATATATTCTAAATGAATACTCTGAGCAAGCATGACAATACTGCAAGGCAAGCCATTGCATCATGTCTTGTACTACACTAATGCTACTCAATACCTTTGCAAATACTTTGCAGGAGGGAGAAGCCCAGCACAGTGACCTGACTGCAATCGTGTGTTTGAGGCACTTTTCATCCAACTCTACGAGCAGTACTGTGGATCAAGGCGCGTATGTGGAGTCAGGCACCATTGTTTGAGCCATACCCCCACATCCGGCAAGTCATTATTATTAATATCATGGTGATGGAGAAAAGCACCACCCGGCTCCAAGTGATAAATACTGCGACAATCACAAGATGTTGAGTTTATAAACACTTTACCCAGCCAATAATAACCTAGTATCTGTGCCATTTCCTGTGTAGCCATGTTGTCATCTGATATTATGCTTTGTTATACAAAAAAGGTAATACTTTTAGGCACTGCACAGGGAGAACCCATAGAGGCTCCATCTTCTGTTCTGAGGCCTGCTCCTGAGCTTCCTCTCCAGTCAACTAAACCAGCTCTTCAACCACTTGCCCACACCTCCACTTCTCCTGCCTGCCTCCCAGATTCTGGTTCCTGTGGTTCCGGTTCTAAACCTGCAGAAGCGTCTCGTCCCAGTTCCACGTTTTTATGCTTTGCCAGACCCTTATTGGATGACTACAATCAAAGCTTTTGTTTGGCCGTCTGCCAAAATAATAGATGTTGGCTTACAACTAGTGACTACAATGAAGTCTTCTATCTGCCCAATAATGTTTTTCTTCTTTCTTGCCTTCTCAAATTCAACATTTGTATGGTTAATTATCTGCTGTCAAAGCACAGATTCTGTTGAATGATCAATGCTTAAAATTTACTTTGAAACACAGATGAATGCGGTTGTTAATTCACAAATGTTTTCTGTTTCATCAAAGAAATTCCATTGTGATCATTTACATTGTTACATTGATTTATATATTAACTACAACTTTTGTAAAAGAAAGTGAACTAGAACTGCAAGCAGTTATGCAGGGGTCCAAGAAGTGTGCATTTCGCCGGCACAACGCGACATGAAATGTGCATTTCGCCGGCACAACATAGCCTAGATAGAAAACAGAAAATGTCATCGGCCTGGGGGGTATTCCACGAATGGACGTTTAACAAACAGAGTTAACGCTGAACTCTAGGTTGAGTGAGCCTGTGCCAACTAAACCAGAGCTGTCGGTTCCACCGCACCGGTTATGCATTAGTTCAATCAACACAGGGTTGGTTAACACAGGGTTGTGCGCGTCCACGCCAAACCTATAAAGAAGTGATTTATGGATCATGGAAACCCTGATCCATAAACCTCTCCTGGAACCGTCACCTTATCGTGGTGGAGAGGTTTGCGTGTCCCTGTGAACCTGAGGGCTGTGCTGTCTGGAGCCTTGTGCTCCTGGTAGGGTCTCTCATGGCAGAGTGGTCTCAGGCGAGGGGCCAGACTAAGAATGGTTCAAAAATCCTCAATGAATAACGGAAATAGAGGAGATGTGACCCGGCCCGGAGGAAGCCCGGGGCCCCCGTCTGGAGCTAGGCCCAGACGGAGGGCTCGATGGCGAGCGCCTGGTGGCCGGGTTTGCCACGGAGCCCGGTCGGGCAAAGCCCGAACAAACTACGTGGCACCCCCCCTCTCTTCATCTCATGGGCCCACCACCTGTGGGAAGACCCGTTGGGGTCGGGTGCGCAGCCACATGGGTGGCAGCGAAGGTCAGGGGTCTCGACGGACCAGACCCGGGCGGCAGAAGCTGGCTCTGGGGACGTGGAACGTCACCTCGCTGTGGGGAAAGGAACCGGAGCTTGTGAGGGAGGTGGAGCGCTATCAGTTAGATCTGGTGGGGCTTACCTCCACGCACAGTCTCAGCTCTGGTACCGTACTCCTGGATAAGGGTTGGACTCTATTCTTCTCCGGAGTTGCCAAGGGCGTGAGGCGCCGGGCGGGTGTGGGGATACTCATAAATCCCCGGCTGAGCGCCGCGGTGTTGGAGTTTACCCCGGTAGACGAGAGGGTCGCCTCCCTGCGCCTAAGGGTTGTAGGGGGGAAAACTCTGACTGTTGTTTGTGCGTATGCACCAAACAGCAGCTCAGAGTACTCGGCCTTCTTGGAGACCCTGAATGGAGTCCTGTATGGGGCTCCAGTAGGGGACTCCGTAGTTCTGCTGGGTGACTTCAACGCCCACGTGGGCAACGATGGAGACACCTGGAGAGGCGTGGTGGGGAGGAACGGCCTCCCTGATCTAAACCCGAGCGGTCGTTTGTTATTGGACTTCTGTGCTAGTCATGGATTATCCATAACAAACACCATGTTCGAACATAAGGGTGCTCATACGTGTACCTGGTACCAGAGTACCCTAGGCCGAAGATCAATGATCGATTTTGTGATCGTGTCATCTGATCTGAGGCCGCATGTTTTGGACACTCGGGTAAAGAGAGGGGCGGAACTGTCAACGACCACCATCTAGTTGTGAGTTGGATCAGGGAATGGGGGAAATTTCCGGATAGACCTGGTAAGCCCAAACGCGTAGTGCGGGTGAACTGGGAACGTCTGGAGGAGGCCCCCGTCCTAGGTATCTTCAACTCACACCTCCGGCGGAGTTTTTCTAGCATTCCTGTGGAGGTTGGGGGCATTGAGCCGGAGTGGGCGGTGTTCAAAGCCTCCATTGCTGAAGCTGCGGTGGCTAGCTGTGGCCTCAGGGTCTTAGGCTCCTCAAGGGGCGGTAACCCTCGGACACCGTGGTGGACACCGGTGGTCAGGGAAGCCGTCCGATTGAAGAAGGAGGCCTTCCGGGATATGATATCCTGGAGGACTCCTGACTCGGTTGCAGGGTACCGACAGGCCCGAAGGGCTGCAGCTGCTGCCGTGTCGGAGGCTAAGCAGCGGGTGTGGGAGAAGTTCGGAGAGGCCATGGAGAAGGACTTTCGGTCGGCACCAAAGTGTTTCTGGAAGACTATCCGGCACCTCAGGAGGGGGAAACGGGGAACCGTCCAAGCTGTGTACAGTAAGGATGGGACTCTGTTGACCTCAACTGAGGAGGTCGTCGGACGTTGGAAGGAACACTTTGAGGAACTTGTGAATCCGAATAACACGCCCTCTATGTTGGAGGCAGAGCTCGAGGTTGATGGTGTTTCGTCGTCAATTTCCCTGGTGGAGGTCACTGAGGTAGTCAAACATCTCCGCAGTGGCAAAGCCCCAGGGATTGATGAGATCCAGCCAGAAATGCTAAAGGCTCTGGGTGTTGAGGGGCTGTCATGGTTGACACGCCTATTCAACATCGCGTGGGAGTCGGGTACAGTGCCAAAGGAGTGGCAAACCGGGGTGGTGGTTCCCCTGTTCAAAAAGGGGGACCAGAGAGTGTGTGCCAATTACCGGGGTATCACACTTCTCAGCCTCCCTGGTAAAGTCTACTTCAAGGTGCTGGAAAGGAGGGTTCGGCCGATCGTCGAACCTCAGATTGAAGAGGAACAATGCGGTTTTCGCCCCGGACGTGGAACTACGGACCAGCTCTTCACTCTCGCAAGGATCCTGGAGGGGGCCTGGGAGTATGCCCATCCGGTCTACATGTGTTTTGTGGATCTGGAGAAGGCGTATGACCGGGTCCCCCGGGAGAAACTGTGGGAGGTGCTGCGGGAGTATGGGATAAGGGGGCCTATCCTCAGGGCCATCCAATCCCTGTACTCCCAAAGCGAGAGCTGTGTTCGCGTCCTCGGCAGCCAGTCAGTTTCGTTCTCGTGGGTGCTGGGCTCCGCCAGGGCTACGCCTTGTCACCAATCCTGTTTGTGATATACATGGACAGGATATCGAGGCGTAGTCGTGGTGGGGAGGGGTTGCAGTTCGGTGGTCTGAGGATCTCGTCACTGCTTTTTGCAGATGATGTGGTCCTCATGGGATCATCGGCCTGTGACCTTCAGCACTCACTGGATCGGCTGGCGGCCGAGTGTGAAGCGGCTGGGATGAGGATCAGCACCGCTAAATCTGAGGCCATGACTCTTAGCAGGAAACCGATGGATTGCTTACTCCGGGTAGGAAATGAGTCCTGTTTCTGTCCGGTCTGTTTCGCGAGTGAGGGTACTATGGAACGTGAGATTGGCCGGAGAATCGGAGCAGCGGGGGCGGTATTGCGTTCGCTTTACCGCACCGTTGTAACGAAAAGAGAGCTGAGCCGCAAGGCAAAGCTCTCGATCTACCGGTCGATCTTCGTTCCTATCCTCACCTATGGTCATGAGGGCTGGGTGATGACCGAAAGGACGAGATCGCGGGTACAAGCGGCCGAGATGAGTTTTCTCAGAAGGGTGGTTGGCGTCTCCCTTAGGGATAGGGTGAGAAGCTCAGCCATCCGTGAGGAACTCGGATTAGAGCCGCTGCTCCTTTACTTAGAAAGGAGTCAGCTGAGGTGGTTCGGGCATCTGGTAAGGATGCCCACTGGGCGCCTTCCTTGGGAGGTGTTTCAGGCACGTCCAGTGGGGAGGAGACCTCGGGGAAGACCCAGGACTAGGTGGAGAGATTATATCTCAACACTGGCCTGGGAACGCCTCGGGATCCCCCCCGTCAGAGTTGGTCAATGTGGCCCGGGAAAGGGAAGTCTGGGGCCCCCGGCTTGAGCTGCTCCCCCCGCGACCCGACCCCGGATAAGCGGAAGAAAATGAGATGAGATGAGATGAACCCTGATCGAAATGGGGAAACGGGCAGCTTGAAAGTGAAAATGTCATGTTGTCCTGGGAACCGGATTTTCAGTTCTAAACAACCGAACGAGATATGGCGTTGAGATGTGCGAGAGATGTGTTGTTTCTTTCAAAATGAAAATAAATCAATATCAAGAGGTGAAAATCACTACCAATCGAAACATGTCGAGGCGTTAATGTAGCCTATTCACTGCACGCTACTGTGGAGAAGGCTATTTAAATATATTAAAGATTTGCGTGAGAATCTATCTCTCCAGCAAAAAGTCATCCGGATATATAGCCGTGGTCTTATAAATCTCTCCCGGTGGATTGCACGAATAATTGGCGCTCCGGTATCAACAGGGCTCTCATCAAAAGGGCATGCCATTGTGAACACATGGACTCTGCGGTGAACGCAGCTTTAAATCCCCAAAACCGGGTTATGTTCCAAACTTAACCTGCACAAAACCTGGTCCGACCAGGTTTGATTCAGAGCATATGTTGACATACCGTGTTCATTTTGGAACGGAAACCCTAGGGATACCCCAAACCCTCGGTTAATTTGCCCGGTTATGTGATAAAACCGGCTTTAAGGAATAGGCCTACCCCTATGAAGTGACATCATGCCCATACAATCATCAATCATCAATTATTTTTTTCCTTTTATTCCTAGTCTGTTTTACATAGTTTTGAATGATGACTATATGCTCTGTAAGGTGACCTTGGGTGTCTTGAAAGGCGCCTCTAAATTAAATGTATTATTATTATTATTATCAAAACATTTTTGAGATCTGTTTTAAAACAGTTTGTCTTTTTGACGCATAAAAACTAACGTTTTTTATAAAATGTCATCAACTTATTCATCAACAAGTCATTAGATATATTAATACCAGAAAATAATGAAGAAAAAATTATATATATAGACTGGGAATCGAACCCCAGTCCCAACGGCGGCGGCGTGCATATCCTCCCCACACGGCGGCGGCGTAGCAGCTCCACACGTTCATTTCACACGTTGTTATCCTTCTCCAGGGAATCCTGGCACTATCCACTCGCCATACGGCGGTGTCACGGCGACGTACATAAGGAAATTCAGACAAAATGTACGTCTACTCTCGACGTGTGGATAAGTTCGTTGCCACTAAGACGCCTGCTACCCTACGTCGCCGTGAGAACGCCTGAACTAGAGAGAAGGCTATTTAAATATATTAAAGATTTGCGTGAGAATCTGTATCTCTCCAGCAAAAAGTCATTCGGATATAGCCGTGGTCTCTCTCCCGGTGGATTGCACGAATAATTGGCGCTCCGGTATCAACAGGGCTCTCATCAAAAGGGCATGCCATTGTGAACATATGGAATCTGCGGTGAACGCAGCTTTAAATCCCCAAAACCGGGTTATGTTCCAAACTTAACCTGCACAAAACCTGGTCCGACCAGGTTTGATTCAGAGCATATGTTGCTATAGTAACTAACATAATAATAATAATAAATTTCATTTAGAGGCGCCTTTCAAGACACCCAAGGTCACCTTACAGAGCATATAGTCATCATACATTTTTTAAAAAAAACAAGACATTGTGGAAAAATAAATAAATTAATAAATTAACATAAGCAATAAGAAATAAATAAAACAAAAAAAAAAAAAAAAAAAAGAAATCAAAACAGTGATCAGTTAGACGTTGTGTGCGAGTTTGAACAGGTGAGTTTTTAGTTGTGACTTGAAGGTTGTAATGGTGTCTGACTGTTTTATGTGTGGGGGGAGGGAGTTCCAGAGCCTGGGTGCTGAACAGCTGAATGACCGGGCACCCATTGTAGTGAGTCGTGATGTGGGGATACATAGTAGTCCAGCAGAGGTTGAGCGGAGGGAGCGGGAGGGAGTGTATTCTTGGAGGAGGTCGCAGAGATAACTGGGGGCTAGGTTGTGGAGAGCTTTGTAGGTGAGGAGTAGGGTTTTGTATTGGATACGGTAGTGTACTGGGAGCCAGTGAAGTTGAATGAGGACAGGGGTGATGTGGTCAGATGATTTGGTGCGGGTGATGATCCGGGCGGCTGAGTTCTGAATGATCTGCAGTCTGTTGATGAGTTTGGTGGGGAGTCCGGTGAGGAGGGCGTTGCAGTAGTCTATGCGTGATGTGACAAATGAGTGAACTAGGATTTCAGTGCTGGATTGGGTCAGTGATGGGCGGAGTCTGGCGATGTTGCGGAGGTGGAAGAATGCAGTCCGGGTGATGTTGTGAATATGGGGTGCGAATGAGAGGGTGTTGTCCAGGATGACGCCGAGGCTCTTGACTTTGGAGGAGAAGGGTACTGGGAATCCATCGATAATTATGAGTGGAGCTGGGGTGTGTTGTGATTTAGTGAGGGTGGATTTGGATCCGATGAGCAGGGCCTCGGTCTTCTTTCCATTGAGTTTCAGGAAGTTCCTGCTCAACCAGCTCCGGATCTCTTCCAGGCACGTGATGAGGGAGGTGGGGGGGATGGCAGCGGTGGGTTTGGTGGAGATGTAGACCTGTGTGTCGTCAGCGTAGCAGTGAAAATGGACCCCATGGTGACGGAGGAGTGTGCCCAGCGGGAGGAGGTAAGTGGTGAAGAGGAGTGGACCCAAGACTGACCCCTGGGGGACACCCAGTGAGACACCTGAACACCCAGACTTGTGGTTGCTTAGTTGAACAAATTGTTGACGGCCGGTGAGGTAGGATGTAAACCAGGAGAGTGCAGCACCAGTGATCCCAATACCAGCTAGGCGGTCAAGGAGCAGAGGGTGGGAGATGGTGTCGAATGCTGCGCTGAGATCGAGGAGGATGAGAATGGTGAGTAATCCAGAGTCGGCTGCAAGGAGGAGGTCGTTGGTGATTTTGACAAGGGCTGTTTCAGTGCTGTGTTTTGGACGGAAGCCAGATTGGAACGGTTCATGGAGATTGTTAATGTCGAGGTGGGACTGTAGTTGTGCGGCAACCACCCTTTCAAGTGTTTTGGAGATGAAAGGGAGATTGGAGATGGGCCGGTAATGGTTAAGGTCAGTTGGGTCAGCACCAGGTTTTTTCAGGATGGGAGTGATGGCAGCCAGCTTGAGAGTGGGGGGTACAGTACCAGTAGTGAGGGAGGAGTTAATTATGTTGGTGATCATGGGGGAGATGGACGGAAGACATGCTTTGACAAGGGAGGTGGGAAGAGGATCGAGCTGACAGGTGGTGGTTTTGGCTTTGCGGATGAGTTCTGAAACGGTCTGTTCTGTTACTAGGGTGAAGTCAGAGAGGCTGATGAGAGGTTGGCCAGAGGTGATCATCCAGGGTGGGTCATCAGAGGGGGTGCGAGATGAGGCCAGTTGTTGGTGAATGGTGTTGATTTTAGAGCTGAAGAAGTCAAGGAACGCAGTGCATTGGGTGGTGGAAATATCTGGAGGGAGAGATTTAGGAGGCTGAAGTAAGTGGTTGACTGTTGAGAAGAGGACTCTGCTGTTGCCTGTACCAGTGTTGATGAGGTTGGAGTAGTATGAGGTTTTGGCAGTGGTGAGGGCATTCTTGTAGTGATGGAGGTGGTCCGAATACATTTGGCGGTGTACAGTGAGTTGAGTCTTATTGTAGAGTCGCTCCAGTCGACGACCAGTGGCTTTGAGCTGGCGCAGATGAGGAGTGAACCAGGGAGCAGTGTGGGTGAATGAGACTGAGCGGGTTTTCAGGGGGGCCAGGGTGGTGAGGGAGGAGGAGAGGCAGTTATTGTAGTGAGTCACCAGGTCAGTCAGGGAGGAAGCTGGGGGAGGGTTGGGGTAGGAGCTGATCATGGTGGAGAGGTCTGTGGTGTTGATAAGTTTGATGTTTCTGAAGGAGATGGTCCGTTGTTCCTTGGTTTTGGAACACATACCGTGTTCATTTTGGAACGGAAACCCTAGGGTTACCGCAAACCCTGGGTTAATTTGCCCGGTTATGTGATAAAACAGGTGTTACACCGAATTCTGCGACCCGTCGAAATGTGTGACCCCAGAGGGCGCTGTTGCACATTTTCTGCAACATGCACGAGTTTGAAGCTAGACTCGGAATGGGTACATTCGTTTTGTGACACCGGGCAATGCTTTCTTTCTTGAAAGCGTCTTACTGACTGTAGCGTCTTATGGGGAAAGAAGCAACGGTGATTGACCGTACCAAACACCTTATCCATTCTATGGGTCTGTGAAATGCAAATGAAATCAAATGTAGCCTATTTATTAAGCACATTTTATGTTTTTGTTGTAATGCCCACCGTTTTTATTTGTATGCCCACCGTTATTATTATTTTTTACTGCCGTTTATGAAATAAATATGAACTAATGCCACAATTATTCATGTCTGCGATCATCACAGAGTCCACAAGCAACGCAGTTCGCAATCAACGATGCCACAATCAATCTAGCGCACCGTCAAATTTTTGACTCATTTTCCCCGCATTTGTGTGGTCGCAGATTTCGACGGTCTGCTGTCATGAATTGTGACCCATCGGGGATTGCGACCTGCTGCTTGTGGACTCTGTGATGATCGCAGACATGAATAATTGTGCACACATACAGATACGAGGACGACAAATGACCTGAAAACATTTGGTTGGGCTTTGACTCATTTTCCCCGCATTTGTGTGGTCGCAGATTTCGACGGTCTGCTGTCATGAATTGTGACCCATCGGGGATGACGACCTGCTGCTTGTGGACTCTGTGATGATCGCTGACATGAATAATTGTGTGCACATACAGATATGAGGACGACAAATGACCTGAAAACATTTGGTTGGGGTTTGACTCATTTTCCCAGCATTTACAGTGGTCGCAGATTTCGACGGTCTGCTGTCATGAATTGTGACCCATCGGGGATTGCGACCTGCTGCTTGTGGACTCTGTGATGATCGCAGACATGAATAATTGTGTCCAAATACAGATATGAGGACGACAAATGACCTGAAAACATTTGGTTGGGGTTTGCCTAATTTTTCCTGCATTTACAGTGTGGGCGCAGAATTCGACGGTGCGCTAGATTGATTGTGGCATCGTTGATTGCGAACTGCGTTGCTTGTGGACTCTGTGATGATCGCAGACATGAATAATTGTGGCATTAGTTCATATTTATTTCATAAACGGCAGTAAAAAATAATAATAACGGTGGGCATACAAATAAAAACGGTGGGCATTACAACAAAAACATAAAATGTGCTTAATAAATAGGCTACATTTGATTTCATTTGCATTTCACAGACCCATAGAATGGATAAGGTGTTTAGTACGGTCAATCACCGTTGCTTCTTTCCCCATAAGACGCTACAGTCAGTCAGTAAGACGCTTTCAAGAAAGAAAGCATTGCCCGGTGTCACAAAACGAATGTACCCATTCCGAGTCTAGCTTCAAACTCGTGCATGTTGCAGAAAATGTGCAACAGCGCCCTCTGGGGTCACACATTTCGACGGGTCGCAGAATTCGGTGTAACACCGGCTTTGTGGAATACCCCTCTGCCCTATGAAGTGACATCATGCCCATACAATCATCAAAACATTTTTGAGATCTGTTTTAAAACAGTTTGTCTTTTTGACACATAAAAACTAACGTTTTTTATAAAATGTCATCAACTTATTCATCAACAAGTCATTGGATATATTAATACCAGAAAATAATGAAGAAAAAATTATATATATAGACTGGGAATCGAACCCCAGTCCCAACGGCGGCGGCGTGCATATCCTCTCCACACGGCGGCGGCGTAGCTTCTCCACACGTTCATTTCACACGTTGTTATCCTTCTCCAGGGAATCCTGGCACTATCCACTCGCCATACAGTCATGGCTCCAAGCTGAAGATCCACGTGAGGACTCACACCGGGGAGAAGCCCTGCGTGCGTCTACTACCGCCCAGTAGCTCGAACACCTGTGATCATGAAATGCTTTGAAAGGCTGGTCTTTCACCACATTAAAGATGAACTGAACTGAAATAATAAACAACGTTAACGTTTTAGTTATGACCATTCTAAAAATAAAAAAATGACACTAAAAAAAATATTTAAAGGTCCCATGACATGCTATTTTATGTATTCTTTAATATAGGTATTAGTGGGCAACTAACACAGTATTCAAAGACGTTCCCGAAATTCAGCCGTGGTGCAGAGTTACAGCCACTCCGAGCCAGTCGCACATTGAGCTTCCCCCAAATGCGCTGTTTCGGTGGGCGTGTCAAGGAGGAGGGTGGGGGTGTGGCCCTGAGCAGCTTGCAGCCACGTTACCGTGCGCTCTGTTTACAGTGGATGTATCGCAATGGCGAGGCGCACACAGCCTTTAGCCGTGTTCTGTAAATATTCTAGAACACACGGGAGTCCTGGAGCTCTATATCTAAATATTATCATATAGCCTACACAGATATCTATATCATATAATATATATTATCACGGCCAAAAGCTGTGTGAGCCGATATTATGAATCTCAAACGACCGCGTTGGGTTCTCCGACGTTCCTGGTTCTTCAACGTCCACATCAATGTGAATAGGCCTACACACACTGTAACGCAAGTGTTTCTTGTCGGTTCTTTGACGTGTCTTGTATTTCCACAACGAGACTGTCGTGGGAGTTACCTGAGCCATGGTTGAGAAGGAATTGGGGGAAAGGAACTTTGGTTTGACTCGCTGAAGTACATGAACTGCGACATGCCGCCGGTTGCCGCGAGGCACCAACGCCCGGCAGCGGGCAGCCGGCAGCAGGCAGCGCGCGGTTCAGTCGACTTCAGGTTGATGTGAAAGTGGAAGAACCAGAGACGTCGCAGAACCCGACAAAGTCGTTTGTGATTCATAATATCGTCTGGAGGCGCACACAATATGTTATATGATATAGATATCTATGTATTATATGATATTATTTAGATATAGAGCTCCAGGACTGTAACGCAAGTGTTGTACACTTCCTTGTTATTTGGATAACCGTTCTGCTGTTGGTGTGATGGCGCATAACACGTCGGACTCTCGTCTCTGGTATTTCCACAACGAGACTCGTATTGGGGGTTATCTCAGCCAAGGTTGAGAATGAATTGGGGGGAAGGAACTTTGGCTTTGACTCCCTCAAGAACATGAACCACGACATGGAGGAGAAAGGGATTGTTGGCGGCGAATGTCTCCCGCTTGAGCCCCGCTGAGGGACCACCGCCGGAGGCGGAGGTGCATAAGCGCTGCCCGGCAAAGATCCCTTTCTCCTCCTTGTCGTGGCCATCACACCAACAGCAGAACGGTTATCCAAATAACAAGGAAGTGTACACCACTTGCGTTCCACTCCACTCCAGTCCTGGAGCTCTATATCTAAATAATATCATATAATACATAGATATCTATATCATATAACAGATTGTGTGCGCCAGTCCAGACGATATTATGAATCACAAACGACTTTGTCGGGTTCTGCGACGTCTCTGGTTCTTCCACTTTCACATCAACCTGAAGTCGACTGAACCGCGCGCTGCCTGCTGCTGGCTGCCCGCTGCCGGGCGATGGTGCCTCGCGGCAACCGGCGGCATGTCGCAGTTCATGTAGGCTACTTCAGCGAGTCAAACCAAAGTTCCTTTCCCCCAATTCCTTCTCAACCATGGCTCAGATAACCCCCACGACAGTCTCGTTGTGGAAATACAAGACACATCAAAGAACCGACAAGAAACACTTGCGTTACAGTGTGTGTATTCACACACACACACACATGTGGCGCTCGCACGGTCGAGTCTCATTGGCGGGCCAACGTCTCTGGGCGGGCCAGGCAGAGTAAGGGGAGGAGCTGAGATTCCTGATGACGTCATGAGAACAGACATTCCAAATCAGTGCGCTTGAGCCTCCGTTTTTTCAAAGGCAAGCAGAACAGCTAGTGCTAGTTTTACACCAAACGCAAGTTTTAGCCACTGGGGGACCATAGGCAGGCTAGGGGAACTCATATTTATGTTAGAAAACCTCACAAAGTGAGATTTTCATGTCATGGGACCTTTAAAAAGTCAATATATAGCTTTTTTTTTAGCAACAAAAGATAATGCATCTTTTAGTATTAGAGCGCCGATGACGTCACTTGCATGGTACAACTAGGTCGTTGCTGCAGACTCGCGAATTCACTCCACGGTTGAAAATAGTGATTTTAATATGGCTGAGGCCTGTTTCAGGTAGCTGGTTTAACATACTCTGAGTTTAATCCTGCGCTCTGAGTTGGTTGACTCAGAGTTCAGGGTTGAAAAGCAACTCTGGGTTTTCGGTTTCAGAACAGGTGATCAGCGTTGGGTTAATCAACTCTGAGTATGTTCACTCTGGGTTGAGGGCGTGGCTGTTGACTATAAAGAGCCATCATCAATGGATCTCTGATAACATGATCAAACATGGACCAAAAGCGTAGATCCACTTACTTTTCCCCCACGGAATTGGAAATTCTAATGAACGCGTATGCCGAACAGTTACCCATTTTAACAAAAAAAAGCAATTCCGCCGCGGCAGCGAGAGCGCGAGAGAAGGCTTGGCAGTAAATAGCTGAACAAGTCAATGCGTGCGTAAAATAAATATGTAAAGTGTGTGTGTGTGTGTGTGTGTGTGTGTGTGTGTGTGTGTGTGTGTGTGTGTGTACTTGCATTTATCACTACGTGGGGCCCAGGCTATTGGAGCACACCAACGGTGTGGGGCCCTGAAACCTTGTGGGGCCCAAAATGGTGGGCCCCACACCAGAGGTGTAGCCATGGTTTCAACATTGGGGGGGACAAATGCCTGGGGGCGGGGTCCGGCCCCCCCAGGCAAAGATTTTGAACATGCATTAATCTGGTGCACTCTGAGAGCAAAATCTCAATACCTAGCACCTTTCTAGGGATGGATGTTTAAAACACTTTAATACTGGATGTGACCAAGCAGTCTGGGAGTGTGGAAGACTTGAAATTGGGAAAAGGTTTACACACAAATACTTCAGAGCTCTGTTTTCCTTTACTTTTTCAATTTAATATAACATTTTGTGCTCCTCAATATTTCAACCAATCCAGTCAGTTTTCCCACATTCAATTCATTGATGTTTTGTCTTTCTTACAAAACACACACAAACAAACACCTGCACCACCACAACAAGGACACAAAATCCAGCCAGTTCTTACTTCCATTACATTTTTTATTGCATAACCATCACATTTGCCAATGTTGAGTAAAACCCACCCAGGTGCATCTATCTCATGGACCTAAATAGAACCCCACCCCAAAACTTTTGTTACCCCTCAGATTTTCTGATATTTTCAACCACTTGTTTAATAAGTACCTAGATGAGTTTCATGAGAGAGCGCATTGAGCTAATCTCATGGTGAAACCATTAGCCGTAATGAATGATGCACTGTTAAAGAATTGGACATGTCAAGGACATAACCTAAATGTTTTCTGATTAGTTATGGATTAATCTATGAATACATACATTATACAATGTTTTGTAACTTTGAATGAGACTTGACTTAATAATTATTATATTGCTATATTAGCAACTGCAACGCTGCTGTGTAAAGTTGTGTGTCAACTGAAGGAGGCGAGAAAAAAAATGAGATGAAGATGATGAAGACAGCGGTTTTAGTATCGATACTGTTGCACATAAGTATCTAATCCTTTATTATTTTTTTTAATTTTAATCGATTAGTATCTGATTTTTTTGACAACCCTACACTATATACATGTGTGTTAACAGGATTCTGCTTGAATGTCATGATTCGTTCTTAACCTTTCATATTTACTCCTCTCTTAGGCGACTCACCTTTATGCCACCACTAGATTGACAAACTCTCCCTGTGCTTTCATCCTCCAAACTTTCTGTCTCTCCCGCTGGCTCACTAGCTCTACACTGAACACAACAGAGGAAACATGGAAGGAATAATATCACAGATATCAGCAAACTATTTACCAGCAGACTACTGAAACACACTATAGACATCAGTGCCACTGCCAACAGGATTCTGCTCTAATGTCACAATTCGGTTTAAACCATTAATATTTACTCTTTGACAATCATTTTGCAGACGCTTTTAACCAAAGTAACTTACAAATTGCATTGAACATAGGAAAAGCCAAGGTTCTACTAGTTTCCAGAACTCCTCTCTTAGGCTACTCACCTCTATGTCACTACCAGATTGACACACGCTGCTTTCATCCTCCAAACGTTCTTGCTCTCTCTGTGCTTCACTCTCTTTATTCTGAACACACCAAAGTGAACATGCCACAGGGAAGATCCACATCCTCATTGTACCTAGCACTTCTGAAAATGCACTTCCGAATGCATCTCTGTCCCCAGCACATTTAAAACCAAACAGCCCATGCATTTAGATCTAATGGGGAACATTTCGGAACATTGAGACGTCGGCATAATGAGGCGTTGGAATTACGGAATGGGGCCGGGGCCAACGTCATCTAGCTGGTTTATTACATGGGTAACACATAGCTAATGATGCTGCTTGCTAGAGAAGCGACAAAAACCCACGAAATTTGATAGACACTATCAAAAGCTTCATAACTTACCTGTTTTTTCGATCGTAACATGCCACTAATTTGCTGTTGTTGATGTTTTTGATTCCATGGTCATGTAAAAAAGACTCGAGTGACACAAGTCACCGTCACCGAGCCGCACGTGCGGGGACGAATCAAATCATGGATCTATCCCATTGGCTAGCTAGCCCGAACAGCCATATTCTCATTGGCTGTAAGAGCTGTAGATAGAATCGGATTGAGTTATTTAGGGTGTGCGGCGCACACTGTGTGCAGAGATGCGTTCAGGGAACGGAGTGTACTTCAGGGAAAACCTAAGTGTTCTACCCATAGAAATATTGAATTGCTATATCCCTATTCCCAGCGATTTATTGGGGGGGACATTTTGGGATATCTGAACATTGGGGGGGACTTGTACCCCCCAATGTATATGGCCGCTACGCCTATGCCCCACACCGATCTTCATCCCTCTGTGCTCAGGAGCCTCCCCTGATGTGTCTCTTGCTTTTTTTTAGCTTTTTGAAATTTGGCCCGCAAAGTGACAAAAACTAGGTACGTGTGTAAAAGTGTGTGTGCTCACTATCGCCCCCTTTACCGGACCCCAGTACTGCACCCGATACACACTTACACACTCCACACACACACACCTGAAGGAGGGACCCACAAAGTGCCAAAAACTAGGTAGGCCAATGTGTGTAAAAGTTATTCTTCAGTTCTTCTGTAGGGTTTATTGGCAAAACACAACAACCTATCACTGTCAGGGCTTTTGGGGAAACAGCAGGCAAAGCATATCATGATAGTATTAAGCTCCGAAGAGAAATTGGAGTAATCTAGTTTTAAATTTGTGTAAATGTATTTACTTTTAAAGGAGGAAAGGAGGGTTCGGCCGATCGTCGAACCCCAGATTGAAGAGGAACAATGCGGTTTTCGCCCCGGACGTGGAACTACGGACCAGCTCTTCACTCTTGCAAGGATCCTGGAGGGGGCCTGAGAGTATGCCCATCCGGTCTACATGTGTTTTGTGGATCTGGAGAAGGCGTATGACCGGGTCCCCCGGGAGAAACTGTGGGAGGTGCTGCGGGAGTATGGGGTAAGGGGGTCTATCCTCAGGGCCATCCAATCTTTGTACTCCCAAAGCGAGAGCTGTGTTCGTGTTCTCGGCAGCCAGTCAGTTTCGTTCTCAGTGGGTGCTGGTCTCCGCCAGGGCTGCGCCTTGTCACCAATCCTGTTTGTGATATACATGGACAGGATATCGAGGCGTAGTCGTGGTGGGGAGGGGTTGCAGTTCGGTGGTCTGAGGATCTCGTCACTGCTTTTTGCAGATGATGTGGTCCTCATTGGATCATCGGCCTGTGACCTTCAGCACTCACTGGATCGGCTGGCGGCCGAGTGTGAATCGGCTGGGATGAGGATCAGCACCGCTAAATCTGAGGCCATGACTCTTAGCAGGAAACCGGTGGATTGCTTACTCCGGGTAGGAAATTAGTCCTTAGCCCAAGTGAAGGAGTTCAAGTACCTCGGGGTCTTGTTCGCGAGTGAGGGTACTATGGAGCGTGAGATTGGCCGGAGAATCGGAGCAGCGGGGGCGGTATTGCGTTCGCTTTACCGCACCGTTGTAATGAAAAGAGAGCTGAGCCGCAAGGCAAAGCTCTCGATCTACCGGTCGATCTTCGTTCCTATCCTCACCTATGGTCATGAGGGCTGGGTGATGACCGAAAGGACGAGATCGCGGGTACAAGCGGCCGAGATGAGTTTTCTCAGAAGGGTGGCTGGCGTCTCCCTTAGGGATAGGGTGAGAAGCTCAGCCATCCGTGAGGAACTCGGATTAGAGCCGCTGCTCCTTTACTTAGAAAGGAGTCAGCTGAGGTGGTTCGGGCATCTGGTAAGGATGCCCACTGGGCGCCTTCCTTGGGAGGTGTTTCAGGCACGTCCAGTGGGGAGGAGACCTCGGGGAAGACCCAGGACTAGGTGGAGAGATTATATCTCAACACTGGCCTGGGAACGCCTCGGGATCCCCCCGTCAGAGCTGGTCAATGTGGCCCGGGAAAGGGAAGTCTGGGGCCCCCTGCTTGAGCTGCTCCCCCCGCGACCCGACCCCGGATAAGCGGTCGAAAATGAGATGATGAGATGAGATTTACTTTTATTTGTTCCTTTATTCCGCATTTATCTCTTTTTCACACTCCAGTCCAAGTTGGATTGTCAACCGCCAATAAACCATACAGAAGAAGGAGGTGGTCTGATAGTGATGGCGTGGTGAAACTATTTGAAGCCAGTGTTAAATAGTCAGATATATTAAAGGTCATTCTATCAATTTGTAATACACTCAATCGGCTATACTGCCCTGCAAGAGTCCAGACATGGCAAAACTGACAAGTAAATAAATCAATATATCTTAATAAATACATTTTATGCATCGTTCATGTATTCATTCATATAAATGAAATGTATATTTTGTTTAGTGTATTATTATGAGTATGAAACATGACAATACATAGGGATCTAATAAATATTTTATGTCAAATGAATAACACATAATGAAGGGAACAATTCTTTTCAAACTGTCGCAGTGTGATAACAAAGTAAGGAGCAGTGAATGTGCTTGTGCAACTTAAAAATGTGTGTTTAGAAACAAAACATTTTCCACTATGCTGGGGTTCAGACTATTTCTCCTTTTATAAACAACTTCTCCTGCTTTGGATAACACACTCTTTCACATGGTACAGATGAGGGTACGTCTATATCACTCACAAACCAGCAAATCACCAATACTGATACTACCCAACAAAGTGTGAGTGGAGTGGATCCACAATAAGCGAAGCACTTCACGGATTACTCGACCCACTCTCAGAAGAATCGGCATCGACCGACGGCAAGTTAGATTAAGTCCCATTACCTATGCCTATCACTGGTGGTCTGGTTGCCTTTATATTTCTTGGAAATATATGGACAACAGGTAGGTGTTATTCATCTGATTAAGTCAAAATGATTCGGAAAATATCCAGTGATATTACTGTACATATAATGAGTTAGCAAATGTAATACAATGCTGTTTTACACCAATAGCTAGTTGGCTAACATTAGCTACAGAGTGCTTGTTGCTAAATAGTGCATTTGATATTAGCTGTTGGCTGCCGTGCACTAGCTAAATAGCTCACTAACATAACGTTATCTACAACTTGACACTCGGTTAAAGCTGTGTTGTTTATAAGAGTGTCTACTAGTTGTGTAAGTTATCCTATTAGCATGTTGGAGCACTCATTAGCGAAGTTCCGCCGCAATGCATTGTGGGACATGGCCGCCATTTTAGGCATGAGTGCAATGATAATAATAACAATAAGTTGTTGTCAATTCAGTGAAATATAAAAGAAAGACGACATGCACACATGCTAGAAAGGTAAGAGGATTTACTCAGCAACGTTAAAGGAGCAAGATAACGTTATCTGTATTCGTTTATTATGTTGAACAGATCAATTTATCCTTGCTTTTACAATTTTCTGTCTACAAGTTACCAGAATCATTGGGCTAGACTTTGAGGTTATAGTCACATATTATATCATATACACATATTTATGAATTTTAATTATTTAAATGGTGATAAATTAACAAGTCAGTGAAGTCTTTGTTAACTTCTTGACTTTCTCCTACAACTCCTATTTTATTGTGGTTGTTGTGTTTAGAGATAAACCATGTAAATGTTACGCATGGATCTTTATGGCTTCACTGGAAGCATCTAGCCCTGGAATGTTGAAGATCAGAGTCAGTTTATGAACCATTTACTTTTTTTTTTCTTTTTTGGTTAGCTACTGTGGTTCTGGTAACTGCTTGAAACAGATCATGAGTCAGTCAATTCTTGCATGTTGGGTAACTGTGTAAGGTTTATGATGTCCAAATCACTTTCAGGGAGCCATGATGTCAACCCGGAAAAAAAGAATAAACCCTGTTGAGGAAGAAACATCATTCATTCTGCTCTCAAAGGACAAGCCAGGAATTGAGGGAAATACATTGATAGCGAAAAAGGTACAAGGCAGCAGATCATATTACACCAGTTCATTTCTCAGTACTGTTCTTTCACATACACATAAAAAAAACCCTAATATTTGTGTTTAAAAGCTGTTATTAAGCTGCTGTTTTTGTTGAATCCAATATAACCAGCTATGGTTAAAATTGTATACGATTATATTGTAAGTGGTTATAATATATATATTATATATATATTTATATTTTTATGGTTATTCATTTATTGGAGATGTGGATGAATCACTGTTAATGGATGAGACAACAAAATATTTTTAGCCAATGCAGTAAGAAAGCAATCTATTAATTTATGTACTTATAGGAAGGGGAGTTTTTGCTACCCAGCCCATCGAACCAGGTGCCTTTGTCATGGAGTATAGAGGAGAACTTATATCGGTGGAGGAATGTCAGTCGAGGCAATACTCAGAGACGGAGAGTAAATTTCTTTTTTAGTTTGAATGGCAGAAACATCGCTATTGGTGAGCATTCCGAAAATGTGCAATTTGTAGATATAAACATTTTTAATTCAGACCCTAAAATACTTTTTTGGAAAGTTGTTAAAGGTCCCATGACATGAAAATCCCATGACATGAAAGGTTTTCTAACATAAATATGAGTTCCCCTAGCCTGCCTATGGTCCCCCAGTGGCTAAAACTTGTGTTTGGTGTAAAACGAGCACTAGCTGTTCTGCTCGCCTTTGAAAAAACGGAGGCTCAAGCGCGCTGATTTGGAATGTCTGTATTCATGACGTCACCAAGAATCTCAGCTCCGCCCCTTACTCTGCCTGGCCCGCCCAGAGACGTTGGCCCGCCAATGAGACTCGACCGTGCGAGCGCCACATGTGTGTGTGTGTGTGTTTGTGTGAATACACACACTGTAACGCAAGTGTTTCTTGCCGGTTCTTTGACGTGTCTTGTATTTCCACAACGAGACTGTTGTGGGGGTTATCTGAGCCATGGTTGAGAAGGATTTGGGGGAAAGGAACTTTGGCTTTGACTCGCTGAAGTACATGAACTGCGATATGCCGCCGGTTGCCGCGAGGCACCATCGCCCGGCAGCGGGCAGACGGCAGCAGGCAGCGCGCGGTTCAGTCGACTTCAGGTTAATGTGAAAGTGGAAGAACCAGAGACGTCGCAGAACCCAACAAAGTCGTTTGTGATTCATAATATCGTCTGGAGGCGCACACAGCTTTTGGCCGTGATAATATGTATTAAATGATAGATTTCTATGTATTATATGATATCGTTTAGATATAGAGCTCCTGGACTGTAACGCAAGTGTTGTACATGTGGTACTCTCAAAACTGATTATTTGATTTATATTAGCAGAAGGTAATTTTCTCTGAATTTAAGGGCTTGAAACGATTTTTATAAATGTATGAGACCAGTACATTCATTTATTCCTCATAATTAGGGTTGAGAGGAACTTAATATCTAAGCAGCACCCAGGTGGAACTGTTGACACTGAAGTAGTTGCGTTCCGGGTTGTCGTCAGACGGGAGCACTTCCTCCCGCGTCCTCAGACGCAACTTGGATGACGAACTGAGCAGTCGTGTCTTCATTGTTTCTCACCATTTTCTGTACATTACAGGTCAGTAGTTGGTTCAAACTATAAAATGTCAACCTTCTAAAGCCTTGCTTTATATGTATAACTGTTAAAGAAGTTCGGGTCATGTTTTGTTGTGTTTTTAGCGAACTTAAAAGACTTTAAAATACCGCCGTTGAGTACAATGGCAGGGGTAAATACCGGAAGGCGCGAAACGGCAGTTCCCGCCGATTATGGGTTTATTGTTCACCCTGTGTATTGCCTTGCGGGCATTCCGCGAAATGTAAGGGTTTTTGTCAGCACTTTGCACAGTGTTAGTTTTATTTGTGGTCTCCTTTACACTACAGTTCAAATGGGAATATGAATAAATGTTAAAGGTTCATGGTTACAGATATACAAGTTTGAAAGAATGTTTATATTAATGCATACTGGTTAAAGATAAAAATGTTACTGTTACATCCAGTCACATCTTGGTTAACTTTGTATTGAAAACGTTTAGCTCTCTCTGAGTAATACTTATGTGTTATTTAAGTGTGTGTGAATCGAGAATGATTGCCAACAACATGTTGCATTCAAGTACAGTGGATTAATGCTGTTTATTGCACTATATTATTATTAATGCTTTAACTCACTTAAACAGGTGAATGTAAATGAGTACGTTGCTCAAGTAGAGTCAAGTGGACTAATGGAGAATATTGAATGTGCACGAGCTATAACATGAATGTGAATTAGAATACGATGTACGATGTAGTTAATATTTGATGTACTTAAACAGTTGAAGACTGAACAAGAGACACTCAGAGAAATGTTTGTATTTTATTTGTGAATTTGAATACAGACGCAACTTGGATGACGAACTGAGCAGTCGTGTCTTCATTGTTTCTCACCATTTTCTGTACATTACAGATTTCTTTATTGTTGCCGTGGCACCCAATCCTGGGACCCGTAACAAATTGTGGGGGCTCGTCCGGGATCTGCCTCCAACAATACTGTCCAGGGGAGCAGATCCAGTGATAAGAAGAACCACGAGGCCAAGGCGAGGTGACGTGACTACTGCCGAGACGACAGCTGGTGGGTGTCCACAAGGGGAGATCGGAGCCAGAGAAGGGTCTTCATTCTTCCAAGGGGAACCACGCTATCATTGTCAGGTCCACAGACGTCATGTCTACAGTACGCAAAGAACTCGTTTGGAGCATCAAAAAGAACTTGTACCGACTGTCATGCGACGATGTCTACAAGCTGGCGAAGGACATCGCCAGCGACAGCAGCCAAGATTTGGAGTCCAGTGATGAAGAAAGTTGTGTCAACTATATCCTTTACTATATGCAGTCTGATACCTTACTTGAATCCGAAGATGAGGGAATGTCTGATTTGTTAATGTTAAATGACCTGGTTAAGAGTATCATTGATAATCCTGTTGCAACTGTAATTACAAAGGGTGTAACACAGAAACACACTACACTCACCACTGTGCCAACCATGATAGAGGGCCACACTACATTCTCACACGTCAATGATGACACGCCAACCACCTCACACTTTACTGCCCTTACAACCACGACAAACCACACCACACAACAACATGCTAACCTCGACAGAGACATTACCACTCAAAGTATTGACCAGCTACAAGCAATGCACGAAGACCTCGGAAAAAAGCTTCAATACTACAAAGATATGGCTTGCACAGCACACAGTAAGTCCACCAGTCTAGGTCAGCAACTACAACACCAACTCCCACGTCACGACCCACTACATGTTGACGAAGAGAAAGTGGACTCCTTAAAGCATCTGTCTTACCTGCAACGGAGGGAATTCAAGGTCCATGGAGGACAGATTGGGGACCAAAGCTCTGATATCACATATAACAGTATCAGCAAGCAAATAGACGAAGGAGACAGAGAGGGCTTTACAGAGACAGAGGTCATCCGAGGAGTGCTGAAGTGTGTAAAACCTGGTGCTTTTAAGAACATGCTCACCAATAAAGATGACATTACAATCTGTGAACTGAAGGGCTTTCTCCGGTCTCATCTGTGTGAAAAGGCAGGCACTGAACTGTTTCAGGATCTAATGTGTGCAAAGCAAGACGAACATGAACCTCCTCAGCAGTTCATCTATCGCATGATAGGCCTCAAACAGAAAATCCTCTTCCAGTCAAAACAGGCAAACACAGAAATCCACTATGACCCCAAGACCATCCAGCAAGTTTTTCTGCACTCCATTTACCAGGGCCTCGGGTCCAAACACACAGACATTCGCCAGCAGCTGAGGCCACTCATCACAAACAACCAAATTTCTGATGAAGAGATCGTCAGCAGGGTGATGAAGATAATCAACTCTGAAAACGAACATCAACGTAGATTTGGTAATGTCTCCCGACAGAGAGCAACACACACAAACAGTGTTCAAGTTGATGGTGATCAGACTTCAGACACTAGAGAACAGAAGACAATACAGCAGCTCAGCGCTCAGGTGGAGACTTTAACCAACATGGTTGCAGCTTTAATAGATCAGCAAAACCCAGTGGTATACGCGACTCACTCAAAGATCCTACCTGTCCAAGCACTAGGCCAACCTCATGTACAGCCACACGCCCCTCCTACGTCTTTCCCCGGCCAGCTCTCCCACACAAGAAAGGGTAAAATGCCTGTCTGCACAAAGTGTTCACACCAAGGTGCGGAGGATTGTAATCATTGTTTTGTGTGTGGTGAATCAGGACACCGGGCTGTGGGCTGTTTAAAGAGAACCAGGCAGCAGGGAAACGGGAACCGGTCTTTGATGAGGGACAACCAGGGGCCGTTCCAAAGTTCCAGTCCCACTCAGTAACTTCCACACTGAAGCAGCAACGCCAAAAAAAAGATATGAATCGTAAAAGAGCTTGTGATCGCTACTCTCGAGAGACACCAGTAACCCCTGAAGATGCCATTCTCACAGCACCGCTGGTTGGTAGAAAGAGCATGCTCAAATGTTTCATCAACGGTTATGCAGTAACAGTGCTTTTTGACTCTGGCTCGCAAGTGAGCATGATTGACCGGCCCTGGAGAGAGACATTTATCCCCAATCACCCAGTACGACCATTGCATGAGCTTCTTGACACAGAGGAAAGCCTCACTCTGTATGCAGCAAATGGACAACCAATCCCGTATGATGGATGGGTGGAGCTAACGGTCAACCTCCCCGGAAATGACAATCCAAACCTTTCAATACAGACACCTTTTCTGGTCAGCCAGCTTCCCCTCCCTCAGCCTATATTGGGAGCGAATGTTCTCCAAGTGATGATGAATGGGCAAGAATCTCCCGCTGATGCACATGAAATGGTTATTGGTCTCTTCCAAAAAGCATTGGGTGTTGAAGAGGAACAGGCAGCAGCTATGGTTAACTTCATACAGGGCCAAAAGACACCCAACTACAGCATGGCCACGATCAGAGTTGGTAAAGAGGATGTGAGCATCCCAGCTGGAAAAACATTGCATGTGCGGTGCAGAGTACCACCTACCTTTGACACGTCCAACCCTGTTGTCCTTTATGAACCCGCAGAAGGGAGCACACCCTTGGAACAATTAAGTGTCGGGGAGGGTATACTGGAAATTAATAACAGCAGGTGGCCTCTTGTCAACGTGCCTGTTTCTAACCACACTAAGCATGAAGTAATTCTCCCAAAGAGAACTCAGCTGGGATCCATCCAGCACGTAGCCAAAGTCATTGAAACGGATAAGACAGAGACACAACAGGTTGAGAAACCACAGGGTACAACAGTTAGGGCTGAAGTCCACAATGTTACCACCTGTGAAACCCCCCCGACTGAGCCCTGGCGACCACCTGTTGACCTCAGTCATCTTGACCTTGAACAGCAGCGAATGGTTGAGGAAATGTTGCGCGAGGAGTCTGCAGCATTCGCCCACGACGGCGAAGACATAGGGTGTATCCCCTCTCTTCAGATGTCAATCAGGCTTAAAGACGACATCCCTGTTCAGAGGTCTTATGCTTCCATCCCAAAACCACTGTACAAGGAAGTGAAAGAGTACATCCAAGATTTGATTGTGAAAGGATGGATCGTGAAATCACACTCACCCTATGCCGCACCTATTGTTTGTGTCAGGAAAAAGGATGGATCACTGCGCCTTTGTGTCGACTATCGACTGCTCAACCAAAAGACAGTACCCGACAAACATCCTCTTCCCCGGATACAGGACTTAATCGACTCACTTGGTGGCTATGGCTGGTTTTCCATCCTAGACCAGGGCAAAGCCTACCACCAAGGCTTCATTGCAGAGGGGTCCAGACACATGACCGCCTTCACAACCCCTTGGGGTTTTTACGAATGGGTTAGAATACCCTTCGGTTTGTCAAATGCCCCAGCATCTTTTCAAAGAAGCATGGAGGAGATGCTTGACACGCTGAGGGATGAGTGTTGCATCCCTTATCTAGACGACGTCCTCTGTTTTTCAAAGTCCTTCGAACAGCATGTTGAGGTACTGCGCAATGTACTTCGAGCTCTGCAGCGCCATGGAGTAAAGTTAAGACCTGAAAAGTGTGAACTGTTTCGCAAAGAGGTCAGGTATGTGGGTCGGCTGGTGTCTGCAGATGGGGTGAGGGTGGATCCGAAAGATGTGGAAGCAGTGCAAGCCTTGAAGGAGAAAACTCCGAGAACAGTGGGGGATGTAAGGAGACTGTTAGGTTTTCTGAGCTATTACCGAACATACGTACAAGACTTCTCACGGATAGCCAGTCCCCTATATGAGCTACTTCAGAAAAAAAAAAGTCCACCAGAACCCAAGCCTGCAAGGGGAAAACCACAGGGCCCTCAACTACATTCACGCACCCCAGTGAAGTGGAACAGTGAGCACCAGCAGATCCTTGAACGCCTGATAAACATCCTTACAAACCCACCAGTACTGGGTTACCCAGATTTCAATCAGCCCTTCATACTCCACACTGATGCCTCCCAACAGGGCCTTGGGGCGGTACTCTACCAAAATCAGGATGGGAAAATGAGAGTGATCGGCTATGGGTCCCGCACACTGACACCAGCGGAGCAAAGTTACCATCTTCACAGTGGCAAGCTCGAGTTTTTGGCTTTGAAGTGGGCAGTATGTGAACAGTTCAGGGATTACCTGTTTTATTCTCCCCATTTCATTGTCTACACCGATAATAATCCCTTGACCTACATGATGAGCACAGCTAAGCTTAATGCAGTGGGCCATCGCTGGGTAGGGGAGCTTGCAGACTTTGACTTTGAAATAAGGTACAAACCAGGGAAATTGAATGTTGTTGCAGACATCCTATCCCGCTGTCCCCTTGACATCAATGCCTACATGAGTCAGTGTTCTGAGAAATTGTCAGAGGAGGCAGTGTGCGCCACCTGGGAAGGCAGCAGGACAGCCCAGCATGGAGAAGTAGCATGGGTGGCGGCCCTTAACATCTCATCTCAACAGCAAACTTACACGGAACCTTTCCCAACAATTGACCACCATGAACTGTCAAGTGAACAGAAAAAAGACCCAGTCATTGGGAAAATCTTGGAATTAAAGGAGAAAAACAGTGAATTGACGGAAGTGGGACGCAGAGCAATGGACAAATCCACAAGAAAACTCTCAAGAGAGTGGAGCAGACTGCACGTGGAAAATTACATCCTGTATAGGAAAACTCTTGGTCGTAAACAGCTAGTCTTGCCAGCCACTTATAAACAGACAGCCCTAACCTACCTGCACGACAATATGGGACATGTTGGTGTAGAGCGAGTTTTGAGCCTCGCAAGAGAGAGATTCTATTGGCCATACATGAAAAATGATATTGAGGAGTACATCACCAGGAAGTGTCGTTGTATTAAACAAAAGAAGCCAGCTGTACATGACCGGGCGCCGATGGGCAGTATAACATCCAGCTCACCCCTCGATCTAGTCTGTATTGACTTTCTCCACCTTGAAACCAGCCGTGGTGGATACGAATATATCCTGGTGGTGGTCGACCACTTTACCCGGTTTGCCCAGGCATACCCTACCAAAAACAAGGCCGGCAAAACAGCTGCTGACAGGATTTTCAATGACTTTGTCCCTCGGTTCGGATACCCGGCTAAACTCCACCATGATCAAGGCCGGGAGTTCGAAAATGAACTGTTCAGAGCCCTCAGACAGTTCGCAGGCGTGAACCATTCAAGAACATCCCCTTACCATCCCCAAGGTAATCCCGCAGAGAGGTTCAACCGGACTCTGTTACAAATGCTCCGAACTTTGGGCGAGAAAGAGAGAGAAAGCTGGAAGGACCACCTGCCTCATATCATCCATGCATACAATTGTACCAAGCATGAGGCAACAGGCTATTCCCCATACTACCTGTTATATGGTCATCATCCACGTCTTCCTGTTGACCTTCTGTTCGGTTTGGTAACAGAGAAAGAAGAAAACACAGCAAGTAGCTATGCGGAAAAGTGGGCAGAGAAAATGATCGAAGCATACAAAATAGCCAGCACCAATAGCCAACAATCAAGTGCAAAAGGCAAACAATATTATGACAGGAAAAACAGAGGCGTCACTCTACAGCCAGGAGACAGGGTTCTCGTTCGCAACGTTTCTATAAGAGGAGGTCCATGCAAACTGACACCCTACTGGGAAAAGACAATCTATATTGTACAAGAACAGCTCGGTGAAAACCCAGTCTATAAGGTGAGTCCTGAGACAGGAAACCGTCCCACTCGCACTCTCCACCAAAACTTGTTGCTCCAAGTGAATGACTTACCTGTAGAGCCACCAGTCACAAATGCACCTGCCAAGTCACAAAGGGGAAATGGAAAGTCAACCAAACCCACAAGAAAAATCGAACAGACACAGAATGATGACTCAAGTGGATCAGACGACGAAGACGATCAACCAAGATATTGGCTGCGGATAGCAAGGGAAGTGCCAAGGATCGCAAATCCATTACCTCATCAAACTGTTACCTGTGAAACACAACACAATACCGAACAGATTGGAACTTACCTCGAGGAAACAGTTCATGTTGAGCCTGCACCTGAAAGAGAAAGTAACAGTGAGGAAGAACATGAAAGACAAAATGAAAGTGTGCCTTGTGCTGAGGAACCCCAGCCTTACCAGGAACAGGAGCTGGCTCAGGTTCACAGTCCAGACAGAGATATTCAAGACATTCAGCTTGACGCTCAGCCTGCACTAAGGAGGTCTACCAGAGAAAGACACCCTGGCCAGATGCTCACCTATACAGCCCTTGGTCAACCGACATACCAGCCACGTCTCATCGTGACTGCAATACAGACACAGCCCACAGTTTACACTCATCAGTACCCACAGCCATATTTCCATCCATTCCAACCCCTACCCATTATCCTTCCTCCATACATGCCAGTTTATTACCCTATACACTGCTATTGATGAGTAAACATTGCACACTTACAACATTACTTACACCACTTCAGATTTTGGGTGTACAATATATTTTTGTGCTTGTTTTTTTTGTACACTGTTGAGTTTATTAAGCTTTAATAACAAAAAGAGAG